>NW_015163607.1:462192-538803 GCF_001447785.1 Gekko japonicus
GGGCCATTGGTCTTAAATGGGCCATCCCAATGCCCCATGTTCCCATGAGGCAATTGGTGGTGGTGGTGGTGGCGGCTCTTAATTAAAAGCCTGGCGGAAGAACTCCGTCTTGCAGGCCCTACGGAACTGTAAAAGGTCCCGCAGGGCTCTGATGTCCTCCGGGAGCTTGTTCCACCAGGTAGGAGCCACCACTGAAAAGGCCCTGGCCCTGGTTGCAGCGAGCCTGGCCTCCCTGGGGCCTGGAATCACTAGCCGATGTTGTGACCCCGACCGTAGTGCTCTCTGGGGTATGTGTGGGGAAAGGCGTTCCCTGAGGTATGCCGGACCTTGGCCATATAGGGCTTTAAAGGTAAGTACCAGCACCTTGAAGCGAATTCGGTATGCTATTGGCAGCCAGTGCAGTGCTTTCAGCACAGGCTGGATGTGCTCCCATCTAGGGAGACCAATCAGGAACCTGACCGCAGCATTCTGCACTAGCTGCAGCTTCCGGATTTGTGACAAGGGCAGCCCCGTGTAGAGAGTGTTACAGTAGTCTAATCTCGAGGTGACCGTCGCATGGATTGTTGTAGCCAGGTAATCGCGGTCGAGGAAGGGAACCAACTGCCGAATCAGCTGAAGGTGGTAAAAGGCTGACCTGGCAGTGGCTGCCACCTGGGCCTCCATAGTTAAGGAGGGATCCAGGAGCACTCCCAGACTCCTAACCTCCGGCGCCGGCACCAGAAGCACCCCATTGAAGGCCGGGAGAGGGATCCCCAGACTGCCCTGACTCAGGTACAGGACCTCCATCTTCGCTGGGTTTAGTTTCAACCAGCTCCCATCTGTTTCAGCCTAACAGCTGATGAGCACACCAGCCCCACTATTAGGCTGAAATGGATGCAAGTCATTTCAGCGATCCCTCTTGCTTCCCCCCCATCCCACCACGAGCCACACAAACCTCCCAATAACCACATGGAGGGGCACAGGAGGGTCATTGAGGCAAGATGGCACAAACCTTGGGTTACGAACCACAACTCAAGTGATTTCATCACGAAATTAGGTTCATGATGGGGATCATGCCCATCCCTAGTTATGCCCCAGTGTCCTCATAAACATGCTAATCAGGAGATTAGCATGCCAAAAATAATTTCTGTGATCTCTGATTCTGGTATCACTCTTTAATTAATTACTGTAACCCCATATCAGTGTTATCTCTCCTGTGTCTAACTCGGGTCTAGCTTCAGATCTTTCTAGACACCACTCAGTCTCTCAGACCAAATTAACAGAAGTCACTTTACATAGCTGGCGCTTGCCGCGAGCATGCCATCTGTTGGTATTCGATTGCTAGGCTTACGTCTCGTCACTCATGTTCAGCCGTTTACTGAAGCCTTATTGGTGTAAATCTTTCATGTCATAAAACTGGCCTCTGTTACCACGATTAAGGAGAGGCTCCCAGCACAGCCCTAACATGAAACAGAGTGAGGTAACTGTGGCAGGTGGTAACTTTGAGACACAATAGTGGAAGGATGGCCAAGTATGATTTTTATCGTGGGTCTGTGTGGTTTGGATTGCCCACTAGGGTCTCTTGGACTGACTCTGGACGGTACTAGGCTCCTTACTAACCGTAGTTATAGGAGTATGTGTTAGATCTGAGGAAAGGTGGCATGGTATCGCCTGATCTCATCAAATCTCAGAAGCTAATCATGGTCCGTGCTTGGATGGGAGCCCACCAAGGAAGGCTTTGCAGACGAAGGCAGTGACAAACCACCTCTGCTTCTCCCTTGCCTTGGAAACCCCTTGCTGGGGGCCGCCATAAGTCAGTTGCAACTTGATGGCACACATGTGCACACATGTTTGATCCCACTGGGAAGCCCTCCACTTTTTAACAAATGTACCCGTTTGAACTGCCCTTTCCATCCACTTCATGTTAATTGGTCCTCAGTACAGAAAAGATCCCCCTCCCCACGCACTATTTAGTTCCTTCGCTCTCCTCTCTGAGGGATCTTAAAGCCTCTACTTCCTTCAAATTAATTTTGATTTATTCATAATTAGTTCTAGGAAATGTATGCTAGTTGGTTTTTGTTGCACGTTTGTGTTTTTCTTTAATGTATATTCTTTGGTAACAGACAGAATGATCCCCCACTTAGCATAGGATAGCTGCGTATAATGGTATAATGAAAAAAACAAGAAACTCTGGTCTAAATGGATATAGAGAAATGAACTTCGACGGATGCTAATCGGAACAGAATGCACATCTAAAGGTTTCATTAAAGCACAGTTAAAGACATTTTGGTCAAGATTAATATGAGTCTGGGGCTATTTGCGGAGTAAGGGGCTGTTTCGGATGGAGAGTTTGGCTCAGTTATAATTGGGAATGTGTTTCTCATTAAAACAGTTATAGGCTACAGGATGTTATCAATCTGCTTCAGAAAGTGCTGTGTCGCTGATTTCAGGTCATCAACTTGCACACTATTGTAAGTGTGGGTTTTAACTTACCTTATATAGGCACAGAGGGAGCTGTGATTCTGTGGACTTTATAAGGCTTTAAGGAGAGAGAAAAATTAAACCAGGAACTGGTTATTGCATGGATGCAGTGGTAGCAAGGAATAGCTTCTGGCTTGTAAATTGAGCTTTGGTTTCCTAAAAGCCTGACCTGTTGAACTCCTTTGGCACACCTGTGCTCAGAGCTATGGAAATGCACATTTAATGCTTGTTGCCCTTTTCTTTAGTAGAGATAATGCAATTAGTTGTTGCTGTCTTCTGATAAGCTACTCCGATCCAGCATTTGAAGAAATGTCCTGACATTTTTCTAGTGCTTAATGCAGTCCATCAAATACAAAAGGCCTGAAGGCTCCCACACACATTGTTTTACATTGCTCAGGTGACTTAAAGGCATTTTTGGTGTATTGGCTTTCCCCTCTGGAAAACCAAAGGAAGGAAAACAAAAGAAACTTAGGGCCCGGTCACACGGGCCGGATATCGTGGGGGGGGGGGAGGCATGGCTGTTTGCCCCGGAGCGAACTACTGCGCGGCCGCCGGATCAAATGTCCCGCGGTTCGGGAGGAGGTACCGATCATACGTAAATCCTGCGGCATGGCAAAGAAGCGGTGCGGCGGGGGTTGTGTGTTTTTTTTTTTTAAACCGAAGTGGGCGCATGCGCCGTTGGGGGCTTGTGCGCATCCCGTGGAGACTTGGGAGGAAAAACCCTTTTTGCGACGGGACATGGCCGGGCGCCGGATGCCATGAGCTACCACCGGAAACGTGATCAGACGCTCGCCCTTGCCCCGTGGTTTCCCGAAACTAGTACCTCGGCGGTACTAGTTTTTTACGGCGCATCTTCAGCGGGAAGCCTCGGGTTCGCCATGGGAGCTCTACGCTTCCCAGATGTTGCGGTTTGATCGCGCCCGGAAAATCCGCCTATTTTCCGTCTCGGTAGCGTGGCTAATGCTCCATGTGACCGCAGCCTTAGGTCTTTTGGGAGGCTGACTTATGCATGAGCATTACTATCTAAACTTTCAGTATTATGAGATGTACTTGTAATTATTTATTTGCCACTGAAATCCGGATAGGATTTGTTTGGTTTAGTTTTCCAAAAATTAAACTTAGGGAAACCATTTCCTAGGTAAATATTTTAAAATAATTAGAAGTTCAGAAATACCATGGGCTATGGTTTGGAATTGGCAGGGAATTATTGGTAAAGAACTGTTCTTTAAAGTTTTCTTACTCATGATGAATAATAGCACATATTCCAGTTTTCACCTATCCCAGACATTTAGTAGGCTGTAGCTGCTTTTTGCAAGTACACTCAGCCATGCATACAGTATACTGTGTGATGTTATTCAGTATGGAAGCCAGTCTCCAGGATGCCCTGTTTTGGGGATTTCCAGTCTTTTAAATCCCATGTGCACCTTTGGAATGTTGACAGAAGGGGATGAGTGCCGTCTTTAAATGTCTGTCACAGGAGACGGAGCCAAATGCAGTCATGGAAAACATTTTCATTTTGAATGAGAGCAGCCAATAACAATGGCCCTGCCACCTGACAGTAGTCCCCTCCACATTCCTAAAAGCCTGGCAAGTACCAGGGGAAGTAGTGGCAGGTGTTGCAGTGCCTATAGGTGCCATGTTGGGGAACCCTGCCCTCTTTGATAGAACCAACAGGCACACAGGAATTTCGCCTCTAAGCTTCTGCACTGACCTGTGAGGTCAGAATGTTGGTATTTTTAAAAAATCCCTTGGCAGTCTGCTACCATTCCAACTGTTAATTCCTTTTTTTTTTTTTTAAGCCTCAGTATTATCAAAGTCACAGTATGAGCTAGACTTAGAGCAAGCATGGGTGGGCTGTAGTTTAAGAACCCAAGACACAGACCTGCAATTTAGATTTAAACTTTTCTTTATTGTAAAGGAAACTGCAATTTACATGGTCTCCGTTTAAAGGAAGAAATGTTAAAATTTTGGTTGGCAGAGTTTTACATTTTAAAGAATTTTAACTGTGTTATTTTCAGCTACTTTAACCATTATTATTCTATGTTTTTAATGATATATTGATCCTATTGTTTCTACCCAACTTGGGTCCCAGTTTTCTGGGAGAAAGTTGAGTCTAAGTCTCAAGGTACTTCCAGCAGGTTTTGATATATGTTGGGGAAATGGGGGTGGCTGATTGCCATGGCTTCCAGGCACATGTTTGTCTGAGAACAAAGAAACAGGACAAGTAGGATGCTTACTGAATGGTAAAAACATTCCAAAAATCTCAAAGCCCTTCTTCCAGCTTTCCAGTGAAACAAGCTCTTTACCAATGAAGTTGAAGACTGGAAATCAACCAATCAGAGAAGAGTAGGCAAATACACATGGGAAAGAATAACAGTGCAATCCTAAACAGAGTTAGACCCTTCAAGGCACATTAACGTCAATGGACTTAGAAGGCTGTAACTCTGTTTAGGATTGTACTATAAACACTCTGAAGTGTTGAGCAGTCTTGTGGACTAAAGGAACGCTACAGGAATATGTCACGTACACCCTGAGCTGCTTGACAGGAAGGAGGAAATGCTTCCAAAGCATTTATACAGAACTCAAAAACTAAGTTGGTGTAACTTTTCTAACAGGGTGTGGGAGCGATGTGGGAATCTGAGGCTTCTGCTATCAAATAACAAACATAGATCCACAAAGGAAATCAGATGCTCACGCCAATAAATGGGCAGCTTAAGACGAGCATTAGAGACATGGAGCTGATCAGTCTGTGTTGACCAAATGTCTGTTTGGACCTTTTTTCCCACACCCTGATTTACATGGCTCTTCTCCCAGAAAAAAAAGCAAAGAAAGATGACATGAATGTGTCATTGTGCTTAAAGCCTTTGGTGTAGAGCTTGCTTCTCATGTTACACAAGAGATGTGGTTAGTTTGCAGTGCCATGAAGTATTTGAACTGGGCCTTTGTGAATTGCACATCAGCCTATGAATTCGTCCTGACGGCTGCTTTTCACATAACACATTTTTCTACCCAGATATCACTTCCGTGTAGGAAATGACAGATACTCCATAGGAACAATCATTGCAAATGTGTCTCTTGCAGTGCCGTGGAAAAGCCCAATTGGCAGGTTTCTTTGCAGAGTAACAGGCATGTAAGTTGCACATTGATAACACACCTGTATACTGCACACATCATCTTACAGGGAAGGGAAATATATGTAGAAAATCCATCATTTGTGAAGCAGCCCTCAGCAGTATTCACTTGCATCTCCTATCAGTCTGAACAAGAAGGAAATAGTATTTTGATTTTCCATTCACTGTAGTTTATGCAACTGTAGGTTTTGCAGTGAAAGCACTGCAAGTGGATCCTAATAGATTTCATGGCACACTGTTGATTTTTTAAAAAAAATATTAAATTTATATGCTGTTTTGTTTTGATTTTAGATATGTACACCACTTAGCTGCTGCAGCTAATGGCATTGTTTATATAGTGCCATCAGCATATATAACATGTTGCAGAATACAAGAAGACAGGTTGCTTGCCCAAGGAGCTTTCAGTCTAAAAAACCCCAAAAACGACTTAAGGGAGGCAGAGGGTGGGAATAAACAGGGGAAGAATATATGTTAATGGTAGATATGATATGCCACTTTGAGATCCATGACAAAAGAAAGATGTGATATAAATAAAATGTGTCTTTTAATCCCCCCCCCCTTACATTTCATTGGGCTTAGACTGGAATAACTGCATAGGAGCAGTGTGTTAAGTACTCCATTTACTCATTGGCACGTCCCCGGAGTGCATGCAAGTGGTTGTATGTTGGGTATGACATCCCTCTAAGCTGTGTGAGCAGAAATTCTACTTTGTGAGCTACTGGCATTAAAGTTGCGAGTGAGCGATTTGGCTGCTGCATAAATTAGTTTGCTCTGGAGCCATCCTTCCTGAGCTGAGACAAATATGTGAGCTAGCTCGCACTAACTCAGCTTAAGAGGGAACAATGCATATGACTTTGTTGCAAAACTTTCCCTCCTTCTGTGACTCCTGGCAATTTGGTTTTTAAACTCTCCATTGTTTGGGGGTGTCATCATGATCTGTGCAGGACTGGGAGCAGGGCCTGGTGTGGCCTGTTCCCAGGAGAGACCTGCATGGCAGTGAAAGCAGGCAGCCTACAGTCCCCATAAGGCTTAGCAACGAACTATAGCCAATCAGAGAGGGAGATTCTGTGAGGAGACTGTTGAACTGTGTGAGGAGGTCGATCTTCGCCCTTAAGTGTGTAAGATGGAGGGTTTTTCAGTCTCTCTACAGGCTGGTCTGGGAGAGAGGAAGATCTCCAGTGGGCTCAGTGTGAGTGCTAGGCAGGCTGTGGGCCTGGAAGTAGAAACAGATAGCTGCGTTAGATTATGTTTATTTATGCCCTTTGAAAGCACCTTGCCTTGTCTTGTTTTCCCATGCCCCCCGTGTTGTTTTTAATAAACCCTTTCTGTTTAATTAATTCTCTCTGCCTGGGTCAATCACGCCTGTGTGTTCTCGGCTGAAAAGGGGCTTGTCGGATGGACTTGAGAGGGTACCCTGGGCCTTCTCAAAGGGACTGAAGTCCAGGGTGGTGGCGGCAGAAGGTGGAGACCCCCTGGGGTCATGACAGACAGGGGGTTTGAGGAAAGACAGTGTGGCAGCCAGAGAAAAACGGAAGCATCCCAGTAGCACAGTTATAGCCACACTTAATCCTACAGCACACACAATGGAGGCCTTGGCTCATGGCCTGTGTTAAAAAACAGAGGGAGAAATGAACAAGGAATGCAGAAAGTTCTGAATTTGCTTTGCTGCCAAATTCCACAAATTCCTCAAAACACATAGCAGACCCCTAGCCCTTATTTACCACTGGATATGGCATGTTTTAAAGGTAGATAACATGTTGATTCAGGTATAAATTTTGCATGGAATTAACCTTAGAGAGGAGTCAGTACATGAGAAACTCTGCACATTTTAGGGAAGAGAAGGAAGAAAATCCCACATCAGATAAGAAGACTGCAGGCTTGTACATTGCTGCTGAATATCTTCAGTAAAATCCTAGGCCCCAGTCACACGGGCTGGATATCGCGGGGGGGGGGAGGCGTGGCAAATTGCCCTGGCGCAGTTTAATCCGCGATTATGTGATCAGACACGCCGGCGGCATACCACGGGTCCTTCCCTCGGCGCCGGAGGAGAAAGCTGCGTGCCAGCACGATCACACCGCGGGAGTCTGGAGGCAGCCTGTGGCAAACCGTTTGCCAGTACTTTGGAGGTACCGTGTTTCCCCGAAAATAAGACACTGTCTTATATTTATTTTTTCTCAAGAAGATACACTAGGGCTTATACCACTAATGCATAGAAATCCTGCTAGGGCTTATTTTTGGGGTAGGTCTTATTTTCGGGGAAACAGGGTACTACTTTTTTATTGTGCATTTTCGGCGGTAAGCCACGAGTTGGCCACGGGTGCGCTCCACTTCCCAGATGTTGGGGTGTGATCGCGCACGGATAATCCGCCCACAACCCGTGGCTCTCCCGCAGCAAATTCGCCGTGTGACCGGGACCCTAAGTATGTTTACTTAGAAGTGTAGGAAAAGCCTCCAGTGAAGTTCCAAGCAAGTGTAGGAAAAGCTATGGAGGTTGGATCTGGGAGACTTTTGAAGTCCTTTCCTAACCCCTTGGAGGGTGTCATGAAAATGTACTAAATAGATTTTCTTGATGGCTCACATCTCCCCGCTCCCAGCACACTTATGGAAAATCACTCTTCTGAGCATCTTCTAACTGCTGGCCTTTCTTTTCAGGATCAAGATTAAGCAGACAAAGAGGGAGGGAATCTTAATGATATTTGAATGTGATGTTTAGATTTTTATCTGTCCTGTGTCTTTCGGATTGAGTGGATTATAAATCTAAATAATGTAGGAGAACAACTGTGTCCTCCTTTGCAGAATGGGATGTGATAGAAGTTATGAAGTCCCGCTTGTTCCAAAAGTTGTACTTTAGAACCAGATCAGTTGGTGCTGGGTTTGGAATGACTGTTGGGAAAACTGACTGGGCAGTCACAATAACTTCTTCATTAATAGAACTTTATTTTTTCCCCCTACCCAACAGAAGAACGAGTGGTTCCCATAGAAGTGTGCCGTTCCAAGCTGTCCAAATATTTGCAGGGAATTGTTTTCCGCTGTGACAAGTGTACCTTCACCTGTTCCAGCGACGAGAGCTTACAGCAGCACATAGAGAAGCACAATGAGCTAAGACCTTACAAATGCCAACTCTGCTATTATGAGACCAAGCACACGGAGGAGCTGGACACTCATCTTCGAGATGAGCATAAGGTAAGTCCTTACTAGCTATGCCTACCAGGGCACATTCCCCATTCTGAAATGCTACATAGCGGCAGACAGGTGCTGGTTGTCCAATATACATTTCCTCCTAATCTTACAATGAAGTATTTCTTCACCCCATAATTAGCAAGACCATGATGCTTGCTGCTAGCTTTTATGGCTTTTACAAATTCATTAGGCAAATTCACTGTGGACACATCTAGCAATGATTACAGGGGACTCCATGTGCAGAGGCATTGTACCTCTGAGTAGGGCTGAAGGCTGCTTGCAGATTCTCCATATTTTCCACGTTACATAGAAGCAACCCAAATTTGCTACTGAGCTTCCCATAGACTCCACTGCCTGATCCTCCTCCTCCTCTTCCTCCCTCCTGGCCTTGCCAACAGCAAGGGAGTCCAGTGAGAAAAGCCATGTCTCACCTTTGAGTCCTGACCCCACAGTTTGAGAACCACTGCCTACAGTCCACTCTTGGAAAGATAAACTGTGTGTTAATAAGGTGAATATATAAGAAGATAACAAGGAGCTTTAAAAAGATACAGCCTGGAAACCAGGATGTAAAAAAAAAGACTCCCAAGTTTCTAAATCTTTTGAGTTGGCACTCCCCCCCCCCCTGATTTGAATCTATTGGCCTATATCTTATCACTTCACTAAGCAAACATTGAAGCCTACCTCAAGCCTAAGGGGTCATCCTCCCAAGACGTGGTTATTCCTATGAGGATCTGGGAGACCCAGGTTCGAATCCCCACTCTGCCATTTTTTTAAAAAAAAAATTGTATATAAAATTTTATTGTATCCCCACTCTGCCATGGAGGCTCACTGTTTGTACCCTCTCAGCCTAACATACGTCACAGGGTTGCTGTGAGGATAAAATGGAGGCGAGGAGAAGAGTGGAAGCTGCTTGGGGGTCGCTGCTGGGGAGAAGAGCAGGGCATTAGGGAAATAAGTAAATATTCCTCCAGTGGAAGAGGAGCCACTTGAGAAAGGAAGGCTCTTTAGGCTGGAGGAAGATGGTTTTTTTAATGTGTTTATATTTTGATTTCATGATGCCATTTGTTTTGTAAGCTGCTTGGGGAATCTGAATTGGCCGAGGAGAGCTGGGAATAACGACAGCACATAGGCTACGGTCGTGCACACTAAATAATCCACTTTCAGTGCACCTTCCAGCTAGATTTTACTGGGTGAACTGGCAAAATCCAGTTGGAAAGTGGATTGAAAGTGGATTATTTAGTGTGTGTGACCACAGTGGTGGCCACAGAGCACCTTGACAGATGTACGTTCTGTTCGTCCATTGTGATGCTTTCCTCTTTCGTAATTTGAGGTGTATTTGCTACCCTGGACCCAAGTTATTTTGTCTGTTTTCACAGCAAACATTTTACCGGAGTATTTCACAGAATATGGCTGATAGCTTTTAGTATTGTTCTCCCCCTCCCCCCAGCATTATTATGCTGGGGGGGGGGGAGAATCTCATGGCCTTTCTCCCTCCTTAAAAGAGGGGAGTACTACCAAAAGAGCCCATCTGTGTTTGCTGTGTTCTATTTTACACTTCAGGAGACTCAGATCATTGCTATAATTATGTGGGAGGGACGCTGTTGCAAAATTCGAGACCTGCCTTCCCACTGGCATATGGAGAACATCAAGCATGTATGTTGTGTAAACAGCATCCAAATAAACAGAGTCCCCCTGTATTTTTTTCTTCTTCTCCAAAGGTGAGTCGCAACTTTGAGCTGGTTGGACGGGTTAACTTAGACCAGTTGGAACAAATGAAGGAAAAAGAGGAGAGTTCCAGCAGCGATGAGGAAGAAAAAGAAGAGGAGATGAGTTCCAAGGAGGAAGAAGGAGGTCAGTATTCATCTCTGGTTTCTGATGCCCAGCATAACGCCATATCCCAGCATAAAGCCATATCCCGATTCCTCCCCAAGTTTAACAGTTTTGACTCACCAGCATTTCCCCACCCAAATAAGCAAAAATTAGTTTTTGACTTAAGAAAACTGTTTAAAAAATATTAAGCCACTCTTTCTCGAGAGTATAACTGGTCATGCCCTGTCTCTTGTCCCATAATAATGAAACAACCAGATGGCAGGAAAGGCTCCCCCCCCCCCTTATCTGAAACCAGCAATCTTGTGCACAGTCAGGCTGGCCTAAGTGAACTCTGCATAGGATTGTGCTGTTAATCTCTTCACCTAATTCAGCATCCGTGTTATATGAATATATAAAGGTAAAGGTGGATAAACCCTGCCAAATACAAAGCAAGGGATCTTCCGTATATATATTTCACCCTCTATGCTTAAGTGCTTCAAACACCCTGATGACCAAACCTGCAGCATTTTTCTAGCTCTAGTTGAGATTGTTCCAGCAATGGTAAAAATAATTGGGGGTGGGATGGGCTTCTTGGTTTTTAAATAGTTTCTTTCTCACCTAGAAGTCAGTTACATAACCACTTAACTGTATCTAGAATAAATGGGAACAATTTAAATTTGTATAGGAAAATGATACTCATATTGCAGACTGACCATAAAGCCCTTCTGGTAATGGATAGAAAAGAAGCTAGGCTACTCAGGGAAAGGGTGCAGTGTTTTATATACCTTCTTGGTATTTTTTTTCTATATGTGCGTGTGTGTGCACGCACATGCACCTGGAAGTCATGGTGACCTCTGGTGATTGACCCCTACTGGGGGCCTGGAGATTATTCAGAGAGGTGGCTGAATAAAGCCTGCCCTCACCTCCTGCCTCATTTTAATAGATCAACATTCACAGGAAATGAGAGTATACATTTCTGTATTTATTCTTGGGTAAGTCTGTGGTACACATCTTTCCAAGCCTAACGGGTTTCATTATAATATTTAGCATTAACACTTTCTGAGCATTCAGATGGCTTTAATGCTCCTTATAACAATCCTAGAAGGTAGGCATAGCAGTGAAGGGCAGAGGTTGTGAGAGGGATCAATCATCTAGAGAGGCAGAGGACAGATTTGAATGGAAGATATATCTTGATTTATAATTTTTTAACCACTCAGCTGCCCAAGTTCTCAGTTTCCACTATTCATTATATGATCTTTGTCCAGAAGGGAGTTATTGGTTCCATAACTTTAAAAAAAAACAACCAACCTGTTGTCTCCCCCAGTATGTGATAGTCGCAGGTTTTTTGCCTCTGACCATCATTCTCAACTACAAAAAGCTTTCGGTAGTTTTATTCTTCGTGAACTACAGCTATCATCTGCATCCTACTTATTTCCTTCCGTTGTGCAAAAAAATATTCGAAGACAAAGCTCCTGATTCAGGATTGTGTCCGTCAGGGGGAGGCAAATTTATGAATTTCTACCATTTGTGTAAAGACTTGTAAATCGAAGTAAATGTATGCAAATGTGTGCACTCAATATAATTAATCTTCAATAGCAGAATTTAGGATTTTCAGCATAAAATTTCAGGCATTGCCTCCCCCACCCCCCACCCCTGGTTTCAATTTTATTCTGTTTGAGGACCAAACTGTGAGATACTTAAGCGGATAAAGATCAGCATTTTGTGAAAAGATGCTTTTAACATCAAGAGGGCAAAAATCTCTATAAAGTAATGTATGCTGCTTGATAGATATTTTCAGCAATCAGTGTGTGAAAGGGGAGGGGGAATGCTTTGGGCAGATAGTGATGATATCTCTTCCCAATGCTGAACCCAGCTGGGGGGGGGGAGAGGAGGGCACAGGCGCTGTGTGGGTTTTGTGTGTGTGATTGTCAGTAGCTTAAGTTGGCTCATGAGCTGTGTACATTATAATAAAACGTGGAAATGAGGCAAGCGGAGATCAGCAGTAAATGAACCAAAATCCCCCATTTCTTTCATTATGTACTTTGAGAGGACTCCGGGAAGGCAAAGGCATTGGCATTCTGTTGTTTTCTTGCTCAAGATAATCCCCACTAAAGAATTAATGCTTGGAGCAGATGGCGCCGTCTCATTTTCAGTGAAAAGAATCAGGCGAGATAGTCCAAGCAATTATTTTTAATGGCCTGTGTGGTGATCATCTTAATTTTGTGAGGAAAAAACATTTCATCTTTTGTTTGGTGGCCTGTACCCTTGTTCAAACAGGGGCCTGTGCATGGAATTTCTACTGTGACTTCAAGGTGTTGTGCGGGTGCTCAATTATGCAGACTGGGTATGATCCAGCACTTCTTAACTCCCACCGGTTTCAATAGGAGAGAGATTTAAGCACATAATTAGCTCAGCGGGACAAAGAAGTGCTTAAACTTTGGCTGGATCATGACCACATTCCTGACTGGCAAGGGCATACCCAGATTAATAAAACACTTCATTGAGCTCTATCATACTTGTGTCTAGTTGGAGTTCTTGTGTCCAGGAAAACTGTGGCCATAGTCCATGTCGGGTGACAGCCAGTGGCAGAACTCCCATTTATTTCAATGTGTTGGATTGCGGTCTGAAATTCCAGTACTGAAAGCAGCCACAACCCATAACTGCTTCTCCCTTTTCAGCATGTCCTTGACCAGTATGTTCTCACCATAATGGGGGGAAATATGCAAGAACACTAGAATTCTTTCCCTCCCTTTTTTGTTAAGTCAACATGTGTAGTCAAAAGCAGGTGAGCCAAGTGATCCTCTTTCATCTGAGGTTTGAGTGGGATCTGGGTGGGCGAGGTGGCAGAGGGAATAAGCAGGTTGCTTACCAGTAACTGGTGATCTTTGAGTGGTCATCTGTGCATTCACACCCATGGGATCTAGTGCGCACGTGCTGGATCGATCGGTGCTGTAGCAAGCTCTTTTAACGGATTTTCGCGCCCAGTCCCTCGGGCATGTGCAGGAACCCCACCGCGCATGCCCAGAGGGGTGGGCGTGGACATCCCACCAGTTCCTACAAACCGCTGCAAATAAACCCCTATTAAAAATGTAGAAGCTGACAGTAGCGGGGAAGGAGGGCGGGTGGTGTGAATGCACAGATGACCACTCGAAGATCAAGCAACCTGCTTATCTTCGACATGGTCTCTTTGCTTCACACCCATGGGAGATTAGCGAGCAGTAACCTACCTGGAGGAGGATGCTGGCAGGACTATTACTGCGTAGCCGAAGATAGAATGTGACGTCCCATGCTAGTACTGGTGGTCGTACGGACGTCGAGGGCGTAGTGCCTGATAAAGGTGTTAGGCGTGGCCCATGTAGCGGCTTTACAAATGTCCGGCAAGGGCACTCCCTGGAGGAAGGCAGTGGAAGTCGCGACAGCCCTGGTAGAATGAGCCCTGATAGGGCCAGGTAATGGCTGTTTAGCGAGTAGGTAACATAGATGAATCAGACCTACAATCCACTTTGACAGGCGCTGAGCTGTGATGCGAGTACCCAGCCGTGCTGAAGCGTACGAGATGAATAGTTATGAGTCTCGTCTAGTTGGGTGCGTTCTGTTGAGGTAGAACAGGAGAGCCCACTTCACATCTAAAGTGTGTAATAATTTGTCCTCTGCTGATGTTGGATTTGGGAAGAAGTCAGGGAGGAAGACCTCCGCCTGCAGGTGGAACTCTGACACCACCTTCGGCAGGAAGGAGATGTCCGGGACGAGGCGGACTCCGTCTGGCAGAAACGACAGGTAAGGGATATCATGCCAGAAAGCCAGTATTTCTCCCACTCGCCTGGCCGAGGTAATAGCAGGCCTCGATGCCGGAGCTGTCGATGTAGACGGTCTCTCCTCCATAGCTGAGGCAGGAGTAAGGGCCGATTCAAGCAGCACTACTTTAAGCGCGCAGCTCGGTTCTTTCGCATTTGATTGGAGAAACGAGCACAGTGACGACAGGACTCTGGCTGGTGAGACTCTCCGAGGCAAAAAATGCAGAGGGTATGATGGTCAGGAGGAGCAAGTTTGCTGCCACAACCCTTGCACCTGTTGAAAAAAACCCACTTCTTCTCCATAAAAGATGCGAAGAAGAGGGAACGTTGAGGGGGGGGGGTAGCCCGAAGGCCTGGGGTAATTGGTAGACTCCCCCTCAAGAGTAAGTAAAAAAAATTTAAAGCTTTTTTGAAGAACAAACTACTAAAAGAGAAAAGTAGAGTAAGGAAATAATCCCTAAGAGCTGTGAGGCGAAAGCTAACAGCAAACCGATCTGACCGACGAAAAAGAGGTCTACTCAATGCGGCGGTAAGAAAGGAACTGGCGGGATGTCCGTGCCCACCCCTTTGGGCATGCACGGTGGGGTTCCTGCACATGCCCAAGGAACTGGGCGCGAAAATCCGTTAAAAGAGCTTGCTACAGCACCGATCGATCCAGCACGTGCGCACTAGATCCCATCGGTGTGAAGCACAGAGACCACGTCAAAGGTCTTTGGGGATCCGTGATGGCTGTCGGCAAACCTGTGACTGGTCAAATGTTAACACAGTGTGGAAAGAATAGGAGAGGAACGTGCCTCATGATTCCCGTTCACATGCATGACAATTCTGTGTAACGCAGATCTTTTGTGCACACACAGATACACTTTCCCTTGCAAACTCTTGATCTGGAGATGAGAAGCATTTTTTCACACAACATGAGAGTTACCAAGGAGCTGAAAGTGCTACATGTTTGCATGCATGCACTGAAGTGTCCAAAGCTGTTGCCTGAAGGCTGAGAAGTATGTGTTACAGATCACTAGCCCCTGAAAATAGTCAGGTTTTCATCAGCAGCAGCGAGGAATATATTCTTGGACCTTGAATTGAATTTCAAGACTAATAAGCAAGCATAATTTAGAACAAAGAGTAGAAATAAAATGGAACATGTAGGCATAAAGTTAATGACTCACTGATTGTGTTTTGATGTGGGAGAAGGAATTGATAAATAATATGCATAAGGTAACACATCGTACCAAATGTTAAATATTTCTCAGTTTCCATTAGATAAAAACTGGGCTCGTTAAGGGTACCTAAAAGGGAGCTGCTAAGTGTCACACTTCCTTAATGAATCCAGATTTGTGTACAGCTTAATGATCACATTTAGTGTATCGGTATTAGCTAATTAAGTTTTACACTCGGAATTCCCTCTCTCTTTATTTTCTTTAAGAGGAATTGTTTGTTTACCTTTCAGAGGATTTCAAGGAAATGACATGTTCTAGTTTTTTAAAAAGGAAATACGGGGACCCTTAGTGAAGGCTAACATGTGCTTTGTTTTCCTGTAGAGTCCATGAGATTCTCCGAGAATGGACCTCCAGAAAAACGGTTCCCATGTGAATTTTGTGGTCGATCATTCACAGAAGGCTCTGAATGGGAGAGGCACGTTCTGAGGCACGGCATGTAAGTTGGGCTAAGAACTGCTTTTCTGTAAAGGTCATGGTTGCTCCCACACCTCCTCACCCGTTGTGTACACAATGAAAGAAAGAATACTGAAGAGGAATTCCTTCCAACATGGGGGGAAAATGGTCTTTCATTTGCCGATTAAGGCCTCAGGTGTGACCTAAAGTGCCACCTCTGGCCACTGAAGATTTTTTTGCAGCAGCTGCTGAGGAACACAGGCTACATGGAAAGAAAGAGTTGGTGTAAACAGGAAAGATGGCAGGGCAAGCGGCTGAAGCAAAAGTGAGAGAGGAAGGATGAAGGAAATAGAGGAAAAATTAATGGGGTTTGTACTCAGCTGAATTTCTAATGGTCACAGAAAAGCTTTTATTACCTTGAAAAGTTTGTTGCCACCTCTGTTTGATTAGCAGTAGCAGGCAAAATTATTCAGGTTTGCTTAATTTGCATAATTTATACAGATCATGTCAGCTTATTTTTCTTGTTGCAGAATTTAGGCTACCTTGGCAGAGAATTCCCAATGTTTTATTGTTCTTAGCTCAAAGTACATGCAGTCCTGGTTATGGAATTCTGAAATCGGGGTGACCAGCTTTGTATTCTTGAAAGCCTCGCTTTTTCTGCAAACTGGGGGCATGGGGTAGCAACCGTGCTCTTAGATAGCTTGATCCCATCAGAAATTGTTGGTTGTATACAAACATTGGTGCCACTTAGCAGGAAGGACTTGTGGAACATGTATACCGTGGTCTGGTTGGGGCAATTGCTATGCAAGTTCCACATGAGAGATATTAAAAGTGTGTGATGTCTCTGTATCTAAACATTTCACTCTCTGCTCATGGGATTTCCAGGGCCTTGAATGAAACCAAGCGAGTGATTGCTGAAGATGGCCAGCTGAAAGAAAGTACAGAAGATAATGTTAAGGTACCGTTGGCAGAAGAGATGGAGAGCAGCACGAAAATAGTGGTAGACTTTTCCCACAAGAATGAAACTGCCGTCTGTATTGTTGCTGCTGCTGATAAATCACTCCAAGAGAATGCAGAGGCCAAAAGTGAATGAACACCTGGTGTGATTTCAAACAACCTACTTGAACAGTGATCGATGGGAGAGGGTAGGGAGGGGGACAAGGAAGAATCAAAGCTGCTTTTAGGACTGAATGATCTATTTTCAAAGCACTGGTACCTGTGTGCGTGTGTGCGCGTGTGTGTGTGTGTACATATATTAAATTTATTTAAGTGAGGACGATGGAATACGTGACTCCATTACTTCGCTGCGGCTCTTCTGGATTTTGACAATGGGAAGTTTTGTTCATTTGAACTTGAGAAGCAAACTCCCCAATGTTCCTCACGTTAATGCCAACGTGCTTTGCCATGGAGACTTCGGATTGTTTCAAGAATGGAAGTGTCATGAGGATGGAAGAGTGCAGGGGGGACAACTTTCAGCGCACAAATTTGGGCGCTTTTTTTCTAGTTTTAATATACATATTACGCTTTTTCCAGACTGAATGACTGACCGACGCTTTAGAAAAAGAAGAAAAAACAAAATAAAAACTGCTTTTTGCTTAAAACAGTCACCTGTTTCCTAGTACCTCAGAATTAACCAAGGGAAATTTTAAAAAAACTACAAATCTCTGCATTTGTCAGTACTACCTGTTGTCATTGTGGTTAAATGTAGAGAGAGAGAGAGAGAGAGAGAGAGAGAGAGAGACTGACTGACTGACTGACTGACTGACTGACTGCTGGGCCAGATAGTGAATGGAAGAAAAATTTAAAAACCACAAAGTTTTAAAAGAAAGGAAAACAAAATTGTGCTCAAAATCCCTGTGGGGGTTTTATTTCTTAAAATACTGTGATTTTTTTAATTATTTTAGTAAAAAAAATTACAAAAAAGAGAGAATTCCTAGATACCTGTCTGTGACTTGTCATCTTTTATTCCAGGTAAGCTGTTTGTTAGCATTTGGCTATGATTTTAGGGTTTCTTTTGTAATAGACTCATGTGACTGACTCTGTGCCGTTTTTGTTTGGCCCCGTGTCTCTGTTCACTCAGCCTGAGGGATTACAAATACAGCACAATTAAGGTTTTTTTTCATGTAAAGTAATGTTATTTCCTCCACCCCCAGGAGACTTGGGGCGGGGAGAGAGGATTAGTCCTTGTGAATAGAGTATTTCTTTCGGGTTGGTTTTTTTTTTTTTTTTGTTAGTTTTAAACACGTGGAAATAGCAAAGAAGTAACTTTTTTAAGAAAAAGAAAAAAGAAAAAACCCATTAAACTAAAGAACCAAACTTACAGCACAGCTATGCAGGTTGTGGACCAATCAAATGGGTCCTCATAATCATTCTGTTGCTCGTCAGATTTAACATCTCACACTGATTATTATTTTGGTTTTTAAGAACGGTTGCCTTTTTTTTTCCTTTTTATATGTGGGGTGTCTCGGGGGAGGGAAGGAGGGGAGGGAGTTGATAAAAACTCCTGCAAGCTTGAGGTGGCCCAGCTCCATACTCTTTGGAGCCTGAAGAATCCTCTGTTTGTGGGTTTTAAGATGGGGTGTTGAACTGTTTGTATTGCCTCCCATTAGCTCTTCGCATGAGGGGGAACAGCGTAGCATAAATAGGAATCTACACGCATGGAATCTGTGCTCCCCGGTTCCTTATTCACATAAAGAGCATTTTTATGTGTGTGAATACGAAACGGAAGAGCCAGGCCCATGAGTAATGGACTGATTGTGAACAAAGGGGTTTCTTTCCAAAAATTAGAAAGTACTTGACTGAATCCTAGTTTTAGAAATGCATGTGTCTCTTTGGGTTAGTTTTCTTTTTCATGTTTTTGTTTGGCTTTTTTTTTTTTTAACTTTGAGGATGTGGGGAGGGGAGGGGGTGGGAGGAAGGAAGGAAGGAAGGAAGCTGCTGAGTCATCAGGTGTCCAACAGAACTTCTCATCAGATTGGTGGCGAGAAGGAGAGAAAAGAAAATAATACTGTTGCATTTGTGGAATAAGTGCTACTTGAAAAGCATGGTGTTTTGATTTTGAGGATTCATATTTTGGGGGCGGGGTGGGGTTTTGCTTTTATTTGAAGGGAGGGAAAGTCATGTGGAAAACACATTGGAAGGACAAGTATAAATACACATTTTGTGTCTGTACGTTTGTTTTTTTAAAAAATTGGCTTCATTTCAAATGTATTTAAACAGTTCCATACCTGGATTGGGTGTTTGTAATGGTTACCAAAAATGAAAAAGATGAAAAAAAAAATGAAATAAATGATTGTGACATGCTTTTATCACTACTTTATTTTTCAAATAACATGTAAATATTGTAATCCATTGGACTTGTTTTTGTTTTGTTTTTTTGCTAACCTGTTAATAAATATATGGGACCATTATCCTTTTTAACAAGCCTAGAATGTCATATTTTTGTTGTGTTTTTTTCCTCCCAAATGTATACCTTGATATATTGTGGACACATATTTTAGATGCATTATTATGATTCTGTTGGCTGTAATGATGACCTAGGATTGAGAATAACATTTTTTTTTCATTTGTTTAATTTATACAGAGGACTTTTTCAGAGTTTGACAGAAGGAAATAAATAGCAAAATGATAACCCACTGGCTCCAGAACTCAGTATTTCCTAATTAAAATTAACTACTGCTCAGTGTTTGGTGGAAGGAGTGGAAGTTCTGAAATGTTGCACTGATAACTTTTTTTAAGGCAAAAAGAAAATGAATAAAGAATTTTCAAAAGTGAATGTGTGTATGGTTCTATCCAGTTGGGAATTAAACATTAAACCCCTTACCTCTCTCTTTTTAAATCTTATTTCGAAACCAAATAATAGGGGGGAAATGCAGCCACATGCATTTGGGCTTGTTTTTTTGTTGGAGATAAGGGTCTGAGCTTCAGACTCTGAGGTAAGAATTAGAGGAAGGATCTGAAGGATGATGGTACCTATTTCTCATTCTTGGTATTCTAGGAAGAAGTTCCAAGCAATAGAGGTAATAAGGAAGAATGAGATTAATTGTTTTAAGATAGCAGGAAGCCTGAGGGAGTTGGTGAAATGTTGTTTTGTGTGTTTGTGTGTGTTTAAGGCCACAAAGGAAGGAATTAGTGATGCCTTTAAGATTTTTCTGAGTGTTTTGTTTCATTTGCCAAAAAAAGTTTTAAATGATTTGGAACATAAGGCAGTTTTCCGCCATTAAAACTAGACACAGGGCATGATCCAGTAAAAAATAAATCAAGCTGTAAACCCTGTTTTTTTCAGTGTGAGAATTAAGCATGCTTTACTCCCATTAAATTAATAGGACTGGTCATCTGCTTGTAGGATGGGATGGTGCACAAGGAAAATTCCTATGCAGAACCCTACCCGCCCTCCCAGCCCACGCTACATTCCATTGCTATGATACTAACACAGCATTGAGGTATCAGATGGGGGCCTGCCATCAACTTCACAATCACTACTGGGAGGGGTTTTTTGTACAGTTACCTGTATAGCAGAGCGACATACACCACAGGGCTGCTGCTGAAAACAACCCTATCTAAAGCTCTTTTGCTCTTCCTCTAAACATGTGTTGTATTGTCATTATGTGAGTGTTCTCCAACCTCACTACAAAATAGTGGTTGCTATGTGTGGAAGTGGAGAAATACATGTGTTTTGCCAGTAGGTTCTAAGTGATTCTGGCCTTGATGGGAAGATTGCCATTTTCAGCAGCAGCCCTATATAGTTCAGGGCCTATTTCCTAAAGCTGGAACAGGCTCCTTCACTCCTGTCTTTGGAACCAAAAATCAAGGAAAGAATTAGTGTTTCCAATTCAAAGTTCACCTCTGCCACTATTGGCCTTAGGCAAGCCATCATCTTTCAGCATTACTTCCCCCATCTGCAATGCAGAGAGATGAATCTGTTGCAGGGTGGTTGTTCTTGCAGGGATTACAGGAGTAATATATGTCAGGTGTTTGAATACACAGTAGTGTCGTATGAATGCTCAAAATTATAACTACCAAGTCTCAAATCAACTTCACAAAACACCTTTCATGTCCAGTGAGATTTGTGTTGCCCAACTGACTGTGGGCTGCCTAATTATAAGAATGTTACAGTGCAATCCTAAACAGAGGTACACCCTTCTAAATCCATTACAATCAGACTTAGAAGGCTCTAACTTGGCTTAGAAAAGTACTGTGAGAGACATGTGTATCACTGTTCTTCACAGAAAATAATAAGAACTATTAATATGCCCAAAGTTCAAGAAGTAAACCGTAATTACATATAGCATCAATCAGAGATGGAAAGAACTCTGTGTACAAGTGGCTAATTTCTTCTAGGAAAGAGGTGATGCTTTTGATTCTCATCCAAAAAGACATTTTGCAAAATGAGATTATAAAATTCTCAATTAAACAGTCACACTGGAACTGTGAAAAGCACAGTTCAGATGAAAATGTTACAAGAAGCGGGAAGGGGAGGGGTGTGTATAAACGCAAGGTACTTATATGAATGAGTCATTCTCTGGCACCCAAATTATGTATTTCTTTTTGCTGAGGTCTGTTGATTGAAATCTGTTTGTTTCAGCTACAAGGAGAAGACCATGTATTTCCAAAGGAAGCTTTTAGAAATACATCCTTGGGCATATAGCTAAGTGATTTATCTTGCTGGCAACATAACCAGGACTATGTTTTATATGGTCAGCAATAAGAGAAGAAACAATTAGGCATAACATTACTGTACACTGTAGAGATAAAATATTGTTGAATGCTACATT
Source organism: Gekko japonicus (assembly GCF_001447785.1). Taxonomy (NCBI): domain Eukaryota; kingdom Metazoa; phylum Chordata; class Lepidosauria; order Squamata; family Gekkonidae; genus Gekko; species Gekko japonicus. The sequence goes on from NW_015163607.1 coordinate 483,951, forward strand.
TGTAAGAATGTGCCACGTGCAACTGTAAACACCAACCACAGCTCAAGAGTAATGACTTGTTATACTACCACAAATTAGCTTCACTTGTGCATATCTGAGATTTCCAAAACCAAAATACTTCCATAATGTTTGGATCACTGAGAGGGGATATGCTTCGTTTAAATCAGGGTAAAATTAAACCACCACCCCCCCCAAAAAAAAAACAGTCCAGAGAGGGTTTTTCTCCTCAAAGAACTGGAAGGGAATCTCTGTTAATCTGAAGTTGATGCAGAACGGAATCCTTAAATACAAGAAATAGTTAAGCAGACCAACAGGTATTTGGGAGATTCTTTTGGGTCATTCTCCAGCTATATTTGGAGAAATTCTATTTCTCTATGATCCATCTAAAAGGAAGAAGAGCAGGAGAGACTGCTAGGCAGGACCTAGGAGGAACTGGTTCTCAAGTAAAGGTTTTGGCCAGGGCTCTTTTGTAGAAAAAGCCCAGCAGGAACTCATTAGCATAATAGGCCACACCCAACAGCAGGAACTCATTAGCATATTGGGCCACACCCCTGACAGCACAGCTCATTAGCCACACCCACATGTTACCAGAAGTGTGGTTATCCAGCCACACCCACCTTTTGCTTCTTATTCTGTTTACCTTGTTTGTTGTCAAAACCCAGGGCCTTTTTTTGTAGCAGGAACTCCTTTGCATGTTAGGCCACACACCTCTAATGTAGCCAATCCTAATGAGTTTCTGCTGTTGGGTGTGGCCTATTATGCTAATAAGTTCCTGCTGGGTATGGCCAACTTGGGAGCCAGCCGGAACTCCGTTCCTGTGCGTTCCTGCCCAAAAATAGCCCTGGTTTTGGCCATTGAGGAACTGTGGTTCTGCCACAAGAGCTCAATATGGAGGCTTCTTCAAGTGAGGGCAGAAGCTTCTTGTGTTCCCTTGATATCAGAATTCCTCTTTGCTACTTTTCTAAACAGAGTAAGTTTTGATTTCTTTGTTTGATCAGTTATTGGGGCTTCTTGAAAGAAAAGAGCCCCAAGTAGTTGTGGTTAGAGGAAATGATTTTTTTAAAATTAATTTATTTTCAGTTTTTGCATATACATTAAAAAAAAGTTTCCAATATACAACAGTAATTACATCCTTTTCCATATCTACTCTAACCCTTGAATAACATACAAACAATAATACAAATTTAAATTGGAGTCATTCTTTCGCCTTATTTCTCTTGTCCAACCATATGTATAACTTTTCCCACTTTTTTTAAACACATCATCATCTTTATTTTGTAATCTTGTAGTTAATTTATCCATCTCTATCACCTCCAAAATGTTATAAATTAGTTCCTTTTTTTGGAGTATTCCCCCTTGTTTCCAGTATTTGGCAAACAATATACGGGCTGCTGTGATTATGTATATAATTACATATTTTTCTTCCATTTTATAATTACCTGTTGTTATATTTAGCAAAAATAATTCTGGGATTAAGGTATTTCTACCTTTAATATATTTGTTAATAGCTTTTGTACCATACACCAATAACGTTGTGTCACCGGGTATCTCCACCATGTATGGTAGAAGGTGCCCACATTATTTTTACACTTCCAACAATTTCTTGACAAATTGGGGTAATATTTTGCCAATTTATCTGGTGACAAATGCCACCTATGAAACATTTTAAACACATTTTCTTTATACGGAATTGATCTTAAGTATTTCACGCACTTCCATATTTTAGACCAACTTTCATCCTCGATTATATGCCCAATGTCCTGCATCCACGCTATCATTGAACTTTTCACCACATCATCCTGCTCATATTCTACCAGAAATAACTTATACAACTTCTGTATTAATTTATCGTTCGTGGACAGCCATAATTTATCTAAATCAGTTTTCTCCCGGTAGATCCCTTTAATTTTATCTTTTTCAAATCTTGTTTTCAATTGCATTGTTTCCCACCATGTTAACTCTATATTCTGATTCAACATTTGCTCTGAAGAAATTAACTTATCATATTTGTCTAATAACGTCTCATAGCTAAGCAGTTTAGATTTTGTCATTAAAGATGGCTTTGTAAATGCTTCTAATGGCGATATCCATCTTGGCATTTTAATATAGAATCGTTCTTTAGTCTCTTGCCAGATTTTATTAAGGGCTCCTCTTATAGTATGTTGTTTAAATTTTGAATCTGTTATATCTTTTTCATATCCCAAATACGCATGCCATCCCATTGCTAAATCAAAACCTTCTAAAGTTAGAAGCCTTTTGTTTTCTAGGGACGCCCACTCCTTTATCCATACCATTGCTGCTGCCGAGTAATAAAGCTTCTAGTTTGGGAGTCCCAAGCCCCCACTCTCGTTCCTATCCTGTAAGACTTTCCACTTTATCCGTGCTTTTTTCCTGGACCATACAAATTGCCTACATATTCTATCCAACTCATTAAAGAATTTAACATTTCTCAGCACCGGGATGTTCTGAGCCAAAAATAAGAATCTCGGTAATACATTCATCTTTAATAAAGCTATTTTCCCCATAAAGGATAATTTCAGATTCTCCCATTTTTCTAAGTCTTTTTTGATGTCTTATAACAATCTGTTGTAGTTATCCTCTATTAACATATTATTTCTCTTTGTCATTGTCACTCCGAGATATTTCACTCTTTTAACAATGTTCATATGTGATATTCTTTGAATCTGTTCTACACATCCTACTGTACAATTCTTTGTCAGTATATTTGTTTTATTATAGTTAATTTTTAATCCCGATACTTTTCCATATCTTTCAATACAATCCATCAAAGGAGCGATAGAGTCTGTAGGGTTTTCCACTACAAATACAAGATCATCTGCGTACGCTTGTAATTTAAAATTTTCATCTTTAACTTTAAGACCTTTTATACTGTCATTTTCTCTAACCAGATCTGTCAATGTTTCTAATGTAAAAAATAAATAGCAGTGGTGATAATGGACAGCCTTGTCTCATGCCTTTTTGTATATCTATATTTTGGGTCGTATCTCCATTTACCACCACCTTAGCTATCTGCTTCGAATATATTGCTTTTATCATCGTATAGAAATTCTCTCCACACTCCCATTTGGCAAGCTTTTGCAACATAAAGTCCCAGTTTACCCTATCGAAGGCTTTTTCTGCGTCTAGAAATATTAACGCTAGTTGCTTTCCTGGATGTAATTCATAATATTCTAGCACATCCATAATCACTCTTATATTATTCTTGATCTGCCTCCTTGGAAGAAATCCTGCCTGATCTTGATGAATTAGATCTACTAAAACCTTTTTCAGTCTTGTCGCAACTATCGAAGCAAAAATCTTATAATCAGCGTTTAGCAAAGATATTGGTCTATAATTTTTTACCTCCCTTTCATCTGTATTTGGCTTATGGATTAACGTTGTTAAGTTTAGAGCAAACTTTTATTTTTTGTTTTTTTATGAAAAACAAAAGTCTGCTCTAAACAGTCCAATATCTTGCTGCGAAATAATTGAAAGTATTAGACAACAGAAAAGAAATAAAGCACCAGGGCCGGATGGTATACCTATAGAGATATATCAAAAATTTGAAGATCAAATTTTACTTCCCTTTAAAGAGGTAGTAAAAAAAATAGTACTTGGTGGGAAAATGCCTAACTCCTGGACAGAGAAAATGATATTAAAAGGAATGGAAGCCTATGAGGGAGAGGAAACTGAGCTCCGTTTGAGAGAGCTGGTATGATGGTGTTTAGCTGATGAATAATTACTTTGTTGTTTTGCCCAAGGCCTCAGGCTGTCCTGAGGTTGCTAGGCCTCCAGCTTAATTGTCACCTCTGGTAAGAAAGAGGCTGAAGTTGGTTCCTTATTCCCAGTTCCTTATTCATTCCTTATTTGCGTCTTATTCATGAATTCATCCAAAAACACTGAGGAGAGTTTGAAAACTCTGAACCCCAAAATAAGATTTGGACCCCAAAACTTCATACACCCCCATGTTCCGCGAACTCTCCCCTTCGAGGGGACATATGCTGTGTCCTGGTCCAATGCTCAGTTCTTGTGCCAGCTGCTCCAAAGTGAGGTGCCCCCAGGACTACCACACAGGCAGGCACTGGGGCCAAGCTGTACCCCAAAACAATCTTTGGACCACCCCGAAGTACTCATCCCCATGCTCTGGAGACTATCCTTGTAGGATTACATACAGTGATGCCCAGTCCAAACACTGGTTCCGGAGCCACAGGTTTCGATTTCAGATGCACACAAGAACCCCGTATTTAAAAATAAAAATTGAATAAGGAATTAGTTTGACTGTTTGCCCACTACATCCCAGAATAAGGATTGGACCACCACATGTCCTACGCCTTCATGTTCAGTGAACTCTCCCCTTCGAGGAGACATATGCTGTGTCCTGGTCCAAAGGGTGGTTCTTGTGCCAGCTGCTCCAAAGTGAGGTCCCCCCAGGGAAGTCACACAGGTAGACAGTGGGGCCTGGCTGCACCCCAAAACAATTTTTGGACCACCCCAACTGAAACATCTCCACACTCTGAAGACTGTCCCCTGCAAGATGACATACAGTGATGCCCGGTCCAAACACTGGTTCTGGTGCCACAAGCTTCTATTTGGAACCAACTTCAGCCTCATACCTCAGGTCACAATTTAAGAGATTCGTTTTTTTGAGGAAGTGGTTGCAGAAGCCAGCTTTTTTAAACTATACTCAGGATAGGCAAAGTAAAAGTCAAGGCCTAGGAAAGAAAGAGAACTGTGACATTATGTGGATATTTCATATGTATTTCAATAACTAGATTACGCACTAGGAAATTGCAAACAGTTCCCTCCCCCATAAAAATAAAATAAAGGGAAGAAAATTCTCAGAGCAAGACAAGAGGGGGAAAAAAATAGGCCTGACTCAGCCAGCCAGGGAGGCCTCAGGCAAAGTAACAGTGGTTTGGGTATTGAAACCAAGGCTGGAGTCATCTTCCAGGGGATAGTCTCCTGAGTGTGGGAATGTGTCACTTGGGGTGGTCCAAAGATTGTTTTGGGGTGCAGCCTGGCCCCAGTGTCTGCCTGTGTGATTGTCCTGGGGGCACACTGCTTTGGAGCGGCTGGCATGAGAACCACTCTTTGGAGCAGGAAACAGCACATCTGCCCTAGAAGGGGAGATTCCCCTGAACATGAGGGTGTATGATATATGGTGGTCCAGACCTTATATTGGGTTTCAGAGCTTTCAAACTCTCCTCAGTGTTTTTTGTTGAATTCATGAATAAGTTGCAAAAAGGGAACCAGGAAGCAACTTCAACCTCATGTATTGAAAGGTGTCACTTGTACTTTAAGGATCAAAATTGGATATTTCCCTGTGATGACTGGTTAAAGAATTTCCCACATTTGTGGGCTGTGTTGAGAAGCACAGGCAGGTGTGTGCCGAGGTTCTTCATTGCCAACAGCAGAGTTGTAAACTATTTTTCTATTCCTTCTTACAGGTGACTGACTCCCTGGCAGAAATTCCTCAGGTGAAGCTTTTCCCATTATGTATTGGGAAAAGTTTCATCTGCTGAATTTCTTCTAGGCACACAGCTGTACAAAGTACAGGAAGGAATGCCCACAAGTTTTAAGCTGCAGGAAATCTACAACCAGGAAAATCATCCTCTCTCTTTCAGAGTCACACTTCCACAAAAGATTACAGCAGCGGTTCCTTCTGCTGGCTCTTCCCCTTGTCCCATCACCCCACCTGCCCTGGCGGAGCAAGGTGTGGGACTCTTATTTTGCCCTACAGCAGTTGGGACTGGAAAATGGGCACTGGGGTCAAAGAAGGAATTGGAGCTGCACCTTCTTTGGCAGCAACAAAGCTGCTAAAGAGGCATGGTGATTTTCCAGGCTGCAGCCTGGCAACCCTATAACCAATTAAGTTAATGGTTCCTCTTTGGAGTGTGACTTCTTTTTTTTCTTATTACTGATAGCATGTGATTTCATTTAATTTACCAAGTAATTGGATTAGAGGGAAATTTCTGATCAGTTTGTGGATAATATCAAGTGGACCTAGTCCAAGTTGTCAGCTTCCATACATCAGAACTGTGCCTTAAGGTGAAAGTCGCTGTGTCTGGGTTGAAAAGTATTGGCAAAGAGTTACACATAGTCCTTCACCTGGCAGGGCTCCTGTGTCCTTAATAGCCTGATGCTGAGCAGAATTTTAGCAGATAAAGCTTTCTCTTGCATGGAGCTTCACGTTCTGAATTTCATTCTGTCATGTGTCTATTCAGCTGGATCCTGCAGATCCATTCCACTAATGGTTGCCTTTACTTTAGGTACCAGGAGCCTTCCCATGATTCATCCTTGTGCTGGAGGAAAGCATAGGGTTGCCAACTTCTGGGTGGGGCCTGGAGATCTCTCAGAATTACAGCCGATCCTCAGACCACAGATTTTGTGGAGCAAATAGCTGCTTTGGAGGGTGGACTCTATCTCAATTACACCCTGCTGAGGTTCCTCCTCTCCCCAAACCTCCCCAGGCTGTACCCCTAAATCTCCAGGGAATTCCCAACCTGGAGTACACAGCTCTAGGAAAGCACCAACTTTTAGTGGAATGGATCCATGCGATCCAACATGTTATATGACCCGAAACAAAGTGACTATTATACCTTCCTATCTCCCTTGGACTGCAAGGAGATCAAGTCAGTCAATCCTAAAGAAAATCAAACCTGATTGTTCCCTGGAAGGCCAGATACTGAAGCCGAAGTTCAAATACTTTGGCCACCAAATGAGAAGGGAGCACTCACTGGAGAAGACCCTGATGCTGGGAAAGATTGAAGGGAACAGAAGAAGGGAACAGCAAAGGATGAGATGGTTAGACAGTGTTATTGATGCAAAGAACATGAAATTGAGCAAACTCTGGAGGACAGCGGAAGACAGGAGGGCCTGGTGTGATGTGGTCCATGAGGTCATGAAGAGTTGGACTTGGCTGTGCGACTGAACAACAAGAAGTTGGTCCCATGCACCAAACTTGATAACCCAGGCATCCCAGTATGCTAGTGACAGTCAGTTGATGCTCTGCTTTTTCATGACTTTTTCAATAACAATATTTGAGTTGGAACATATCTATTCCTTCGCAAATATTATATTACCAATTATATTACTGAATAGTCTTAGACTATGCTTCAGAAGGATGAAGGTGGTACCTAATCAGTTGATGCGACACTGTCCAGCAGGGCTGGTGTCAGCACACCTTAAGGTAGGGCAGCTGTCGGAGCCAAGGCTTTCTGGCAGAGTGCACTGCTCCAGGTACCCCCTGCCCACTCACTTCTTAGGGTTCAACCACCCATGCGCCATGCACTGCTTGGTGCCAGTGGGGAAAGGGCTGCAGACAGCTGTGAGCATGAGCAGTGCGCGGGCTTGTGTGAGTAGACAATGGAAGGACACACAGTGGGTGGGAGGGAAGGAGAGCATGAGTGCCTGGTGTTGAGCAGAGGAGGAGAGAAGGCACCTGGGATCTCTCTGCCCAGGCCCCCCAAAACCTGGAAGCAGCCCTGCAGGTTGCTCAGATAAACCGAAACTTAATCCGGAGAAAACAGAGATGCTACTGGTGAGGGGAAGATTTGCACTGCTTGGTGCCAGTGGGGAAAGGGCTGCAGACAGCTGTGAGCATGAGCAGTGCGCGGGCTTGTGTGAGTAGACAATGGAAAGACACACAGTGGGTGGGAGGGAAGGAGAGCATGAGTGCCTGGTGTTGGGCAGAGGAGGAGAGAAGGCACCTGGGATCTCTCTGCCCAGGCCCCCCAAAACCTGGAAGCAGCCCTGCAGGTTGCTCAGATAAACCGAAACTTAATCCGGAGAAAACAGAGATGCTACTGGTGAGGGGAAGATTTGCACTGCTTGGTGCCAGTGGGGAAAGGGCTGCAGACAGCTGTGAGCATGAGCAGTGCGCGGGCTTGTGTGAGTAGACAATGGAAGGACACACAGTGGGTGGGAGGGAAGGAGAGCATGAGTGCCTGGTGTTGGGCAGAGGAGGAGAGAAGGCACCTGGGATCTCTCTGCCCAGGCCCCCCAAAACCTGGAAGCAGCCCTGCAGGTTGCTCAGATAAACCGAAACTTAATCCGGAGAAAACAGAGATGCTACTGGTGAGGGGAAGATTTGACCTGTTCAGGATGGGGTTGTACTCCCCCTAAAGGAGCAGGCTCATAGCCTGCGGGTGCTCCTGGATCTGCACCTACTGTTGGATAAACAGGTGGAAGCAGTGGCCAGGGCTGCCTCTCACCAGCCTTGGCCTTCTGGGTGGAAAAATCTTGCCACTGTGGTGCATGCCAGGTAGCATCTAGATTAAATTACCACAATATGCTCTACATGGGACTTTCTTGTTTTGTTTGGCATATAATGTTATTTCTCCCTGGTTATGGTGTTACAGGTGTGTTTATATGTCTTTATTGAGCTATTTTTATATACTTTTTAAAAATACTGTTTTAATGTTGAAATGTTTTAAAGTTTGCTGAATTGGGCACCTTATTTGGGTGGAAAGGTAGCATACAAATATTTTAAACAAAATAAATAATTCTCTCTAGACCAGATAGTAGTGATACTGAGATCAGAAAAGGGTATGGACTACATATGAATGCAAGCGTATAAATCCAGTTCTAAATATTGTGAGCATGCTGGAATGAGGTGGTCCCTTAAATCCAGCACCTGTGATTCATAAAGCCAAACTACACCCCAGCAAGAGCAGATCTCCTTGTTGCTGAGACTAGCAAGGAAACCTGACCCAGAATACTTTTTAAGAGCCAGGGGAGATCACCTGACCCATTTTGGCCTAATATTGATAAGAGGTCCCCCTGCTGGTGTGATGGATCTCCTGCATTCTGATCAGAATGGGATGACAAACGCTCACTCTGCCTGATATCCCTCAAGTCTCTGATTCAGAATGCACGCAAGCTTGACTCCTAATGCCACCTGAGCTCACTCCTGCACATGAAAAAGGTACACAGTAGAGTTTTATATGTACCTTGCTAACCCACTGTTTTCACAATAACAGCACCAGTAGTCTTTTCAATGGTAAGTATCATTCCAGTAGCACTTGGGTATAGTTACACATACCACTTTCAGACAGGCATTAATTGCTGCTGCATCATCTCATGGACGCAGGAGTCTGAGCTAGACTTGAAGACAAGGAGAGATAGGATGCAGTACTAAACATAGGTTCCTGAGAGTAAGTACCATTGCATAATAGGGGAATTAGTTCTGAGTAGCCCTGCTCAGGGTTGTTCCCACAGTGACAGCCAATATAGAACGTGTGTTGACTTCCTTCAGAGGGATTTTGATAATAAACTAAATTAACTCTTGATCGTTTTGTGTATTTGAATTGTCATAGCAAGCATTGCTCCCACCCCATTTAACACATGGGGGGAATTATTTTGCTAGGCAGCCAATGACTTGTGCATAGCTGCACACTATGGGAAACACACAAACTCACACCAGATCATGGCTCTGTTTCCCCCCCCCCCAGCAGCAGAGCTGAGATCTCACGTGAGGACACAGCTTCTGTATTAAGTTGTTCCTGTGAGCAGTTTTCTGGGGAAAGTTAGAACTAACTCTAATGGTGCACTGAGCACTGCTTTATCATAAACAACCATGAGAAGCAGGGAGATGGGGGCACAACTTTTATTAAAGCACTCAAGGCCAACACCGAGCATCGCATCTCCGTGCTGACCTTAGCACCACATGCTAGAGGTCCATTAGCATGCTGATTAAATAGATCAACAAGTGCTTTAGCAATAATTTGATATTTAATGCTCAGCCTGCTATTAAAATGCTAATTAAATGTTTTAACATGCCACACATGCTTTATGTATTAATAAGCAATAAGCATTCAAGTTACACTTCTTGTGTGATTTAGAATTAATTGAAGGGTAGTGAGGGTTTCTCCTTTATATACCTATTAAACCCCTGTAACTGCTGTTTTTACAGTTGATTGGTGTTCATTTAACATACCATAATTGCTCTTTAAATACGTTAAGTGCGTATTTGAGACAATTTACAGTGTTAGCGATTTCCCAGCAGTATTCCTCAGAGGTATACGCGAAGCGGCTTCCACGCTGGAATTCTCTTGAAGTGTGTGGCATCTCTTTTCCCTCTTGCATTGTGCACAAAGTGTGAGGGCACCGGGACAGTGCCTTTGCAAGCTGAGAATCGCACTGGGAAAACTTGTTCCCTTGGTGCTAAAACAATAATGCAGCACACCTGCCACTGGTTAGGAGAACATATGGGGGTACCAGGGATGATTCACTGGAAAGCAGATTAGGAGAGGCACCATGGTGCTTGCACTACAGAAGGATTGGGTAGTGTGAGCTGTTGATTGTCTCATACCTGCTGTCTGGCTATTGGGCAGCACTGTTTGAACGTTGTGGTTCGGTACCAGCTTGGGGGGGGGGGCAGAGAACAGAATGTGGCCAGAATTTGGCTTCTGGAGAATTGTGGCTTTATTATATAGGCATACATTCATACATATATATGTTATCTATATTAATGCAGTTTCTTTTCCTTATGTGTTGTGAAGAAATACCTTCTGAACAATAACTCCAGTATTAAACCGAGTGCTGAATAAGATTTCCAGTGAACAAGGACAATGTTTTAATGGTATGACTAACAGAAACAGGTTAAGGCTGCGGTCACACAGGCAGTTCATCCTGATATAGTTGTATTACCTTTGTGGATTTAAAGAGCATGACCACATCTGCCTTCCACAGCCCAGTCGTCAGCACTCGGGTCCTGCCATCCTGGAAGCGGAGTTTGTGGTCTTTACATATGCCAGTGTTTCCACTCCGCTTTTCCCGACATCTGAACCCTGCTGTGGCAAATGGATGCCAGATGGGAAGTGTGAACAGTCACTTCTGTCTCAGTTATGGGGGGGGGTTTCTGCCCAGTAGGGATATGTGCATAAGCGCATATGAGCATCAGTGACTCCCATTGCCAGCAACGGCCACGGTCTGTGGTTGAGGCACCGTTATACGGATGCTTCAGTGCAGGACTGGTGCGCAGAGGAGCCGCTTCAGGGTGTGCTGTCTGGTCACCCCTTCCCGTAATGATTTAAACTGTCGCAAATAGGGCCACCAACAGACCGCACCAAGCCTCCAGGGTGACCGCAGCCTAAGATTGTACTCCTAAGGGCTCCCTTTCTTGGGTTTAAGCCAGGTTGAATACCATGGGATTTACTTCTGAGTAGACCTGCTTAGGACTGTTCCCTTGCAAACTAACACAATGGCAGAGGAAATTATGTAGATGTGTAGGCTGCAGAACTCCACTTTTCATTGTATAAAACTTTGATTCATGTGCAGAATAGTCACAGCAATCAGTTTAGGTACATCACCTTTATTTTTAGACTGTGCTTGTTGCTCTCCCTTCCATCTTATTGCTCCTGGGATCTTGAGCAGCACTCCCTAGCCACTTGGATCTGAGCATAAATTTGCCAGATGGATACTCTGAGAATTAGCCTGTCTCTTTAACAGCCTTACAACTGTGAAAGAGGATGCCTTCACAGTAGGAATGTAATTCAGATTTCAGGGGGCTGGGGGCGCGCGCAATAGCACGATTATCAGCAGCATTTAAAGGCAAGCTGTTAAGATATGTTTCAAGATTGAGCTGCAAAAGAGCCCATTATATTTTAAGAGATTGTGTGCACATACGTGTTTCTACCACCTTGTTGATTCCTATAGCAATGTTATTATACTGACACTGGACAAACATGAACAGTTTTATTCATGATGGCATTTGATTAGCTCTTCTGCCTGTTCTAAAGAGTAATACTAAACAGGTCTACTCAGAAGTAAGTCCTGTTTGAGTCAACCAGACTCACTCCCAGGAAAGTGTTTTTAGGATTGTAGCCATTAAATTATTTATTCTAATTAGTGGTTTTAAGTACTTTATGTATTTTATTATTATTTACATTGTAAGCTGCCTTGAGTTCCTATAATGTAGAAAGGAGGCTAATAAATGTTTTAAATAAACTATGCTTTCTCTGCAAAGGGTTTTGCACCTTTGACATGCATATGGAGTAGAGCTGCAATAATATCCAATGCCTTTACAAAATAGCTGAGGTCTTCAGCAATCCTTTAGGAAAAGGTAAACCTTGGGCTTGACAGCCATATAATGAAGACAGAGACTGGCAGAAGTACTGGCCACAGGGGCACTTAATTTATATAACTGGGTGGGGCTTATTTTAGTTGCAGAGATTTCTGGAAACTAAAGGAAGTCCAGTAACTTGGCAAGGCCAGAATTATGCTTTGTAACTCGATTATCACAGGAAGCAATTGTGCAGCATCAGTCATTAACTCTGTTGATGCTTACCATAACCTACTAGAAATGGTGCAGAAAGGTTGATGCTTAGAGAAGTGGATATTTTATGGTAGTTCGTGGAAAGTTTGAAACGGTTCAGTTGCCTGTTATTTACTTAGGGATTGCATAGTGGCTAATTTACTATTTTAAGCACTGTCTCTTATTTAAAATAATTCACCCTCCAATTCAAAAATTTTATTTCATTGTTTTAAAAATCTTAGAGCAAAGTTTGAGTCCAGTGCACCTTTTAAGACTAACAAAATTTAATTCTGGGTATAAACTTTCGTGTGCAAGCACACTTCTTCAAACGTGTACCTGAAGAAGTGTGCATGGTCATGTAAGCTAATACTTTGAATACAACTTTGTTGGTCTTAAAAGTGCCACTGGACTCAAACATTGTTCTATTGCTTCAGATAACATGGCCACCCACCTGAATCTATTTTTAAAATGTTGTAACTATTGCCACAACTTCCTGTTCCAAGATAAAAGACAATCACAACAACTTATATCTGAACCTTTTAAATGTTATTCAAACAACTTTTTAAAACCGTCAGGTAGGTTAAGTCTAAGAGCATGTCTCTGCCTAAGGTCACCCAGCAGCCTTCCATGACAAAGTGCTGATCCAAACCTGAGTCTCCCAGATCCTACTCAAAAACTCTAACCACTGCATCACAGTGGCTGTTCTTAGTGTCATTGTTCAGTATGAGTTAACTCATTTGTTTTTGTAATTAGTGCAAGTATCTGATCTGTGGATGATGAAACTTATTTTCTAATAAAGCTGACATTTCAAGAAATATTTGATCAATGTCACAACACTTGGCTCAAAACTACTTCTCATGCCCAAACCTACTTCTCATGTTGTGGAGCTGCTTTTGAACCTCTCTTTCGGCGAACCCCAGCCTGAATCATAGCCAGATGTCATGTCTAGTCTGGCCCTTAATTTCTCTGGAATTGCATGTGTTCTTTTAGCAATTCTTTCGCCCCTTCCTCATCCAAGGAACTCTGACCTCCCTGGCCAGTTTCCTGTTTCTGATGGATCTAAAGAATTCTCATTGATTGTCTTCATATTTTTAGCAATGTGCTCTTAATTTTCTTTTTGCCAGAACCTGTGCCACCTCTTGTTTTCCTTGTTTGGGCAATCTTCCACTTTATATCTTAATTGGCCTTGTATGATTTCTTTGTTTTTGTTTCTTAACCGCACTGGCATCCTCTTAGATGTGTGCTATCTTCCTCACTGTGTGGTATACCTTCTCTCTGAGTTTCTGTTATTAAGGATTTAAATAATCTCCAAGCACCCGAAGGAATTTGACCCTCTTTACCCTCACATTCAGCTTCTTCTCAACTAATCTCGTTTTTAAGAAGCTTTCTTTTTTGTAGTTCGCTGGGATTTGGGGGGCAACTTTCAGTTCACGGACATGCTGAACTGAATAGCGCTGTGATCACTGTTCCCAGTTGGTACAACATAACACCTCACACCAGGTCTCGAGACCAAGTCTTGGTATATCTCCTCTTTAGTCAGCTCCATGACCAACTGTTCCAAAGCACAATAATTTACGGTACTGGTCTTCAGCCGCTAGATGGCAACCCTCAGGTGGCTCCCATAGGTGCATCTGTTGAGTTGCAAACCCCTCTAGCGCTGTCAGTTTTTTGTTACCTACTGCAGAGAGAGCAAGAGCAGCACAACAGGATAGTGAGACAAGGTCACTTAGTAGCGAAGAGGATTCCCACTATGACTCCGACCCAGATTGGTTCCTCGCAAAAGTACATCTCCCGATGTTCAAGCTTGGGTTTCCATTTCCCTGTTCTCTTGATCTGCTGCCAATGGTTCTGGCCTTGTCTCCAGGAGTACCATAACTTTGTCCCCCCTCCCTTCATGTTGCATTATACTTGCAGCTCAATAGGTGCGAAGTAGGTTGAAAACCACTGATTTATGGTACCAGCTGTACTCTGTGCATTTACCAGTAATGCATCCTGTATTGTTCTTGAAGGTCCCCTGATCCTTTAAGGGTGGCGCAGAAGGCTGAAGAAGATGGGGTTGGGGGAAAAAAATCTACTCTTTGGATTTAGTCCACCCTACATATCTATCACACTTGTATCCCACCCTTCCTGTAAGGAGTTGAGGGTGACACACAGAGTTCTCTTTTCCTTGATTTTATCTTCAGAACAACCCTATGAAGTAGGGTAGGCACAGAAAAAAATAACTAGCTCAAGTTCACCTTCAAGGCTGAGCCAGGGATTTGAACTCTGGTCTCTCTGTCGTGACACCCATGACGGAAAACTGATAACCTAGACTTTGGGGTAAATCTTCCTTGGATTTGTGTAGGAATTTGTGTTTGTATTTGACAAAGCAGATAGTTTTTGTTATTTCCTCCTTTGTATTTTTAAAAAAGGGGGGTTGTTTAATCTTAGGTGTGTGAGTAGGGGAGGAATTACTCGAACATTATTTTTATGAGGTTCTGAGGGCTGGGGGGAAGGGGCTTAAGACATTAAGATTAGTAACTGGTAGACCTTTCAACCCAGCCCTTTATTTGACATAAGCATAGATGGTGAAAACCAAGGATAACTGTGAAGAGTTTCAGGAGGATCTCCACAAATCATGTTAGTTTACAACAATGTGGCAAATGAAGTTCAGTGTTGGTAAGTGTAAGGTGATGGATTGGAACAATAACATTGGAACACACACCCACACCCAATTTCTATTATATGCTAATAGGTTCTGAACTTGCCAAGGCTGAGAGGGGAAAAGATTTGGGGGTTGTAGTAGATGGCTCAGTGAAAGTGTCACCGCAGTGTTCTGCAGCACTTAGTCAGTTATTGTCTTCCCTTAATAATAAATGGACATTATCCTCTCCTTTCCTACCACTTGTAGGAGAAAACTGATAGATCATAATCTGTTCTTCCAAATACTTTTGTCCAAATGGGCTTAAACTCTCTTTTCTCTTAGATGGTAATATCCACAGGCAGTCATCAGTTGAGCTTACTCTCTCATCTACCTTTCTGAAGGACTTCACATCTACTGGATCTCTTAATTGACCATCACTTACACGCTTATTTCGATCTGTTTGCTCCTTAATTTTGACTAATGATTGTTGGAGTTCTTCTAATCTTGACAACATAATATCCTGCTCAGAATTTGGTAGAGCTCCAAAAGAAGGGACTAAATCTGCTTCAAAAGCCTCGTGTTTAATATTTTCCTTTCTAAAATGTTCTTGGGTCTTAATAGAGGATAATGGGTGGGGTAATAGAGTTCCACTATCACACATTTTGCTCTTGATGTGCTGTCTTGGGGGAGAACGGGTAAGATCAATTAACGTCTCCTCCTTTGAACATGACTGGGACACCTTAATGGTTTCCTTATCACAGTTACCACACCTTGAAAAGGTAGAGCAATATTTGGTTTCTCTTCTCACACAGATTTTTCAAGTAGGGGCATTCTACCTTGTTGACTAAATGACTGCACTGGAAAACTCCCATACCATTTAAAAGATTCCTTATTTGTTTGTGTTGCAGCAGAGTAAAAGGCAAACTCTATGTTGGGGATTATTAGGAAAGGGATTGAAAATAAAATATCCAATATTATATCACCCATAAATATGTTTATGGTGTGGCCTGTGTGCAGTTCTGGTCACTGTATCCCGAATAGGGCATCACAGAGCTGCAACAAGTATAGAAAAGGGCACTGAAGATGATAAACTCCTGTTGATATACTGTATATTTTATTGTAAGATTTTAACTTTTTAGTTATTTATTGTATGTTCTTTTTTGTTGTAAGCCACCCAGAGCCCTGCTTGCAGGATAGGGCAGCCTACAATTTTAATCTAATTGATTGATTGATTGATTAATGGGTTGGAACACCTTCCCTATGAGGAAAGACAGAAGAGTCTGGGACTTTTCAGTTTAGAAACGAGAACACTGAAAAGGTATATGATAGAGGTTTATAAAATTATGTACAGGGTTGAGAGAGTTGAAAAAGAGTACCAGAACCCAAGGGCATCCAGTGAAGCTGATGGGCAGAAATTCAGGACAGACAAAAGAAAATGCTTCTTTACACAGTGATTGATGAAAATGTGGAATTCACTGCCAGAGGATGTAGTGACAGCTGGAGGTATAGACAGCTTTAAAAGGGGATTAGATAGATTCATGGAGGATAGGTGTATCAGTGGCTACTCACTATGGTGACTAAAGGGAACCTCCACATTCAGAAGCAGTAAACCTCTGAATTCCCTTGCCAGGATATAACATCAGGGGAATGTCTTAGCCTCTATGCTCTGTTGTTGTCCCTCCACAGGAAATCGTTGGCCACTGTGTGAGACAGGATGCTGGACTAGATGGACTACTGGCTGGATCCAGCAAGACTCTTCTTATGTCCTTGTGTTGTCATTTTCACTTCAGTTGCTTTTTACATTGTTTAGGAATTCAAAGCAACTTTAAATTTCCTTCTCTGCTTGCAAATGTTGACTTATGGAACCATCCTAAGTATGTATACTCAAATGAATCCCATTGAGTTCAATGGAACTTACTCCTTAGTAAATGTGTTTAGACTTGAAGTCTTAGACTTTTCCAATGTCTCAGTACAATACATCAGACCTTGAATAGCAGAGCATAAATCACTCTCATTTGGGTTTTCAGGAATACGGGATATACACAGCTTGTGCTTCACAGATTTAACAACTCAGGGAATATTGAGTATGAGTGAACTAAATCCTACAATCTCTTGGACTACAACATGTATACCAAGAATAATTGAAATGACACCATTTTCCATAATTTTGCACACCAAATGTACCTTGCCATCTGAATGCTGGTGAGGTGTTGCATGCTGAAAGGGAACTTTTTTTTTTTTGGTTCTCATTGTTTCTTTTGTGCAATATCTTGACAACTGCTGTGGAAGGAAGGAAGGAAGGAAGGAAGGAAAATAAAAGATTTTATCTTTAACATCAGTTGAATAATGGGAGCTCTTCCCATAAATGGAGCACTGACACTATGTTGTATTATATTGTTTTATTCTGTTTTATGCTTTTTATCTGTTTTAACCTTGGCACTTGTGCCTCGCTGTTAGCCGTCCTGAGCCTTCGGGGAGGGCGGGATATAAATCCAAAAATAAATAAATAAACATGACGAAGAGTGAGCTTGCTCTTGAGAGAGCAAGAGAGGGAGGGGTGTGGCAGCTGAGCTTCCAGCTGGCTGCATCCCTCTCACACTCCTGCTATTCCCACTGAGGAATATCAAAATTGCTCTCAAAAAACCAAAACCAATTTAGAAACAAACTTTAATGCCAGGTATGGGAAGGACTAGGAGGAAGAAGGGGGTAAAAAAAATCCCCTACAGACCCCCTAGGAAGACTAATACAGATTCAGAAGACTCGGAAGACCAAGAGACATTTCTGCCGGAGGATATGGCGATGGGAGGACGCAATTCTGACCGAAGCTACCAGACCATGATTCTGTATGCTTTGACAGAGATAAAAGATGAATTTAAAGATGAAATAAAGACTTTGAGCGGGGATGTCAGACAATTGAAAAAAGAATTTGGCCAGCTCAAACAAACAATAGAGCCGATAAATAAGAAACTCGATGAACTCACCACAACAATGAAGACGATGGAAAAGAAAGCTGAAGCAGCGTACCAGAGTTTGTAGAAAACAGCAGACGAAATGAAGGAGGCTAAGGATTTTGAGGCTTGGGCCAAAAATAAAATCATACTCCAAGAGATTAAACTAAGAGAAAGGAAGGCCAAACTCCGTGGGTTATCAATAAACTTTTCCAAAACAGAAGATCTGACTGCATCTTTAAATAAATGGCTGCGGTAGATTCTTCACTCGGCAGGGGAATCAGAGTCCTCCGAAAGAATCGTCACCTCTGCCTTCCATTTAAACGTGTAAAAAAAAAGCTCCTCAAAATGCCACACCAGATATCTTAATTGAATTCATGGAGGTACAGATCAAAAATAAACTTTTTAAAATTCCAAGAGAAAAAGAGGGTCTGTGCCTTGAAGACACAATTGTTTTCTTATTTGCCGATGTCCCAGCTGAGATACTTCTCATGAGAAGGAAGCTTCAAGATACAGCTAAGACATTGAGAGAACATTGAATTCAATACAGATGGCTGGCATTAGGCCACCTAGTGGTCAATTTAAATGGCAAAATTTTCACAGCACACAATGAGATTACTGGGAAGAAGCTCCTGGAAACAGTGATTAAACAAACAGATGGAGGCGTTTGAAAGGAGATAGTTTGTTTAGACAAACAGTATAATAGATCATGTTGAGAGCAATCAAATGAGTATAAGAAGGGAATTTAGAAATATACCTTAAGCGGCAACTATTCAGTAATAGTATACAAAGTGAAAACCAATATAGAAGGAGAATTGTTATAGCTAGAGGAAATGGTAAGGAGGTGGAGGGTGTGCTCCCCTCAAGACCAGTGTTCCCTCTAAGCTGAGTTAGTGTGAGCTAGCTCAGAGTTTTTTAGCCTCTGGCCCACACATTTATGTCTGAGCTCAGGAAAGATGGCTCCAGAGCAAACTGATTTATGCAGCAGCCAAATTGCTCACTCACAACTTTAATGCCAGTCACTCACAAAGTAGAAGTTTTGCTCACAAGACTCCACAGCTTAGAGGGAACATTGCTCAAGACCTCTGGTAGCAGGGAGGAGGGACATCCTCCTGCTGAAGGGATTTTCTCTTCAGCCCCCAGTATCAGAGGCAACCCCGTCCAGCTTTCCTTCTCAGGTAAAGAAGAAGAGGGAATAATAATACAGACTGAGCGTATAGAAGTTAGAAGAATGAGTAACAAATTATCGAAGAATTAAAGGATATATTAACAGTCAGAACATGATTTAGAGGGAGTTGTATAGTGGTTTATATGTGGGTAGGATATGGGAATAAGAAAAAGAAGAGGATACAAACTGGATCTGGATTAAGTTTAATTTGTTGGTTATATAGACGGAAAGTAATCTCATTTTTTGTTCAAATTATGAAATGGAGTATAATATATGAGTATGAAATACAATTATGAAATATATACTCAATAAAAATATAGTTATAAAAAAGAGAGCAAGAGAGCACAAGATTTAGCTACAGAGACAAAGTGCAAAATATTCCCGTGTACCATGGAACAAATATTTAAATTGCAGCCATTTGATGCATTGTCTCCCAGGCACCCATGAGGAGCTCTGTTGGTGGATTTGTGTAAAATGATTGCTAGGATCCTCTCAGCTGTGGTGGACAGACAGGGAGTCAAAAGGGTGTTCCTTTTTGATTTCTCAACATAAATCTCCCTGCTGAAATGCAGTTCATGTGCAGTTCTGTCTGGTGAGCACATGATATTACAGCAGGGCTCATATTTATGTACTCCCTGGCAGTCTTTCACATTGATGCTGATATGCCAGACCTTTCAACGTATCAGGGTTCAAGCCCATGAGAAGAAGAAGAAGAGAAGAGATTGGATTTATACCCTGCCCTTCACTATCCACGGGAGTCTCAGAGCGGCTTACAAACTCCTTTGCCTTCCCCTCCCCACAACAGACACCCTGTGAGGTAGGTGGGGCTGAGAGAGCTCTTGACAGAAACTGCTCTTTTTCAAGAACAGCTGTGCCAGAACTATGGCTTGCCCAAGGTCATCCAGCAGGTGCAAGTGCAGGAGTGGGGAATCAAGCCCAGTTCTCCCAGATTAGAGTCCGTGCACTCAACCACTACACCAAACTGACAGACTGCTGAACCAGATGCCTGAGGCATCGGGCAAATTTGGCCTGTGTATTACCACCAAGTCCTCCAAAGGAAGAAATGCGAGAAAACCAGCAAAAAGCTTTTTGAATAGCTACAGGCCAGAGGTGTAAGCCATGCGGTGCCCAGCAAGGACTACTATCTGTTACAAACAATATTCATCCTTCTCCTTTGAAACAGTAACCCATTGCATTCATGATAGATTTGGTGAAGACAAAGAGTAAAACTCTCAGTTTGAAATTTGTAAAAGCAAGAGGCGGACCCACAAAGATTCAGAGGAAAAATCTCATTCCTCCCCAGCTCCCTCCCCTTCCCGCTCCAGGCAGCAACCCCTCTCAGGAAGAATTTACAGGACAGGGACAGACACAACAGCGCTCAACATTACTTCCAGTGAGAAAAACAGAAGTGACATCATTAGGGTCAGGGTCCCTCTCACAGATTCACTGCAAGCTCTACCACTAAACCATAGAATTTTTGAGCAGATCCTAGGATTTTCTCACAATGTAATGACATCACTTCTGGTATTCACCAGAAATGATGCTATGCAACAACAGTGCTGCCCCCCCCCCATGCCAGCCTTGGAAATGCCCAGGGAATGAGTGGCAGCAGCAGGTCTCCTACTACAGTGGGCAATCTACCCCCCCCCCATCCCATTGCCCTTGCTGGTTCATACCTCCCTCATTTATTCAGAACTCATCTGTTCTCTGTCCCTTTGCCCATCTGCTCACACAGGTGGCCTCTGGCCACTCATCCTGCCCACGTCCTTTTTTTCTCCACTCTTTTGCTGACTGTCTTCACTCCTGTTCTGTCCTCCTCACACAATCACTGCAGCACTGGTTTTGCTGTGACAACCCAAAAGTTTGCCCTGCTGGTTTGGTTTTTTTTTTTTTAGTCCCCTCCTCTTTTATAGCTTTACAAAAAGCCTGTTTCATAGCCCTGCGTGGTCCTATTGTGCAGATTTTCTGATCTATACTGGGTGTGTGTGTGTGGAACTAATCGCTACTGGTTATATAATTAATAATTGTGCATCAAGTCACATCTGACTTGTGATGACTTCCTCTCATGCGTATTTCAAGGCAAGAGGTGGGCAGAGGTGGCTTGCCATTGCCTTCCTCTGTGTAGCAACCCTTATTCCTTGATAGTCTCCTATCCAAGTACTAACCATGGCCACTTCTACTTAGCTTCCAAGCTTCAACAAGCTCAGGTTAGTCTGGGCTATTCAGGCTGCTAGTATGTATATGGTGGTGGAAAGTGCCATCAAGTCGCAATGACTTGGTGGCACTTTTTGAATAGCTATAGGCGATCCTGTAGGGTTTTCAAGACAAGAGACAAATAGAGGTTGTTGCCATTGTCTGCCTCTGTGTAGCAATCCTAGACTTCCTTGGTGGTCTCCCATCCAAGTATTAATCAGGGCTGACTCTGCATAGTCGCCGAGATCTGATGAGATCAGGCTAGCCTGGGCTATCCAGGTCAAGGCTCCACATATATAGATGGTTCTTTTATGATGTGCAAATCCATTCCAGGCTAGATTATTATCATTCATGATTTGTATGTGCCTTTGCAATGCCATAAAGACTGGAAAAATTCATGGTAGCATTTCTAGCTACAAAGATAAGTTTATTCAGCTTTGGGTGAGTGCTTCGTAAGGCCTATGGCCAGAGCAAGACTCCAAGCTGAAGGTGCCAAATGTATTTGGAGGATCTTCTCCTTTCACATTGGGAGCTGCATCTATTATTTATTTATTTGGTTTTTATCCCACCCTCCCGCCGAAGCGGCTCAGGGCGGCTTACAACATTAAAACAGTAAAACAATGCCTCTAAAACAATCTATACAGTACCTTAAAATCAAAATTTAACACACAGTACAACATATCCATGGCGGCAACCATAAAGTGCTATCATGCTTGGTCTGGGTTATTAAATGCTTGGCGGAATAGCTCCGTCTTCACCGCTCTCTGGAATTGGCGGAGATCCCAGCTCAGCCTAATACAGCTCAGCTCAGCAGCTCAGCTCAGCATCCAAGCAACAGAAATACAGGAAGGGATATGGGTTAGGAAGTGGTTCACTGGCTGCCTGTTGGTCTTCCCTTGATTAAAGATAGATCCAGTTGGGCAGCCGTGTTGGTCTGAAGCAACAGAACAAAGTTGGAGTCCAGGGGCACTTTCAAGACCAACAATGTTTTATTCAAGGTATGAACTTTTCTGTGTGTGCGCACTTCCTCAGATACAGTGAAATGGAAGTTAATATTTCATACATATAGATATATAGAGACAGATGCCTCTACATAGGTGAACAGCAAATTAGCATTAAAGAATCAGTGTGGGAAAATGAACTCCTTGGAGCCTCGTGAGTTTGTTTACCAATGGACAAAAAGAGGAGAGAGAGAGAAAGAGAGAGAGAACTACAAAAGTCTGCATGAGCAGGGCTCATTCCAAAACAGCATCAGTCCAGGCCTCCCAAAGCCAACATGCCCAAAGCAAACAAGGCCAGACGCTGCCTCTGCCAGTTTCTCTTTCCAACTACACTGATTGACTGGCTGGCTCTTCTGGAAGCAGAGAAGTGTCTTTCTGCATTTTTCTTGTAAAGCTATTCACTTCATTGACGGCCCAAACATTGCCACCCCCCACCCCCAATTCTTTTCTTCAGGGAATGGCTTTCTTCATGCCTTCTTGGTACGGGACCTTTTAAATTAAGAGAGCAGTTTTCCCATAGATCCCTCCACTGGTGGTAACATGAATGGGAAAGCCCCTGACAGTATAAAAAAGCTTTGTGAACTGAGTCTTTGAGTCAGAAAATCATAATTTCATTGCGGGGTTTGTTTGTGTGTGTGTGTGTGTGTGTTTATTACTTTGTTCTATGGACCTAAGGAAAAAATTGCAAGGTTATAAAATGTTTAAATTCTAATAAAAATAAGGTAGGATGTTGGACGCTTGGTGCCCCACACAGATCATTTCCTTGGGATGGATCCAAAGCACTGCAATGGGACCTCTACTTGTAGAATTGACTTTTCCTGGCTTCCTTTCTCATTGCACTTCTTGATGACCCCTGAAAAGCTGAGGGTTGGATACTCTCAAGAACAGTACATGATTATGTTGCTGGGGGAGGAGGGGGGGGAGTCTGCAGTAGAGCCAGTGGAAGTCAATCACCCCTACCTGTGTGCGTACAGGTGCCCTTCCATTCACAAAAGGATCCAACTCTTTGCGTTTTCAACATACACCATGAGAAAGCTGTAGTAAAAAGAGTTGAGGTGGGGAAATAATGTTACTGTTAAGGTTGCTAGCAAGCAGAAGAGCTTAGGGCAAATTCACACAGCATCTGAAGACATGAGCTGTGACTCACAAAATCTCATGCTGGAATAAATGTTAATCTTTAAGGTGCCACTGGACTTCAGGGGTAACCCTTAAACTAACATAGCTGCTCTTCTCAAATTCACAGATGCCACTTAAAGCAGGGCTTTTTTTTGGGGGGGGGGTCTGTTGTTATTGGTGTGCATCTTTGGAAAACAGGAAAGGCAATTGCAAATAGGTTTTCTGACATGTCAATAACAGGCAGTTTTCAATGCGCTTATCCTGGGGTTCCTAAACTGATTGATGGTCATGTAGGAAGTAGGGTTTATAATTGTATCTCAACATTTCGGCACTTCATAATGAATGTGCAATTTTGGTGCAAGCATTTTGCATCTGTGTACTATAAAAGGCACGGCAGCCATTACCCCCTCAGGCTACAAAGAAAGCGTAAGAAAGAATTCCACACAGAAAGGATGCTATGATTCTCCTTTTTTGTTTACAGATAAAGGTGAAGCAAGGGGGGGGGGCTCTTCCTAAAGAAGACAGGCTATATTTTAATTCTAAGCATTTGTTTTGGCTGCAAGCTTGCTGGAAACTGCCATTTTCAGGTAATCAAGGATATACATGGTTCTCTGTAGTAAGAAAAGACAAATATGTGGGTATAAAATACTGGCTTCGAGACATGTTGTAGTGAAATCAGCTCATAAGTTTATTTGAAGCACGAACTAAAGACAAAGTAGCCGGTCTGAGGACTGCCTTAAATCACCCAACAAAACCACACCCCACTCCCAGTGATAGGTCTATACTGATACATCCAATCCATTCAGACCTTTCCTCAATCCGAGCCGTCCAATAGGTTCCTTCTAGGACCCGTGCTCGGCATTGTTTTTTAATGCAAAGCTTCTCCTATTCGCATGGCCGCATGCCATGCTCCGACAAGCTCAGACCGCGTGCGCAGTCTATGTTAGTATACAACAGTGGGGAACATAACTTGGCAAAGGCAGCAGAGCCAAAATGGTCAATGTTAGCTACAGAAGGAGGATGAGGAGGATGAGGAGGATGAGATTGGATTTATACCCTGCCCTTCACTACTTGAAGGAGTCTCAGAGCAGCTTGCAATCTCCTTCCCTTCCCCTCCCCACACCAGACACCCTGTGAGGTAGGTGGGGCTGAGAGAGCTCTTTTAAGAACTGCTTGTGAGAGAACAGCTCTGAAAGAACTTGTAACTGACCCAAAGTCATACCAGCAGCTGCATGTGGAGGAGTGGGTAATCAAACTCGGTTCTCCCAGATTAGAGTCCATGCTCTTAACCCTACACCAAACTGGCTCTCATCTCATTAGGGAACAAAGATTGACAAGTGTCAATCAAAACCTAGGGGTCCAAATCTTATGTGTTCATAACTGGAAGCAAGTATCAGAGGAATTATTGTATTTATGACATTGCATCCTTCCTCCTGCTCCAAGTTTAAGAAAGCATGCATGTGTTATTCAGTTTTGTTCTCACCATTATTTATTAACTTAATTTATACCCCAGCTTTTCTCCCAACAGGGGCAACAGGCACATTGTTCTCTCCTTCATTTTATCCTCACCACAACCTTGTGATGTAGATGAGGCTGAGAGTGTGTGACTGGCCTGAGGTCGCCCGAAAGCTTCACCGGCAAAGTGGGGATTCAGACCTGGGTCTCCCAGATCCTAGTCTGATGCACTAAGCACTACGCCAATAACCCTATGAGAAGAACTTAGGCTGAGAAACAACAAGAGGCCCAAAGCCATCTAGAGAACTAGGTTGATCAGGGATTAGTCCCCAGGTGTCCACAACCCAAGTCCCATCCTCTGTCCCAGATTTGATCAGCTTGTGGACTGCTAAAAAAAACACAGCCTCAGCAGCTAGGCAGTGTGGGCTGCCAAGTACTTAGCAGAGCCCTATTTCTACAAGAGAAGACTTAAATATCCCCTGGTTAGATGTTGTGCTTGACTGATCACAAGTTCAGTTCACAAGTTAGGTTGGCCTGCTCTAGTCACTACACCTCACCAAGTTGACACATTTCAAGACTCGGATGGATTCTGGAAAAGACAGAAATCTTGGAGATACTGTTCAAGCCATCCCTCATTCCATCACTGTGAGGAGGAAAGGGAAATTGGATTTATACCATCCCCTTCACTACCCAAAGGAGTCTCAGAGCAGTTTACAATCCCTTTCCCTTCCCCTCCCCATAACAGGCACCCTGTGAGGTAGGTGGGGCTGAGAGAGCTTTCTGAAGAACTGCCCTTGAGAGAACATCTCTAAAAGAACTTGTGACTGACCCAAGGTCACACCAGAAGCTGCATGTGGAGGAAATGGGGAATCAAACCCGGTTCTACCAGATTACAGTTCGTGCTCTTAACTACTACACCAAACTGGAAGGACATCCCATGTTTTACATTGCCCTGAGCTTTTTTGGAGAAAGGCAAGTAATATAGTTATTCCCATATTAATATCACCCCACTACCCAGGAAGGTAGCAAAAATGCTATGATAAATTGGTACTTAAAGTTCACCCATTTGCTAGATGTTGCTACTGGTTTTAAGAGGAAGAAGAAGAGACTGGATTTATGCCCCGCCCTTCACTACCCAAAGGACTCTCAGTGGCTTACAATCAGTGGCTTACAATCCCTTTCCCTTCTCTTCCCCTCCCCTCCCCACAACAGACACCCTGTGAGGTAGGTGGGGCTGAGAGAGCTCTCTCGAGAACAGCCCTTGAGAGAACAGCTCTGAAAGAACTTATGACTGACCCAAGGTCACACCAGCAGCTGCATGTTGAGGCATGGGGAATCAAACCAGGTTCTCCCAGATTAGAGGCCATGTTCCTAACCACTTCACCAAACTGGCCAGGCTAGTTACTCCTGTCTTTCCTCCACTAGCATCTTCTGTACTTCTGTAAACATCATCAGTGAAGCCTGAGAGGGAGGAGGGATGTCACACCACGCGTCTGATCAAAGTAGATGCTACAGAGGAGTTGGGAAGAGGAGAAGTAAGCTAGTTGCTTTCGGCAGCATTTAAGCATACTCCATATTGCCTACTCATGGCCTTGAAATGTGATTTTACCAGCTGGATCAGTAAAAATAATAGATGGTTTGCAACCCAATGAGCCTTGGCCCAAGACATTTTGGTGCCAACAGCTGAACAACCAAATGATGTCCCAATGTACAGTAAAAATATAACTGTACTAAGTAACACTTTGCTGCTCTGGTGGAAGCCAAATTAACCCCCTTCTCTCTGCTTAATGGTATAGTCAGCTCTGGAAAAGCAGTATACGAACCAATGTCCTTTAAAAATATCAGAGCAGGAGCTTATTGCATGCCACATTTCTTGAAGCAAAGACCTTCTCCGAAGATCCAGTGAGCCGACAGTAGTGTTGCGTTGCTGATGGTTCCCACCTGAAGTAGGATTGCTGCTGTGCAGGCAGCCAGCATGAGGGCTGACTTAGAGGGCTGAGTATTACTTGACACCAAGGTATTCATCACACTATAGAAGAAAGATAGTGTCTGCATTATAAGTCTGAATGCAGGATTTTTGTGACAGTAGACAACAGGTGCGTCAACACTTGTCATGGCAAGGTGTCCAACTGGCACGCAACCTTTTCCCTTTGAAATTAATCTCTTGCTGAAGCAAGAATGACTGAAAAGGCGACGTCATGAGATGGCGTGTTGATGGGGTTTTTAATTACTTCCAGTTCAAGTCTGTCCACTTTGCAGCGAGAGAAGAGTTCATTTCTAATCTGCCACCTTGGATCGGAGAATGAATTGTCTTTCAAGGTTTATTGTGAATTGTTAACGGTAATACAGGTCAGGTTCAATACATAAGAGTTTTACAGCCTCCCTAGTCCTCAGGTTGACTGCCACCTGCACAACCAGATTGGCTTTCCTTCTCTATATTCTTGCCATATGCTACTGAATGACACGGTACATTGATCGCTCTTTCTCCTGACAGATATTGATACAGATCTTTGACAGGGCATGTCCAAAATTTGGTCAATAACATGTCTGAAAATTGTGGAAATACACAGTTCTGAGGGGGGTGAGCATCGAATTCATTGAGGACTGTCAGTGTTCATATGCCTGGACAAATTGTTACACACCCGCAAGTGGTGAGAAATTCCAGAAGCCGCACTATAGACTTTCGTTTCCTTTGGATAAGAGACTGCCAGAGACTTACAATATCTTTGGAATTCTTGGTTTATTGAGAAATGTGCCTGGTTGTCCCAAATTTTCAGCTCTAAGGGATGAGCTGGTCTCCTCTTTATTTAATCAAGACTCCATCTCTCCAGAAGCAAAAACATCCTGGTTACTTAGAGATGAAGACAAACAAACTACCCTGCGTGTGGCAAAATTTCTAGCAGCTGTTGTCAAATCACATGACAACTTTTGCAGTAGCAACCTTTAAATTCTTCCATGTTTTCCTGTGGAACGAGGTTTATTGTGGGACGAGGGTTTGCTGTTTAGGACTCAAGTTACAAAAACAGTAAAGTTAATTTAATTTAATTCAGGAATGTCCCACCAGGCAAATATAACAAGCACCCTGAACAGCGTAGACTAGTGCTTGTCAAAGAAGCTAAGCAGGGTTAGCCATAGTTAGTACTTGAATGGGAAACCACCAAGGCAGACCAGATCAGGAAGGCAATGGTAAATCAACTTTGTGCATCTCTTGCCTTGAAAACCCTGTGGTAGGGTTGCCATTGGTTGGTTGCTACTTGACAGCACTTAATTATTATTATATACCATGAGAGTATAGTGAAGACAAATACACATCTATAAGCTAAGAGGACAGCCACTAATTCCACCAAGAGAGCCACTAAATCCCAAGGATGCATTAGCTTCTGCTAAATCACAGCTTTCCCTCCTTTTCCCAGTTCAGTTTGAACAGCGAAACAGAAGCGGCATTAGAACAAAAATAGCTCATGGGAGGGGTGGAAAGGAAGTACGTTTATTAAGGAAGCAAACAAAGCTATATATGGCAAATGTACACTTTGTGGAAGTAAATACAATTTTAATCCATATACCACTGCAGACTATAATGTGCCAACTGTTTGGAATTAATGGATACCGTCCATAGCCCCACCTTGCAGATATTACATTGGTAATGCATTCGCACAAAGAAGGAGCCCACCAGTTGTGTGTTTTGGAAGTGCAATTTGTGCAATGTAGATTTTCCATGGGAGTACAGCATCCATTCATGTGAACCACAACCTTGATTATTCCAGGTTTCTGTTTCTGGTTCATATAAGTAGAAGCTGTATTTCCTCAGAAAATCCACATGTTGCCCATTCATAGGTTGCTTGATTGGGTATATCACAGGGATCCATGCATTCCCCATATGCATGGCAGGCAGCCTTCCCTTTTGCATGAACAGAACACCAACATCTGCAGAAGGCTAGTATGTTAGGGGGGAATGTGATATCCCTGAAGCAGAAATACTACCTTAAGGCAAAACATCTGGGTCCCTGACAACAAATGGATGAACACTGTGCTGTTATTGTGATAAAAGTGATAATCTTGAAAGGCCCCCCCAAAGTGACCTCTGTTCTTTCCTATTGTATTGTATAATTGCTTCTCAGCTGTGATAGATGTGGTAGAGAGTGACCAATATACATACTGTCATGCATACGGAGCAGCAGAAGTTGCCTAGCAGTCTTTTTGTCACCAGATTAATTGCTGCAGACTAATAGATATATGTATATTAAATGACTTGCCTATGTAAACAAACCCATTAGCTGTTTCTGTACAAAACCGCATGGCTATTTCTAGTTGACAGCTCAAAGTTGTTGTTTTGTTAAAAAAGAAAACTTCAATTATGTTTGAAAAAGTTAATTGACCAGTATTTAGTCATGTAGATTTAATAAAAAACCCATTAACCTTTGTCAAGGTTTTGTCTAGAAACTGCATATGGATTTAATGCCTCCTTCAATTAAATTTAACCTCCTTTTTGCGGGGGGATAGGAAAAATTGAGTTTTAACTTGGAAGCAATTTTGGTCAACATGAAAAGAGGGCATTTACAGGTCCATCAGAAAAGGACAAGACTAAAAGAGAAGATACCCTTTAACTGAATCTGTAAATTAGCTAGGTGGTCTAAGCTGCATCAAAACATTGTGCAGGCCTACTTTGCAACTGGACCTTGTATCCTGTATGGACGGGATCGTTTGGATGACAGACGAGGCCATTGTGTGGCTTCAGTGGCACTGTGATCAATATCCTTTGCATTTACCAGGTTCTTAATAATTCTTTTTTTGCAATGAACATCTAATGTTTCTAGATGACATGTTAATTCAGCAGTGCCAGATTTTTGAGGGAACCATAGGTAGGAGCTTTCAGTGCCCCCCTTAAAGATGGGGTCTCCCACCTCTTCTGTTAGTAACACTGCCTGCTGCTCATCATCACTGTCAGCCCAGAGGGAAAAAGCAAGGCATCTTCATGGTTTCTGTGCTGCACACACAGGGACTGCGCTTTCACAGGCCAGCCATGGAGAGAAGCTAGCAAGCACCGTGATGTTTACCAAGTGTATATCAGTAGTTGTCTCCTACTCGAGACTGCAGGGGTGTGCCATCTACCCATACTTGGATGATTACCTCTTCGTAGCCAACTCCCCGGGGACCCTGAGGAACTATTTGAATTGTGGTCTGCAAACCCTAAACAAATCTTTTGGTTCCTTATCAATGAGGAGAAATCTCACCTTTCTCCTACACAATCCATAGACTTCATTGGTGCTAATATTGATTCAATAAAGGGAAGGGCGTTCCTACCATTATCGAGAGCTAACCATTTAGATCATTGTCCCAGAAATTCTTAGCCTGCAGATTTTAGTCTGCCAGAAACATTCAAAGATTACTAGGGTATATGTTATCCACTACAGCAGTAACCCTGTCTGTCTGGGGGGGGGGGGCGGTTTGGAAAGCAAAAAGAACCTCAGTCAAAGGCCCTTCCATGCACACACACCAGACCAAAAAAAGAAAAGGGGGGAAAGCAGAGGAAACAAGCAATAAAGTCTCATCCCCCAATTCCCCCCCCAAAAAAGGAAAAAACAGTGAAGGATGATGGAGAGAGAGTAGATTTTTTAACAACCAAGCAGAACCCCCCCAAAAAGAACCAAAAATGAATGTTAACCAAATTTTAAACCAAGTTTTAAACCAACTCCAAAGAACAAGCCAAGAACCAAAGCAGAAGAAAATAACCTTTGGCTTCCCCACCTACCACCAGGCCCAAACAACAACAAAACTCCACAAAAATAACTGCAAGCCACAAAACCAGAAGGAACTAAAACCTAAGAATAAAACCAAAGGGAACCAAAAAAAGGCCCTTGGCCCTTGGCCCCCCCCCCCCCCCCACCATCAGGCTCATACAACAAGTAACAAAAAACTACAAACTACAAGCCACAAAACAAGAGGGAACTAAAATGAAAGAATAAAACCAAAGGAAACAAACAAACAAAAAAGGCCTGAACCCTTTGGACTCACCTCCCCCTATAACCTACCACCCACCAAGCCCAAAGAACAACTAACAGTAAAATAAGAAAACTTTTAAAAAATGTTGTTCAGTCAAACGAGTTGCTGCCTTCACTCTTCTCCAGGCAGGCAAGATCTGATCCGAAGTTCACAGCAGAGTCTCTCATGCAGCAGGAGTCAGGCTCAGAGCAGCAGCTGAAGCCAAAGCCAGTCTCCAAACCTGTCTTAGCTGAGCCAGACCCTTGCTTTTATCAGGTCCATAGCTGCAGTGGGGCATCTCGGGGCCGCCCACCCCCACCCCGATTTACCGCCCAGGCCTCCTGACTTCCCATCCAGCCAGTTTATTTTACTTTATTTTTCGCACACACCACAGCCATGTTGAGCCGAGCTTTCGCCCTGCCCTGCCTGCCGGCAGTGTACCTCTGGCTGGCTGCGGGTGAGGCATACCACAGGGCACGTTTGCTCCCTACTCCAGCCCTCTCTCTCTTGTCACTTTTAAAAAACTTTTACTCTCTTGTTGCTCCTGACACAGTGCCCCCCGAGTTATTTAAATGCCCTCCAAAGGAAAAAAAACAAACCCTGGCTACGGCCCTGGCTTTTATATTCTTTTATATTCTTTGCCCATGCAAAGATTTATTTCAAAAAACAAACTTTTGTGATTGGCTAAAGATCAGTGTTCCGCCTAAGCTGAAATCCTATTTGCTAAGTTGCCACTGTTCCTTCCCCCCTCCCTCTGTTCCCTGGGAAATAGGTGGGGAAAGCAAGTAAGTTACTTAGTTGGACTTCATATTTGAAGCCAATAACCTTGCAAGTTGAAAACCTACAATGCAATGCCATTTGCAAAAGCACTGCAATGATTGACTCTAAGGCAGGACAGCACTCCCTAAGGTGCTTTTTCCGTTGGGCTGCAGAGATACCTCTTCCCCCTCCCTCCTATTGCCCTGGAAACCAGAGAAAAAGGCAGGAAAGAGCCCTAGAGGAAAACTGAAAGTCTCTCTGCAACCTTTTAAACCTCTCTACCACCAGCTATTCGGTATAGCCAAATATACTCAGAAAAAGTAAAAACAAAACCAAACATGGCTTTATTCAGGAGCAGCTATACCAATACCCACCCAGTCAGATTCTCTGATCTGTATTTGGCTTTAAAAATACCCAGAAAATACTGGTAAGGTATTTTCTGGGTATTTTTTTCAGTTCAGATACAGCCAAATGCACACCCCTAGTTCACATGTGTAATACTGTAGGGATCAAGCATGAACCAGTTCTATTGGGTAAAAAATGGCACAATGCCGGTAGCTTGGCTGTGAAGTTGAACCTGCATTTAGAAGGGCTTGATGGAAGTATTTTCTTCTTCAGTTCTCATTTGCAAATAAGTTTCTAATGGTGATTATTCCCTCTTTGCCCCCTTCCCCTTCAAAGTAAAATACTCTCTAGTGAAATCCCTCCAATTACACTGAATTGTCGTTACGGGTAACATGGGACTTCATTTGGTTTTCGAGCACTGTAAAAAATTCACCCATGCCCTTGTAGGAGGGCCAGCTATCCTGTGTGTGTTGGAAGAATTAGGATGTTTCCCTTGCTGGTCTTGTTTACTTAGATTACAAGGAAATCTCTGACTGTACTTTACAGGAGGGTTTTGCTATCTGTTCCAGCTGTCTTCCCAGGAGCTGCCGCAGTTGATAATTATGCAAAATGATAACACCAATATAGTATTACAGAAATCTCAGGCAAATAGCTTTTGTATTAGAGTGGTTTTCTTAGCCAGACTGTTTCATGTACTATTCCCACAAGGCCAAAGGTTGAACTTTATCTAGAATTCAGCTTGGATTTACTATAATTTGCTTTTTGCTAATCCCTCTGTTAGCTATTCAGCCAGAGAGGCAGAAAGCCTTGAGCCAGTGAGCAAAAGTGGACACAAATTGTAAAGAAGAAGCTGGACAAAGGGAATTTTTCTTACGGAACCAGACCCTCATATATGGTGTATGTACAGTTGCTGCCACTGGAAAGGACAGGAAATTCTGGCAAGCCAAGTTTCTTGGGAAACCTAATCCAACGGGACAGCAACTCTATTTATGCAGCGTAATTACACTTTAAATAATAATTACTCCTCAGCTGTGCTTTAGCCAGTGCAGGAATATCTTGCAGTAGTTATTTCTGCTCCCCGGCTTCCTTGCTGTGTGCTAAAAGCAAATCTAATTTATGAAACGATACCATTGTTGGACATATGAAATTGCCTTGCATAAAGCCGGACCTGTTATCTGTTTAACCTGGTACACTACAGTGACTGGCAGTGGCTCACCATGCCTTCAGGAAGGCGACAGTCCTCCAAACTCAGATCTCTTCATAAGGAAAAGTTGGGTTTGAACTTGGGACTTTCTGCATGTAGAGTTTGCGTTCTAGCACCAAGCCTACCATACATGTTGCAAGTATGCTCTTTGGTAAGCAAAATGGCCTCCTCCTGCTAAGCTTTTGTATAGCCTGACATTTGGTCATAGACACCCCTAATTAATGTCTACTCCAAACCACTGGCTTTTCTCTCACATCCCAGCTGCTAAGGGCTGGGGCTGATGGAAACAATGCTATGGATGGAATCTCCCAGTAGAAGGAGAAATGTATTTAAAAGTTTGGAGCACTGCAAGGGACTACTGTCACTTTCAAATCGAGTTCTGCTCAGTGCCTCCTCATTGGTCAGCTTGAACAGATTAAAATAAACAAATAATGCAAAGCTGCAGCACCACATATGTCTCCAAAGTTCTCTCCTTATAAGGAACTGATCCATGTAGCGTCTATACTTGGGACTTCTTACCACTGTCAATAGTGGGGAGCCACATGTGAAACAGGACAATATACTTATAATGGGTTGGATCCAAACAGCTTTTCTGCTGATTAAAAAAAAGGGGGAGAAGAAAGAAAGGAGAGGTCCTCTGCAACAAGCAGAAATGCTGGGGATCACAGGACCTGCCTGTACAAAACCCATGTTGGGTCAGGGCTGTAGGAGGAAGGAGAACTGGGTGAGACTGAGTGAAAACACTGGCTGGATCCAACCCAATGTAAAGTCAGTATATTGAAAGCAAGATTATATACAGTGCAATCTACTTTGGTCATAACTCTGATGAAGACAAAGTTGAAAACAGTAAAAAGGACACCCAACCCTAGGCTCTCCTCTCCAGCCAATTCCAGAATGATACAACAGATCAACAGACCAAGATCCCTAGCAGCTGCCTTTCTGTTTGAAAATAATGGCCCCACTGAACTGCTATTTGACCCTCTTGGTAGGGATGCCAGCCTCCAGGTGGGACCTGGGGATCCCTCAGAATTACAGCTCACCTCCAGACTACAGAGATCAGTTTCCCTGGAGAAAATGGATGCTTTGGAGGGTGGACTCTATGGCATTGTACCCCCTGAGGTTCCTGTCCTTTCCAGGCTCCACCCCCAATTTCCCACCCTGGAGCTGGTAACCCTCCCCCTCCACCCTCGC
Organism: Gekko japonicus; assembly: GCF_001447785.1. Taxonomy (NCBI): domain Eukaryota; kingdom Metazoa; phylum Chordata; class Lepidosauria; order Squamata; family Gekkonidae; genus Gekko; species Gekko japonicus. The sequence goes on from NW_015163607.1 coordinate 518,189, forward strand.
CGGTAGCCAAGGGGGATATGGCAGCCTTACCTCTGGAATAAACATAAATGTCCCAATCAAGACCTCTATAAGGAACTGTATGCTTATCTCAACGGGGCAAATAGCTCCACGGAATTATTTCAGGTCAGGGAAACAGTATGGAGAGGGGTGATTTAAAACCTCCCTATACCCCTATTCAAATCGAAACCTCACATTTGTTTTGTAAAAGAAAAAAATCCTGCCAGGAGTTCCTTATGCAGAACTCCCAGTGTCTTGTGTAGCTTATTTATTTATTTCATTACATTTATACCCCACCCTTCCCGCAAACGGGCTCAGGGCGGCTTACACGAGCACAAAGTGCATATATATAATATACAATATATGAAATAGATAAAAACAGTTAAAAAGTTCAATACATCAGGATGCAAGGAAAGAGAAGAGAGAACTCCCACATTTTGCATAGCAGAGGGGAAGACTAGGGCCACAGTTGGTGTTACACGGTCCTCCGGCGGTAACACTCTATGGAGGAGCGGTGGTGGTAATAGCAGTGGTGGCTCCTATTCATATGCCTGGCGGAAGAGCTCCGTCCTACAGGCCCTGCGGAACTACAAAATGTCCCGCAGGGCCCTGATCTCCTCCAGGAGCTCATTCCACCAGATAGGAGCTGCCACTGAAAAGGACCTGGCCCTTGTTGCTGCAAGCCTGGCCTCCTTAGGGCCCGGGGTCACCAGCCGGTGTTGTGACCCCGACCGAAGTGCTCTTTGGGGAATATGTGGGGAAATGCGGTCATTCAGGTATGTTGGACCCAGACCATGTAGGGCTTTAAAGGTGAGCACCAGCACTTTGAAGCGAATCCGGTATGCTATGGGGTGCAGCGCTTTCAGTACAGGTCGGGTGTGCTCCCACCAACAACCTGTCCGCAGCATTCTGCACCAGCTGCAGCTTCCGGATTTGCGACAGAGGCAGCCCCATGTAGAGAGCGTTACAGTAGTCTAGCCTCGAGGTGATGGTCGCATGGATCACTGTAGCTAGGTCATTGCGGTTGAGGAAAGGAACCAACTGCCGTATCAGTCGGAGATGATAAAAGGCTGATCTGACAGTGGCCGCCACCTGGGCCTCCATCGTTAAGGTGGGGTCCAGGAGCACTCCCAAGCTCCTAACCTCCGAAACTGGCACCAAAGGTGCCCCATCGAAGGTCGGGAGCTGGAGCCCCAACCCCAGTCTGGTCCGACTCAAGCACAGGACCTCCGTCTTCGCCGGGTTTAATTTCAGCCTGCTCAGTCTGAGCCACCCAGCCACGGCTTGTAACGCCCGGTGCAGATCTTCTGGGTCGGAGTCCGACTGGCCGCCCAACATCAAATAGAGCTGGGTGTCATCTGCATATTGATGACACCCCAGCCCATACCTCCGGCCAATCTGGGCGAGGGGGCGCATATATATGTTAAACAACATCGGGGAGAGCACTGCCCCGAGGCACCCCACATTCAAGCCGGTGCCTCTGGGACTGCTGTTCCCCTAGCACAACCCTCTGTCCCCGACCTTGGAGAAACGAGGCAAGCCATTGGAGAGTGAGACCCTGAATCCCCGCGTCGGCAAGGCAGTGGGACAGCAGCTGGTGGTCGACCATATCAAATGGGGCCGACAGATCTAACAACAACAGCGCCTCCACAACGCCTTGATCCAGATGCCTACGGAGGTCATCAGTAAGGGCAACCAGCACAGTCTCCGTCCCATGCCCCGGGCGAAAACCTGACTGGAATGGATCAAGGAGCTTGGCTCGATGGTTCATGAGCTGATCCAAATAACAGGCCATTGCTAAACACCTTAATTGGGCCTTAAACCACAGTGGAACTTCAGTAACCCACACTGACTCTTGTGGTTCAATTTCCTTCTTTGCACAAAGTCAGGGTTGTACCAAATGCACTTTAAAATAACAAAAATTAAGCAGAAAACTGTTGTATAAAGACTAAGTTCTCAAAGAAATCCACATACATGACTGGCAATCCTTACAGCAGGCATGAAAGGTAGGCAAATACCCCTCAGATAAGGCCTTTCACTTCCTCAGATCACAGATGGGGGAGGGGGGGTGAAGCTATGTGAGACGGTAGCTTCCTCCCGTAAGATATTTCCATCCGTTAGGATTTTATAAGCAGCAGAATGACATATATATTTGGTGAGAGATTCCACACAAATACCACAGAGACAAAATAAGCATGGGTTAAGTTATTTCCAGGTTGTCTTTGTTTTTGTTTCTGTTTCAGTTGCATTGTTAAATGAATGCTTAGCTTTTGTTTACAGTGCCTTTTCTGAATGAGTAATTTATGAATGAAGGTATATATATTTTTTATTGCCACTAGAGGTCTGCTCAGCACAGCTAACAGAAAATGCACAGCTGAGTCTTCTGTTGTCTTCTCTGGGCTTTGCAATATGTTCAGCTGTTGGTGGTGCCACATAGGCATTTGATGGCTCCAGGCAACATGCGCCCTGCCAGGAAACAATGATGAACTGGAACCCAGGAATCTTCTCTTTCAATTTTCTCTTGTAGAGAAGGGCACAGTCTAGCCAAAAGGAACCTGATTTCAGCCCCGCTGAAATGAATGGGGCATATGAAAAAAAAACCCATACAAAATGTGAATTTCTAGAGTCACAAGAAAAGGGAGGAAGGTTAAAGTAGACTGCAACTAGTGCTGAATAATCTTTTGCCGCACGCTGCACACCGACAGCCTCACTTACATTCTCTGTCCGAAAAACTTTAAAAAACAACTGCCCACTTATTTTCAGATTTCCCTTTCATTCTTGGCTCGAGGAGTAGCAAACTGAGACTAAGTTTGTGTGTTAGTCTCTTAAAAGGTCTTCACATGGAAGACACTTTAGACCAGTGAGGGTCAGAGCCATTGGCTTATACAGTCACTGCAGGCACATCTCTGAAGTGAGAAAAATATAGGAAGCACTGTAATGAAACTGGATTTTGCTTAAATTTCAGAGCCATATCCTGACCCAGTAACCCATCCTGGGATTCAGACTGCTGAAGCGTTGAACCTGTAGGAAGTACAGTTTATACATTACTAGTGAGGTAGGTGTCCTTGATCCTCTTTCTTGGGGAGGCAGGAAGGGTGGGGTATAGATATTTTAATAAAATTAATTCTTCTTCCATGCTTGCTTTAACCATTCCACTCCTTGCGACGTCTATAATATCCAGTCGCAAGGTTAGGGTTGAGAACAGTGTGGTTCTGTACCAAGCTGACACTAGTCCTCCATCTGGACAGGTATCACATAGCATGGTATGTAACTGCACAATCTGTCCTAACCACAGAAGGCAGAAGATTCAGACCCCACATGGAGTGATACATGAATAAACATGAAGGACATGTAACAACAACCTTATGCTTGATGACAGGTTGGAGCAGCAACATCATCATGTCCCTGGTTCAGGAAGAAAGAATCATAGCGTAACTATGGAAGTCTCTTCTTAACAACTATACCATTCTGTCAAACTGTGCCCCACGAGCACCAAGTGTACCTCCTGTACTATGGGCTGGATCATACCACTTGGCTCAACTAGGTGTGGAGCTTTCCTCCAATGCAGAGTCTTCCTTGGAAAGCTCCTGAAGAAGTGAGCTTTGACTCATACCCTGGAAGATTTCTTTGGTTTTTGAAGTGCCATTAGACTCAAGCTTTGTTCTACCGCCACAGACCAACACTGCTAATCACCTGAAACCTGTCCAGAGGGAGGCTATTTTTAGCTTGAAAAGGCGGGACCCAGCTCTCTGTCTCTACCACTGCATCGTCATCCATGTCATAGCTGCCTTATTTCATTCCCATCTTGTCTGTTCTAATTATATCAGGGCTCCTTGCCTTTTGGCAGCTTTTAATATCTTGACTGTCTGTCTTCATATTTTTATCCTGTCCTCAAAGCTTACTTGGTGTTCTCCACCTGTTTTCTTCACAACAGTCCTGTGAATACAGTCAGTTGAGTGAAAGTGAAGGTCCAAGGTCACCCAATGACTGTCATGGTGGAATTGAGATTTATCCCACTTCCTATTCCAGCCACTAAACTAAGCTGGCTCTTGTCATTGACTGCTTATTGGCTATATATTTTTCCCCTTTTAAATGCAGTTCTTGACAGGCCCAGGCCTTGCTTGGGGTGAACCTGATCCAATCTCTGTTTACCTCTTGGATCCTGAACTTCGAAAGTCCATAGCTTCACCAGCCACTCGGAGTCTCAGAGCGGCTTACAAACTCCTTTCCCTTCCCCTCCCCACAAAAGACACCCTGTGAGGTAGGTGGGGCTGAGAGAGCTCTTTCCAAGACTGCTTTTTCAAGACCAGCTCTGACAGAACTATGGCTTGCCCAAGGTCACCCAACAGCTGCAAGTGGAAGAGTGGGGAATCAAACCCGGTTCTCCCAGATTAAAGTCCGCACACTTAACCACTACACTACACATGTGGATCTAAATAATTACACAGCAAAGAGCAATACACAAAACAATTTTTTCAGGCTGCGCCAAAGCAGTGTTGTGTGCTTTGCTTTCAGGGCATGTACGGTTTGGCCCTTGCCCCTTTATTGATGCTAATATAATTCTCTGGATTTAGTTCCTAACACTTTCTTTTCCGCTTGGCAGGGAGTAATCATTTGCTGAACCCAAACTGAGCATGAATTCCAATTGAGCTAATCCCGCTGCTCAATTTGGAAGTGTTCCCAAAACAACACACTCCTCCACTAACATTTTCAGCCAAACTAGAACTTGCCTTCCAGTGGCAGTACTGCCGTTGTTCATCTTTTGTAATCGGAAAGAGGGTAGCTGCAAGCCACTGAATGGCAAGTTTTATTTATTTATTTGATTAGATTTTTACACCGCCCTTCCCACAAGCAGGCTCAGGGCGGTTCATGACTTTGACATCGCTATAGTAAGATTTGACTGTGAAATCATTTTAAAACTGTGGTGTAGATATTGCTCTTAGTCTGTGGGGAGCTCAAACGATAAGGCCTTTCACTCTCTTTGGCTTAGCAGCAGGTAATCAGAGCTGCTCTGAAAATTCAGCCCTTTCTTTACTGCTTTCCTTTTCAAAACATAATAATTATAATACTTAATTTTCAAGCAGTGCTTTTTTAACGTTACACATACACCCACCTATCACATCCGATCGCCACCGTTTGCAGCCATACACCCCGACAACTGGTGAGATAAGCGTTGTTCACAAAATGCACCTGAGGTTTCCAAGCATCCCCAGGTGATTCTCAACAATCATACAAAAATTCTGACATTCACTATAACAATGGAATATATGCCCAGCATTCCATTACAAATCAGCTCAGATGCTGCTTGAGATTTCTCAAGAACCTTATCGCACGCCCCCATCCTTGCAACTCCCTCCCAATTTTATTCCTTTCATCTGATTTACTTTCTGGGGCTACAAAAGCTTGGGAAAATCTGCTTGGCAAGACAGCTCACTCCCCCCCCCCTTTCCTTATTTTTACAAAAGCAGTCTGCCAAGCTCCTGCAGCAAGGAGGTGTTTTTTGTGGGGTTTTACTCTTTAGGGATTCTGGGTATCTATCCCCATACTCTCCTCCTACGTAAACATGCAGCCTCCAGCACCAGTCTTAAAGGATTAATTAAAATCCACAGAGAAAAGAGGGGAGAGGATAATAAGACTTCCCTTGCCTTAGATAAAACCATCAGTGATTCGTGAATTGGGAGCCAAGAATCAATGTGGAACGTTCAGTCAGTCGCCTGTAAAAGAGAAAATGTCAATCTAAAATCTGTGAAAATCTATCCTTTTACCTAGATTCAGGTGGATAGCCGTGTTGGTCTGAAGCAGCAGAACAAAGTTTGAGTCCAGTGGCACCTTTAAGACCAACAGAGTTTTATTCATGGTACAAGCACACAAAAGCTTATACCCAGAATAAAACTTTGTTGGTCTTAAAGGTGCTACCGGACTCAAACTCTGTTATCCTTTAAAAATGTTAATTTTACATTAAAAAAACATTTTACTCTTTTTTCTTTAAAAAACTATATATGCTTATTCTTTGCAGTATACGGGTTGGTAATTTTACATCTAGACAAAGTTGGCTGTTCCATATTGCATAATCCCTATAAGCTGTCTTGACCAAGTAATGGAACTGAGGGTAGGGCTATACAGTTAAGGGCTGGCTTGGTTTTGGGGTGGCAGGGGTTCCAGTGAGTTCTATGGGAGGAATCTGGGACACAGGTGAGCGGGGCAAAAACCTGCTTCTCACTCCAGTTTCAAATCCCTGTTCACCATGAAAAACCAAGTGACCATGGGCTAACCATTCTCAGCCTAATCTACCTCACAGGAGCATTGTAAGGATAAAAGAGAAACAAAGAGAACCATGGCTCCGGTCACACGGACCGGAAAATGCAGGGGGGAAGCGTGGCTGTTTGCCCTGGGGCAAAATAACGTGCGGTTGCGCGATCAGACGTCCCGTGGAGGTCCCGTGGTTAGGGGGGAGGTGCCGATCACAGGACAATCCTGCGGCGCGGCAAAGAAGTGGGGCCACGGGGCAAACGGGGTTGTGGGATTTTTTTAAACTGAAGTGTGCGCATGCTCTGTTGGGTGCTTGTGCGCATCCGTGGAGACTTGGGGGGGAAAAACTTTTTGCGAGGGGACATGGGCGAGCGCCGGAACTACCACCAGAAATGCGATCAGACGCCCACCCTTGCCCCGCGGTTTCCAGAAACTAGTACCTCGAAGGTACTAGTTTTTTACCCCGCATCTTTGGCGGGAAGCCTCGGGTTCGCCACGAGAGCTCTACGCTTCCCAGATGTGGCAATGTGATCGCGCCCGGAAAATCCGCCTATCTTCCGTCTCTGCAGCGTGGCTAATGCTCCGTGTGACCGCAGCCATAATTTGTTTTCTTTTGTGGCTCATGGGATTTTATGTATGAGATAGAATTGGGGGTGGGGGGGAATATGATACAAGTTTCCGGAGGGCCCAGAGAAATGTAAATGGATGCTATATAGAATGCAATTCAGTGTCTTTTTAAAAATATGCTTGAAAAACGAAGGCTTTTTCTTCACAGAAATTTTTGTACACATTGGCTTCCAAACTGGAGCACTTTTTTTGAGTTATCACATGGCATCACACTGTAACCAACCTATTTCCAAGTTTTCACTGTTCTCAGTGTGTTGTTCCCAAGCCTGTTTTACACTGATATTTTGGCAAGAATGGAGTCCAAATGCATTAGCATTCTGCCTGGAAGGAATTCTGCATGTTTTCTTAGCCTGCAAAAGTACCTCTCAAATTGGTGCTATTTTTTTGCCAGCAACTCTGATCCCCCCCCCCCATCATGCCATTGGAGGACAACACAGTAATTGCTACATGTTATACTGAGTTGTTGTCCCATTCTGTTTCCATTCTAAATGCCAATACAACCACTATGCCTTTGTGAATCACTGTGTACTTGTGAAGAAATGACCAGAAAGGGAGGCAGCAAGTCACCACAGTAGTTCCTAAGAAACCACATCTTTGAAGACCCGTTGCTGTGCAACACATGAGGAAGGGGAAAGCTTAAATGATGGAGGGAAGTGTGCAGAAAACTCCTACTGGTGGAAGTTCCATCACGGATGTTTATGTCTCTGCATTTTCAGAGGCAATGAAAGCAACACAAAGAATCAGCAACATGTGGAAGCAGCCTAACTCAAAAATAAGCAGCAAAACAATACACGGAAGAGCAGCAGAATGACCTGCAAGCAATGTCATGACAGTTTCAAAATGAACCAGCAATGGGTATGGTGAGTTTCTCTGGGGAAGCTTTTCTGCTGCCTGGGTGTCACCACTGAGAAGGCCCTGTCCCAGTGGCCCACTTCAGCTCTGAAGGCAAGATCTTGTAGATAAGAGTCTTAAGATAACAGCTTTAATGAACATACAGGCTCAATGTGGAGAAGCAGGAAAGTCATCTTCTTCCTTACCCACCAAGCTAGATGGGACTGTAGCTAAAACTCATATTAATTGGTTATAAAACAGTATAAACAGACTACAAAGAACCAGAACCCAAGAAGACCCACAGTTTGGCTGGATCTATTCAATCCCCCTATTAAAACCTGCAAGTGATAGCTGATGGTGACTGATAACAAGTGGTTTACTTGGTGATTTGGCTTCCTGTGATCTCATAAGGATTTATTTTAAACAACAAAAAATATCAGTTTCATCCTTGGAGCATGGCTGTCAGGAGAGATTTTTTGTTTTGTTGTTTTTTAATCTTCTATTTGAATGGGCCTTCCTGCTGGGCTGCCTCTATTAACCCCAACCCAAATGTCCTCTATTTGCTGTGAGCCTGTGACATATGCATCTGATTTAAGTGGCTGCTGCTTTTCTAAGTAGCTTCACTGGCACCAAAACTGGGAGCTGTTGGAACACGATGATTTGGCCATGCGTCAGCCACACAGTCTAAACCAAGGCTTAACCGGCCAATGCTAGCAAGCATCCAGATCTGGAAAGAGCACCCTCTCCATGATGAATATTTCAGCTGTGCTCTACTAACCCATTTTTCATGATGCGATCCCGCTGCTTTCAGTGGAAACAAACAGAGAGAGAGAAAATAAAGCTTGGTATGTGTTGGAATGTTGGATGAACCTCTACAGTTTTTCTCTCTCGCCTCCACACTGTTCTGTTACACTGGATAACAAGCCCCTTATTTTCTCATATACACAAAATTATACTGTTTAACATTAATTATTGCAGAATAATTGCCAGCCCTGGATGCATCTTTAATGTGAACTGGAATCCCACGTGATCTCCTAAGTAGGCACTGACAGAGGGGAAAGAATCTTATATAAGAACTGGATTTGACTGGGGTGTGTTAGGCTTGCCAACTCTAAGTTAGAAAATTCCTGGCTATTTTAGGGGGCAGAGTCTAGTGAGAGTGGGGTTTGGGAAAGGTATATCTTACCTTATGTGTTACCTGGGCATAATGCCATACAGTCTACCCTCCAAAGTGGCCATTTTCTCCAGGGGAACTGACCTCTGTTGTCTGGAGATTACTTGTAATTCCGGGAGATCTCCAGGTCCCACCTGGAAATTGCAGAGCCTAGGTATGATGAATTTCTTGGGGACTAGTCACCACCTCACAGAACATTTCCCTACTGCCTCGCTTTCTGCCTACTTTACTGTACCAGGGTTTCCAATGGATTTTTTTTAAAAAAACACAGTTTGACGGGGCAGAATTTAGGCCAGAGTACAACCCACCCAAGCCTGGTGCTATATATCAGGTCTGGAACATTCCAGGACTATCTACCAGAGACTGGCTGAGCTTGGAGCTCTAGAACAATAGCCCACCAGGACTCTGGAAGTGACCAATGAGGAACTAATGTTATGTACATAGCCTATCTTTGGGAGTTGGGTGTGTTTGGGTGTGTTTGCATGCTATTTAAACAGGACTGTTGCCCTGAGGTTTCAGTTTTGTTCCTGAAATCACTTAATAAAGTAGAGCTGTTCACTGCAATGCGTCTTGAACCCAGTATTTAATACTGGTGATTAGGATGGGATCCTGTTGAGCGAGCCTAGTGCCCATCTGCACCACACCGTGCACTGAGCTCCAGTGCCACACACATCACACCGCAACTGGGACCAAGGCTACCACTCCAGAACACTTCGACACATTCGACGCCACTGCTGAGGACTGGAACTCCTACATTTCCTGCTTCAAGTTCTTCCTCAAGTCCTCCAAGATCACCGAGGGTGAGAAGCGTGCCACCTTCTTCAGAGTCTGTGGCTGCTCAATGTTCGAGATCACCCGTTTGCTGTTGGCTTCGGCAGAGCTACGAACCACTCCATATCAAACGATTATAGACCGGCTGAAGGAGCACTTTGCGCTGATGCCCTCTGTCATCGCGGCCCACCACACGTTCTACACAAGGAACCAGGCCACGGGTGAGTCGATCATGGCCTACGTTACAGCCTTCCGGTGTGCTGCCTGACACTGCAACTTCCATGACCTCGAGGAAGCGCTCTGTGACCGGCTGGTTTGTGGAATTCAGAACAAGCAGATCCAATGGCGACTCATAACTAAGAGGGACCCCACATTCAAGGTCACACTTGAAGAAGCCCTCTCCACAGAAGCTGCTGACCAGTTCACTGCGGAGGTTCGCCAAGCACTGAGCCCGCCATCTTTGCAAAGACCCAACACCGCAGCCTACCACATGGACACCTCCGATGAGGATGAGGTGGTCTTTAAAATCAATCACCCAGCCCACCATGTCACTCGCACACCTGCCACAGCTCTTGCCGGTGAACCCACCACCTCGACACTCTGCACCAGCTGCGAAGAGCCCCATGAGCGGAAATCCTACCGTTTCTGAGACACCTCATGTCAAAGCCGCGGAAAGGTTGGCCATATGACCCGTGCCTGCCAGGGGACCCAGAGGTGACAGTCCGCCGATATGGAGTCTACGCACGCCATGGAACTGCACGCCACCTCCGTCCAGCCGCACCAGGACACCCCCGATAAAATTAAAGTGACTGTTTTAATTGAGGGAGCCCCTTGCACGATGGAGCTAAACAAAGGGTCCTCCATTTCCATAATTTCAGAAGACACCCTCCGTAGGCTCTGCCCAAAAGGGGGCCCTCGCCTTAGTCCGGCTGGTTTCACCCTACGGGACTTCCAATAGAATGAAGTGGACGTGAAAGGGGTGGGAAAGTTTTGGGTGCAGTACCAGAATTTTGAAGGACTCTTGGACTTGCTGGTAGTAGGGGGCCGTTCAAGCCCTTGGAGTTCAGGGTCATGGGGGTAAACCAAATTACCCGAGAAGACTTGCAGCAGGTATGCGACGAGTTCCCGGTCATAGTTGATGGGACACTTGGTCAATACACCGGATCCCCCATTTCCCTCCAGCTCAACCCTGAGGTGTGGCCCATAAGGCTGAAGGCCAGGCGTGTCCCATTTGTGCTGAAGCCAAAAATTGATGAGGAGCTGGATTGTTTGGTGGACCAAGGGGTTTTGGAACCAGTTTCGCACGCCCTCTGGGAAACCCTGATTGTTACGCCCATTAAGCCCAATGGGGACGTGCACATCTGCACAGACTATAAATGTATCATTAATAAAGCGCTGCAGGACCATGCCTACCCAGTCCAGGTAGTCAGCCACGTCTTGGCCTCCTTGACAGGCACCAAGATTTTCAGGAAGTTGGACTTGGCCCAGGCTTACCAGCAACTCCCAGTGGATGATGCGACAGCAGAGGCACAGACCACAGGCATGCACAGGAGCGCGTTCAGGGTTTGGTGACTAAAATTTGGTGTCAACGTGGCACCGGGGATTTCCCAAAATCTCATGGACTCTCTCCTTAAAGGAATCCCTGGAGTCCAGCCCTTCTTCGATGATGTTCTGATCGCCGTCTCCACGGAGGAGGAATTTGTCTGCCAGATGCACACTGTCCTGCAGCGATTCCAGGTGGCCAGCCTGAAGGTGAAGTGGGAGAAGTGCCTCCAGGTGTTCCAAGGGTTGAGTTCCTGGGGTTCTCTATAGACGCCAATGGCATCTATCCAGCCCCAGACAAGGTTCGCGTCATCGTCAAAACCCCTGTGCCTACTACCAAGCAGAAGCTACACGCTTTCTTGAGGCTACTGAACTTTTATCATTCCTTCTTGCCCCATAAAGCTGCGCTAGCAAAGCCGCTTCACTGCCTCCTCAACAAGAAGGTCCCGAGGGTCTGGGGCCGACAAGCCGCTGCGTTCCGGACTGTGAAGGAGCTGCTCACCTCCAACACAGTCCTGCCCCATTTCGATGAAAAGCTTCCCATCGTGCCTGCTTGTGACACTTCTCTGTATGGGGTTGGTGCTGTTCTTGGCCACCAGCTGCCGGGTGGCAGGGAAGTCCCCATGGCATATTACTCCTGCACCCTGTCTTCAGCCGAGCACAACTATGCGCAAATCAATAAGGAGGCACTGGCTATTTTTGTGAGGGTCAAGAAATTCCATGACTACCTCTATGGGCAGCCATTCACCATTGCGACGGACCACAAACCTCTGCTAGGACTTCTTGCCCCAGATTGCCAAACCCCCCAGATACTCTCTCCACGGCCTCTGGATTGATCCATATTCCTTGCGGGTTACCAGTACTCCCTCCTCCACCATCCTGAGAAGGCGATGGGACAAACCGACGCCCTCAGCTTCTTGCTGCTCTGCTGCATCGATCCAGACCCAGCTCCTGCACACCAGATCTTGCTCTTGAAGGAGCTTCCTGACTGCCTTATGAACGTCACGGACATTTCCTGCCACACTGCAAAGGACTGGATCCTCGCCTGCATTCTGGACTGGGTGGGGAGGCGCTGGCCCACCGGCCGGGTGGGCCTGGACTTTACAGCCTTCTCATCCCGCTGGGACAAGCTCTCAGCTCACAAAGGGTACTTACTGTGGGGCAGTATGGTAGTGGTTCCTGCTCTTCTGCGCCAGCGAGTCTTGTCAGACCTGCATGAGATGCATCCCAGAACTGTGCAGATGAAGGCACTTGCCCGGAGCTATGTGTGGTGGCTGGGAATGGACAGTGAAATAGAGGCCTGGGTCCAGCGCTCTCAGACCTGCCAAGAGATCCAGCCGGAACCACCCCGCGCTTCCATGCAGTATTGGGAGTACACCCGCTACCCTTGGTCCCGGGTGCATTGGACTCTGCCGGCCCCTTCCAAGGGCAAATATTCTTTATTTTGGTGGACTCCTACACCAAATGGTTGGAGGTCGTGCCTGTTGCCTCCACCTCCTCCAAAGCAGCAATCCGGGCCCTCAGACGAATCTTCAGCCTGCACGGCCTACCCGACACGGTTGTGATGGATAACAAAACTCACCTCAGGGAAGTTCCAGGAGTTCTTGGGCCGCTACCTCATATGGCACATCTGCTCCATGCCCTTTCACCCAGGCACCAACGGGCAAGTGGAGAGGATGGTACGGACTATGAAGGAGTCCCTCAGGCAGATCATCACAGGGATTGGGACCATAGGCTGGTAGCATTCCTTTTTGGCCACCAGGTGACCCTGAGTGTAACCACCAGCCACAGCACTGCTGAGCTCCTCATGGGCAGGCACTTAACTACATGACTGGACAGACTGCATCCAGACCAAGCCCGAGAGCATCACCAGTCACTGGAGAGCCAGAAAGCACTCAGAGGGTTTTTCCCAGGCGAACCCATGTACGCACAGAACTTCTCAAGTGGTCTGGCCTGGGTTCCAGCCAGGGTCATGAGTCACCGGCCCCCTCTCATGGTGGACAGGTCCTGCGCAGGCACATCTACCAGTTTCACCATTGTCTCCTGCTGGAGGTAGCCAACCCAGCACCAGCCGCCATGGAGGCCAGCTGCCAGGGACCACTACCACTGCTGCCAGAGCATAGTGGGGAGGGGAACACGCCATGCACATGGGGATCATCCTGACCATGCAGAGTTGCCCATACCCACTGTACCAGAGCCCTGGGACTTTGCTCCTGACCCGCCATCCTTCCCCAGTGTTACTGCTGAGACCCCAGACAGGGCCCCCATGACTGCGCCCACACCGTCGCAGCCAAGACACACAGCAGGAAAGGAGCAGGCCAGCATACCTTGAGGACTATGTATGTTAAAGTGATTTGGAACTTAGGGGGGAGGGGTGATATGTATTGGGTCTGGAACATTCCAGGACTATCTACCAGAGATTGGCTGAGCTTGGAGCTCTAGAACAATAGCCCACCAGGACTCTGGAAGTGACCAATGAGGAACTAACATTATGTACATACCCTATCTTTGGGAGTTGGGTGTGGCTTTTGCATGCTATTTAAACAGGACTGTTGCCCTGAGGTTTCAGTCTTGTTCCTGAAATCACTTAATAAAGTAAAGCTGTTCACTGCAATGCATCTTGAACCCAGTATTTAATACCTGGATAACTGAGGTAAAACTGACAGGCAAAAGATGGTGTGTGTTTTTTAAGTGAACAAGTTTATTTCAGAAGGAACCCACAACTGAAGTAAATGTTAACACTTAAACAGAATGTGTGGGATGTTATATTTTACATAGTACTTGCCTCCGGAAAACATTCTCTCAGGCATGTTCATAACATATCAACACAGCACTCTGCTGCAACTAAGCAACACACCAGCCCAGCAAAAGCTCAGTTCCCTCAAACAAGTAGACCTAATGGAAGATCTAAGTAACTTCTGACTAAGATCTCTTAGATCTTATCTTTTCCAGGACAAAGCTCCTAATGTAAGGCACTGCACTGCTGTGATTGGCTCTTATTTCTGTGCCCTACCCAACACACGTAAGACTGGGGGGGAAATGTATACAGAAACTGGACTGCAATGGGGTTACAGAAGTAAACACACAAAAATGATGGGGAAGTAAAATGGTTGATACAAGCTGATGTACATCTTCTCAGTTTGTGGTCCTGAATGTTTGCGGATATGGATTTTCTCTTTCAAATTTAATATCTTGACCATTGGGAGTCTCTAGCTGATGATAAACAGCAAGTCAGTAAACCCTTTCCTGATGGGGCACCCAACAGCTAGTCCCTTCTGCCTCCAGTCCCTGGAGTAATGGTTCCTCTTTCGCCACAGTTCTTGGTTATGGAAGCTGTTGGCTGGCTGAAGGCGGAGCTGCAGGCGGTATTTGCTTCCTTCTTCTGTGCTAGCCATCTCTAGACACCCAGGATTAGTTTATTATCTGTGCGACAGGCAGCTCAGATTTTTGTCTGAGCTGCCCTGACCTGGAGAGCCCAGGCAAGCCTGATCTTGTCAGATTTTGAAAGCTAAGCAGGGCTGACCCTGGTAAGTATTTGGATGGGAGACCTCCAAAGAATACCAGGGCCAGGAGGCAGAGGCAGGCCATCAAGCCACTTCTCTGAACGTCCTCCATGCCCCAGTAGGAGTCGCCAGAGGTCACCATGACTTCCAGGCACAGGCACAGGCACAGGCACACACACACACACACACACAAGTGCAAAAAATACAAAAAGAGGAAGGGGGGTAATGTTCCAATAGCCACTTCTCTTCATACTTCATTTGGGAAGTTCATACTTCTGAAATTAAAAATGTCCCCAAATTAAAGTGACTCCATGACCTTACTGAGCCTTCCATTGGCACTGGTAACAGAAGACAGTCAAAGGAAGGAATACCTTTAATTTCCATTCTTGTGTTTGTTTCTCATTCTGTTACACTGTAAGCAGCTTTACACTACAAACTGGTATCAGTTTTATAGCAGTTTCTCTGAAAGAATTCTGGGAATTGCATTGGCTTGAAAGTGCTAAGAATTCTGATTCTGATCCCTTGACCCTACTACAGTTCCCATAGTCCCCCGGGGCAAGGTGACAGCTATTAAACCAGTTAAATTTATAGTACAAATATGAATGAGAAGGCAAAAAACATTCTATACCAGACTTTTCACACTGGTAACGTAAGGCACATTCATTTCTTCTGAGCTGAACAGGTTCTTTTAAAAATTGATGCAGACGAACTCACAATAAAACACAATGCAGCTATAATAATTCTAGCCTTCAATTGTTTGTTTATAGCTCTCAACTTCTTTTTAACTGGGAACTCTTGAACTATTCCATTCTTACCAGCACAGCAGTGGTTGACAATGGAATATACAATCCCTGGTTTTACTGTAATCATGTAACATACCATTCTGCAGGCCCATAGTAGCTACAGTGAGGCATCTCGGGGCTGGGTCCCCCTGACTAACCTCCCAGGCCTCCCAACCAGCCGGTTTATTTTATTTTATTTTTCACGTGTGCCACAGCTGCGCTGAGCCAAACTGTCACCCTGTCCTGCCTGCCAGCAGTGTACCTCTGGCTGGCTGCGGGTGAGGCATGCCAAAGGGTATGTCTGTGAGTCCCTACTCCAGCCCTCTCTCTCTCTCGTCGCTTTTAAAAAACCTTTACTCTCTCATTGCTTCTGACACAGTGCCCCTGACTTATTTAAATTCCCCCTGAAGTAAAAAATCCTGGCTATGGCCCTGCCATTCTCTACATCTACAGTAAGATTGTGTGTTCTTAAAACCATGCATCAATTTCCATCTACCACTGTACACCAAGCACCTTTTATGCTTGGAAAATCAACCTATCTTTAGGTTCAATCACAGCTCCACAAATTTTGGGTCTGGACTTAACATGAATTTTGTTGGATCAGGAATAGTTCTCATGCTTTTAATAGCTAGTCAACTAGATTGGCCAGCTGACTGACAGAGCTATAAAGTACATGGATTTTATCGGACAGAGCCCTCAAATCTGAGGAACTTTGTTGTTGTCAGTGTTATGAGGAGCCGCATTTAAGATACAACTGCAAAGCAGCTTACAACATAATTCTCCCTTCTTCCATTTTATCCTCACAACCCTGTGAGGTAGGTTTGAGCCAAGGTCGCTCAGCAAGTTTCCATGGCAGAGTGGAAGTTTGAACCAACCCATCCCAGAACCTAGCCTAACCACTAAGCTATGCTGGCTCTGCTGATTTCTGCCCCTTCTTTATTCAATCACCTCTTCTGTGATTTATGTTAGGCACATGCTCTGCAGTAGTAACACCGAAAGCAACATTCTACCATTCGTCCCCTTCTACATCCTGATTTAAACTGGCAGAAATACCATACCAGTAGCCAATGAATGGCTTTTTGCGCACTATTTTAAAAAGACAGTGACTCTAGCTAGTGCCTCTGCAGTTCTGATAGATTCTAAGAATCTCTAGCCTAGTACACCTATTGGACATGCAGCCCTCCAAGTGTTTATCAAAATGAATGGAAATCACACAGCAGCTGTGCTTGGTGGATTGCACCCTGTTTCTTTCTTAATGCTAGTATCAGTGCATGATGATTATCTCGCTGACATTTCTAACTTGGTGTGGGGGGGGAATCAAGAAGAGTTCATTACTGTAATTATCACCCAAGTAGTGGTGGAAAAATGTGATTATACAATTTATAAAAATGCAAAGAGGGGAGCTGCTCTGATTATGACTGATTGTTTTTATGAACAAGCTCTGGCATTAATCAGTACTGACTGCCTGGGATATGGATCACATAGGTGGAAAACTTAATCTGCAGATCACCTAAAAGGGATCAGTTGGGTTTTATCACTAGGGCTGGCTGTGCTGAAACTTTATATATGACTCAACCCGAACTCTTACCTGCCACTCCATTTCCACATTTGGATTTAGTGCTGTATTATTTTTTTAAAAAACTACACCGTAGCAACGTGACCTCTGGCTCTGCAAGTATGTTAGTAAAACAAAGAAAAGGGTCATTCACACCTACCTTTTTTATGCAGACGGGATGAATAAATACTCTAAGCCAGTGGTACTCAGTGGCTTACAGAGAGCCACACTGGCGGCTTCCATCAACAAAAGAGCTACATTTACTTCCATCCCTAGCATGAGACCTGCACCTCAGGGAGGCTTGCAGCTTACCTGTTCCTGCAGTGGCAGTGTTTACAAGGTGGGAACTGCCTGCCAACAAAAAGTCCCACCAGGTAAGGGGCCAACTCTCCTGAAACGTGAGGTGGGTGCCACATAGGGGACCTGTGCTCAGAACAGCCAGGGTTGGCTTGTCAACCGAGCAACACCAACCTGAGCCACTGAGTATCAGCACTCAGCACTCAGTCTTTATAGTTTCAGAGCGTCTGCCTAACATACCAGAACAGCATGCTAATTTGGTCCTTTAGAGTATCACTGCTCTGAACACCACTCAGTCTTTATAGCTTCAGAGCTTCTACCTTACCAGAACAGCATGCTAATTTGGTCCTTTTAATACTTGCAGTCACCATTTAGTGGGAACAGGGCAGCTGCAGTGCACACAATCAGAAAACCCTTTTTTTCCCCTGAGGGTGTATGTCCGTGCATATTGAAACTCATGCATGTTGTCCTGTTTACATAAAATGGCAACTACATGTATCAAGAGTATCAACAGTGTATAGCGCTTTTTCTTCATGTGAGAGAGGAGTATCAAAATCATGATGAGCAAAAAGGGGGTCTACTCCGATGACAGCACTGAAGGCAACTGACCAATGACAGTCTTCTGCTGGGACTAGAAAATGTTGCTTAGTGATGGTAGAGGCTGGCTATGTCTGGAAGAAGGAAAAGGAGGCATCTTAGAGCAGCTTACAATCTCGTTTGCCTTCCCTTCCCCACAACAGACACCCTGTGAGGTAGGTGAGGCTGAGAGAGCTCTTTCAAGAACTGCTCTTGAGAAAACAGCTCTGAAATAACTTGCGACTGACGCAAGGTCACACCAGCAGCTGCATGTAGAGAAGTGGGGAAGCAAACTTGGTTCTCCCAGATTAGAGTCTGTGCTCCTAACCACTATACCAAACTAGCTCAGTAGGATCAGATGATTTCATTCAGGAGTGTCGCTTGGCCTGATAACTTATGTTAAACTGTGCTGGGGGACTCAGACTGAGAATTAACACAGTTGTGGTAGATTTGTTTCTGTAAAGTATATCAAGAACTAGCATTAAAACATTTCTGTAAAGTATATCAAGAACTAGCATTGGATGTGTCCCTGTCTGTCAGAGTTGGTATTACCGCAAGGGTCTATCTTATTGTGCAACTTCTGCTGGGAGATGCAAAGGCATACCTCATAGTGACTCTATTTACATTGTAAGTGTACTCTTAAAGCAATATCAAACATATTTAAGGCCACAATTTTATGCCTACTTACTCGGCAGTAAGTGCTGCTAAATTCAGTGGGGTTTCCTTCCAAGCTAATATGTATAGGATCATTTGACAGAGCTCCCATTTAAGATAGGAGTGAGCGGACATCAGACTTGTGTGGTTCTCTTTAAAAAAAACAAAAACTGGAAGATCCCCATTCTCTGTTGATGCATTTTACAAGCTTGAGTACCTGTTCAGGATCTCTTAACAGTTAATGCATAACTCATCTGAGTTAAGTAATCCTCAGCATGCACTTCTGTTTAAGAAAATAAAAACTGCACCTAAAAGTCCACATTGTCCAACATTTTTGGAAAAATTCTAGCAACCCACAAGTGCTAGGTAGAACTACCCATGGGTTCACCAGTGGGCCTGTCTTCTGCTCACTCTGCATCCTCATTCATACATCACAACAAACCTGTGTTTGTCATGATGGGCACAAATGCTGCTGCTTGCCCTACAGACATGCTCCCTCCTTCCTTCTGCTTCCCACCATGCACAAAGTGGAACTGAGAGCTTGTTTCCACCCTCTACAAACTGGGATTCTAAACTTCAGTTTTCAGCACAGTTTAGATTCCTGGTTGAGTGGAGGAAACAAAATTGAGTTTTTTCAGGCGCCCGCGCTCACATGTCACAGTGAACTGGAGTCTGATTCAAGGCTTTCCAAAGCAGGAAGCCTTCAAACAAGCTCTAGACACAAGGGAAAAGAAGGAAACTTGTGAACTTAGCAAAAATTGCATGTGTGGCCATCACAGACAGAGGTTCATCATGAAATCTGAATGTAGCCCTAAGGAATTCTGGTTAACTAGCAAAGGATCCTTATCTTCACAAACCTCAACTGATTTAACTAT
The DNA here is from genome assembly GCF_001447785.1 of Gekko japonicus. NCBI lineage: Eukaryota > Metazoa > Chordata > Lepidosauria > Squamata > Gekkonidae > Gekko > Gekko japonicus. The sequence goes on from NW_015163607.1 coordinate 537,622, forward strand.
TTAAGAACATAAGAGCCTGCTGGATCAAACCACTGGTGTTCCCGGGGTGCTACAGAAACACAGCCAGTCTCAAGCCACTTTCAGTTTGTAATGCAGATAAGGCTGTTGACTGCATGCTGTTCTTCTCACCTGTTCGGAAGTGTTTAGAAACAATGCTCTGCAAAGATGTATCCATATGGAATGATGTGCCATAGCACCTGCTTGTTCTGAAAATGGTTAAATCTTTTTTTTTCGGTGTGTCTTTAGTCATCTGAAGCTGCAGTCACACTGGAGGCTTGGTGCGATCTGGATGAGCCTCTATAAATAAATAAATTTGCAGCAGTTTAAATAGTTCTGGGAAGTTGGTTTTTTTTAATAGCATTTTTATTGAGTTTTATATATTTTTACATCCTGTATTACTTGTTAGTTGTATACAGTATCTATCAACAACATCTAATAAACAAGAAGAGAAATGTTATCCATACGCACAATACTTGTTAATAAAATACAAATTCACTATATTTCTGAGATAGTGCATATAATCGGGGTTGACAAGCAGTAAGATAATAAAAAAACACAAACCATTTTTCCAAAAAATTATTAACACCTTTTGGATTGTCACAAGCTGTTAATTGCATAGCGATTTTATCTGAAACTATCAAGTCCCACAGTTTAGATCTCCATTGTGACAGATTTGGTACCTTAAACAATTTCCAATTTAAAGCAATTAAGTTTTTTGCATCCATTAGCATAGTAGAAATTAACTCATCGTTCTGTTTAGACAGTTTCAGACCTGGCCAAAAATGTAACAAAAGAGATGCAGGTGTATTTGGAATCTCACAATTAGTTATTTTCTTTATTTCAGCAATGACCGTAGTCCAAAACTTTTTAATTCGGGGACAATCCCACCAGAAGTGTACTAATGTGCCTTTATTACCGCAACCTTTCCAACAGAAGGGAGTAGTTTTGTATTTACAATGGAACAACTTGTCAGGGGTAAGGTACCACCTTACGAATAATTTGTAGTGTTGTAATTTCAAATTCGTATCTCTAGTTTTAAACATACTGGAAGACCAAATTGTCAGCCATTGCACCTCTGTAAAGGTAACTCCGCAATCCTTCTGCCAGGATTCCATGGTCGATGAAGAGCCCTTCCAGAGATGATCGTGTAGTTGGGCATAAATTGTTGCCAATAAACCTTTA
>NW_015163607.1:540901-541059 GCF_001447785.1 Gekko japonicus
TAAATCCAGGTATTGGAGAGTTGTTAGATTCAATTAACTTCAGTATACATTCCCTGTAAATATTGCTGGCAGGAAGCAAAGACAGTAAGTAAAGGAACAGGGACTCTTCAAGTGTTCAGAAGGGCTTGCTCTTCCTCCGATGTGAGTTGGAGGTTCAA
>NW_015163607.1:541460-550290 GCF_001447785.1 Gekko japonicus
CCCCTCTTTCAGCCCTCTCAGTTTCAGATTAAATTGATGCCAACGGTGCTCCAGGGCCGTTATCCGGGCATTCGTTTGCTTTTCAGTGGCTCTGATTGTTTTCATGTCTTCTTGGAGAGTGAGAGTGAGTTCAGCATTGTTTTCAGCCAGAGTAGAAGTGATGCTTAAGTCCTTTTGTTCAGTGATCTGGGATTGTAAAGGTTGAATCAAAGTCGTTACCATCTCTGAAAGGGATTTTAGAAGGTCGTCTTTCAACTCCACCAGATCTTTCCTTGTAATTGGGGCTTCTTCGTCTGTAGCTCTTGAAGCTGGCGTTGAGTCGCCTGTTGCCATGTTGAACCCCCTTTGTTCTGGTAATTCTGCAGTTTTAGTTGCCTCTGTTCTTGTAAAATAAGTCTTCACCGAGGACTCTGGTAACTGATGTCTTTTTTATTTCCCTTTAGATGCTCCTCCCATCCCTTTGTAGCACGATTTTCAGATGGATAGTCCGATTTATAGTCGATTTTAGGAGGGTAGAGGCAGGAGCTCACTCAGCCTGCATCTGCTTCCATCCGCGGCCACACAGGAAGTCGTTGTAGGAAGTTTTGATCAGATATTCTACCCTGAACCGGCTTCACTGCACGCTCGCCCCATGGTCCATCATTCAGATTGTTGTGGCATTCTTTTGGGGGAGGTGTCTTTCACCCATGCGCATAAGCGTGTATCCGAAGCTCTGGCTCCTTTTTGACAGCTCCACAATCTCTCTGCCAAGTACTCTAGCTCCTCTCAGCCTCCTTCCCTTTGCCTCACTTCTGTGGGGTAAAGTGCAGATTTACATGAGAGTAGTCCCATTGACTTCAGTGCATATACCCTTGTGTCAATCATGGGATGCTCTCAGACTCTTATGCTGAAACAGGAGTGGTTGGGGGGAGATTTTTCAATGGAAATACACACACACCCCGGACTCCCAATCCAGAATGACTACTTGGTTGAGGTGATTGACAACGCCAGGGGTTATTATGCACTTATGCAAACATCGCTACCTGATCCCCCTCCCCAAGGAAGCAAAAATGGAAGGGAAGGTTCAGACTTTCCAAAAGGCTCGACTTTGCAGAAGGGGAGTTCAGCCAGCCAGAAACATGGAGTGGAAGCGCTGGCATCCCTCAGTACCAGACTTTCCCTGGTGCCTGATTACTCCACTTCCAAAGTGAGGCAAAGCAGGGTGCCGATGACTGGGGCACAGAAGGCAGATGTTGTTGTCCGGTCATGCTCTTTAAATCCGCAGGTAACACAACTATATCGGTGTGAACTGCTTGTGTGACTGCAGCCTGAGCTAACCCTATTTTCTGGAGTTATGTTGGTTTTTTGTTCTTTTTAAAAGCATGGGACAATCTTGAGTACCTTTAGAGCATGCTTTGCCAGCCACAGAACAAAAGGCTTCGCTCCTGCTTAAGAAATTAAACTGGCATGTTCTTTATAAAAATTAGAGAAACAGTTTCCTTCATGTTCACAGATAGAGGAGTTAGCCGTGTTAGTCTGTTGCTGCAAAATAGTAAAAAGCCCAATAGCACCTTTAAGATTAACAAACTTTACTGTAGCATAAGCTTTCGAGAAACACCACTGTCTGACAAAGCATTGGATGAAGACAGCTGTGACAAAGAGAGCTGTGTTTCTTGAAAGCTTATGCTACAATAAAGTTTATTAGTCTTAAAGGTGCTACTGGGCTTTTTACTATTTTCCTTCCTGAAGATTCAGGTGCTAGTATCTTTGGAGAGGGTTGTGCCAGCTATGGAACAGAAGGTTTGATACCTGCTTAAGAAAAGGGACTGGATTGCTCTTAATATAAAAGTTTAATTGCAACTATAGGAGTTCCTTCATGAAGGCTCAGTTGCATGCACTTTGGGAGAGTGTTTTGCCAGCAATAGGTTTTGTACTTGCTTCTCAAAAGGGACTGGCTTGCTCCTTATATAAAAGCTGAAATGCTACAATAGGAAGATAACCACAGAGCAACAAGAGGAAGATAATTAATGAAGAATGAAAACTTCTGAAGAAGTTGTAACACGCAATGGGTCTACAACTACTTGTCTTCTTTTATATTAACATAAGGATGAACCCTGTTGAAAATGGTGATATAAGATTAAAGGTTGTTATTGTTATTTCTCTATGTTAATGAAAATGTATTTATTTATTCGATTTATACTCCACCCTCCCAGCCAAAGCAGGCTTAGATGTAGTTTTACAAATAAAGTATAGTAGCCTATATAAAAGATTAAACCATGGGACAATCTCAGCTGCTGTATATTCCATGCACACCTGCCTGTCTATAACATTCAGACCAAAGGGAGAGGTATTGATTTCTCTTCTTGTCTCAGTGCAACTATTGTGATGGATTACTCAGACTCTTAAACTAAACTCCCTGTTGCAGGTTTGGGGTTCTTTTTTCTTTCTCTTTTTAAAAAATCTCTGTTTGGGCAGCTTTCTTTGTTCTGACATTAGGGATGGAATGTGTCAGTCAATTCTGCACCTCAAACTCAGAAGAAGTTTTCAGCATAGACCTCCCCCCCCCCCCCCCCATTCAAGACCCCCCCCCCCCCCCCCCAATGCTGTGGCTTCCGGAAAACCATTAGTGAAGGAAACAAACAGTTCAAGTGGACAGGGCTAATCTGATGCTTTCTCTGGAGGCAGCTGCTGCCACCTACAGGCCTCAAACTCAGGTTTCCCTGATTTCTTCATTTTTTTTGCCAAAAATGTATGGTGTTATCTTTATGTTTACTCTGCAAGTTATGATATCAGTTAAATATGCATAGGCATGCACATATATGCAGAAGTGGTTTATATAACAAAGCAAGCCCTTCAAGACTGTACTCAGGGGAAAAAGTAGAAAGCTAGGTAGTGGAGCAGATACAACCCACTCAACTGAACATAACCCACCAGCCCTTAGGCGACTAATAAATCTCCACCCCCCCCCATCTGAAAAGGACTGCAAGCTAAGGAAGATGGAACTTACTGAGGACCAGGCTGGCCAAAATTCATGGCTGGTTAGCCATGTTTGGCCAGATGGGTCACAAGTCATGAGGAAACAACTGAACCATGTTGAAAGGTAAGCAGCTGCATTCTGAAGCTTCTAATCAGTGATCAAGCCCCATCACAAACAATATTTTTACTCTGTTTTCCTGGACTCCCTCCTCAACTTATGTAAATGCAAAGTATAAATAAATACCTACACATCATTCTAACAGCAACACATCCACAAAACCTGCTGATTTCCCCTCCCCTGTGATGTGATGAACATGCATAGCACCCATATAAGAACATTTTTTTTGTTAAGAATAACTGTCTTGTTCTAAAAATCTGGAACACAGTCGCACAACATGTGATTCCTCCAAGCTGAACAACATATACCGAGTGGCCTTCAGGTATTTGTTGTAATTATTTGCGAAAACTTAGGAGAGGAGTGAGCTTTTCCTGCTGGCACTGCTGATACTGCTCAGGGAACATAAAATGGCAATGATTCCCTTTGCATGTGCCAGTAAAGCAGCAGATGCGTTTGCTGCTGAATGGAAATTTAGAATGTTCACCACCTGCTTGACAGGAATACCAGTCACTCTATTCTCTTGTATACCAATGCATTGCAGGTGTGGCATTAGGGGAACAAGGAAGCATGCTTGCCCCAGTGATGGTAGGCAGGAGAGAGAAAGTAGCACTTACCAGCCAGAAGTAGCTCCATTATCTATTTGAGGATCTGGTATTTTATTTGTTTTCCCTCTCGGAACAGCAACTCTTAACATTCCCAGGCTTCACAGCAGGGCAGAAATTTTATAGTTTAGCCTCAGAATCTCAAGGGCAAATAATCATGATAAGAGCCTACAGGGGAAGGGACAGGTAATTTTTCAGGGTCCATCCCCTATGCTCTTCACTATTTTAAAGAAAAAGAGTTGTAGAAAGCACCTTGTCCCAAGCTTCTGCTGCTTGCTTTCCCTCCTCGATCATCAAGCTCTAGCCCATAAGTGATACCTGCTGCCTGAAACTGTTCCTCCTGGCCTATTAGGTACAACTGCATTCCTCCACTTGGTACAGTTAGACTCTGCCTCTGCTCTCCCAAATACCAACCCCTGAATTCTGTCTCTTCAGAAGACTGGGTACCTTGCAGTCTTCTTTTACTTAATACTGAAACAGAAAACACCAAAACAAATCTAATTCAATCTTTAAATCCTTCTTCTTTTACTTAACGGCAAACTATTAGGTATATTCAAAGAGCTTTTATGCTGTGACCAGATGTGAAAGGAAAAAGTCAACATTTCTTGAATCATGAGGAAAGGCAGGTGTGATGGACAGGATAGGTTCCACTTCTCCCTATGAATAACCAAGGAGAGCTGATGAAATGTTAAAGAGAGGCAGTTAGAAAACAGCAGTTAAGAGAGCAGTTGGGAGTTGGTAGTGAGGGAATTGAGAGGGGAAAGGGTGTGTCTGGCTGAGTGAAACTGTGAAGAACAGCTGCTTAGAGCAAGCTGAAAAGAGTAAATTTGTAACAAAGGATCCCAATTGCAGAAACAGGGAAACAGTTCAAAAGTTCAATTAGAAATTATACCTGACATCTACCTTACTTTCTTCAGTGTTATGTTCAAACCATAAATAAAAGTTAACTCATTTGTTTAACCCTGTGGGCTTGTGTCTCAGGGAAGGGAACACACGCACAACAATCTGCTTTACTTCAACCAGCTTTTTCAGACTAACACAGAAAAACAAAAGTAAGAGAGCAATCTAGGGGGTGGAGTTTTCCTCCATCCCATAATCAGGTTCTAGTTAACTCTACTACCTATTTTACTATACACATGACTTCTGAAACAAATGCAAAACAGAGGGATTGTGCTCTCTTCCTCTCACACACACCTCACACACTCACTGCAAAGAGCTACATGGCTCATGCCTCCCCTCCTGCAGCTTTTGTCCTCCTAAGATTTAAAGGCACACACAAATTCCCAAACAGTTTGCAAGCTTCTTCTAAAATGCCCTGCCAAGATTTAAAGGATCATCATGGCTGTTGGGGTGGGGCTCCCCCCCCCCAGCTGGCCAGTGTGGAGCCTGTAAAACCGGGGGATCCCCCACCCGGACCTGGGGGGGGGGAGGGTGGCAACCCTAAGAACAAATCAGGGCCTTTTCAGGCCTTTGCTCGACACACAAAACTAACAGTCAACAGGGGAAAGTGAAAGGAAACTGCAGCACATGCTTTTCGCCTAAGGGACCAGGGGAAAATAACTAAACAGTTCATTAAGGGAACATCACCAGATTCACAACTTGCCACGATATAACACCAAGCACTATGCTGATGTGGCCTAGGATCTCAGCCTGAGGTTGCTACATTCATGTTGTGGAAGCCAGTCATCTTCAATAAAGGGGTACACTGAAAGTTATGTTATTATCCGTTCCCCTAATCCTTTATGATAACAAGGGTAAGAAAAGCTTGTTGCTATCCATAAGATCTTCCTTTGAGCTCTGTGAAGTAGCAGGCTCTGCTCCAATGAGAAAGTGTCTGGAACAAGGGAATAAACAGGTGAGTTTAATGGACATGCGAGTTAGCAGCAGAGTGAGGAAGCCAGGGCACTAGTTTCTCCATGTAAGCATACTTTCCACAAACAGATCTGCATAAATAGGAAATTTATGAAAAATGGATTAAAAAGGAATTATGAAGGTAGAATGACAGCAAGAGGTTAAGGACTATCCAGTGTATTGCACTGAGTGCAATATGCATTATTATCTGCCAGCTAGACAGAAGTAATGAGTGTATGGTTGGTGCAAGAAACTTCTGGCTCTCAGGGAACAAGTTCGCATCCTCGAGGCCATGGTGGTTGACCTGGAGAAGCGGAGACAGTAAGTTAGGCATACAAGATAAGACTCTCAGAGACTTGTTAGATGTGTCCCACTCCAAGAACAGCAGCCCTGCTGCCGCCAGGGACCATAAGAGTCAAGGGGAAACAGGGCACCATGCTGAAGAGGGCACCATCCCTCAAATCAGCCCCCTTATACAGTTGGTGAACATATATCCTTTCATTACAAGGAACCATCCCTGGGCAGGGAGATTCTTCTTAGCAGTTATTCGATCTTTAGGCATGTAGATAGATGGGTTACGAACCTATGTACTGACTGCATGGTGACTTGCGTGCCTGATGAGAAGGTAGCAGACATTACATATTGTCTAGATAGGTTGGTAGACAGTGCTGGGGAAGAGCCAGTGGTCGTGGTACAAGTTTGCACCAATGATGTGGGGAAATGTAGTCATGGTCCTGGAGGAAAAATTTAGGCTGCTAGGCAGGAAACTCAAGGCGAGGACCTCCAAGGTAGCCTTCTCAGAAGTGCTGCCTATTCCACATGCAGGGGCAGCTAGACAGGCACAAATAAGGAGTCTCAATGTGTGCATGGATCAATGGTGTAGGGAGGAAGGGTTTAAGTTGGTTAGGCAGTGGGATGCTTTTTGGAACAAGCAGGACCTGTAGAAAAGAGACAACCAGGAACCAGGCTAATGCACTTCCCTCTAAAACAGTGCTACTTCTTCATCTCTTACAGATGAGCCATCCTGAACCAGAGACATTTAATCTCCTGTCGACTTTCTGCCATCCTTTTTATTTTAAGCGTGGATGGAACAATGGTGTTGGATCAGGACAATGGCCAATCTAATCCAACACTCTGTGTTTCTCTTTGTATGACTGGTCTAAGGACTGTAGAAATAAATTGAATTGAACACTCTGTGTCACACAGTAGCCAAAAGCCAGGTGCCATCAGGTCCACCAGCCGGGCCAGAACTCTGGAAGCTGTCCCACTGTTGCCACCCCAAGCACCAAAAATACAGAACATCACTAGGCCAGACATAGTGTTACATCTATACCTTGTGGCTAATAGCCTCTGCGCCTTATGTTTATCCAGTTCCCTCCTGAAACTGTCTATCATTGTAGCCACCACCACTTCCTGCAGCAGTCAATTCCACATGTTAATTACACTGAGTGAAGAAGTACTTCCTTCTATTTGTTCTAAATCTACTGCTTATTAATTTCATTGAGCACCCACAAGTTCTTGTATCGTGAGAAAGGGAGAAAAATACTTCTTTTTCTACCTTCTCTATACCATGCATAATTTCATAAAGCTCTGTCACGTCAACCCCCAATTGTTATTTCTCCAAACTAGAGAGCTCTAACCTCTTTAACTTTTATTCATAAGGAAGGTGTTCCATCCCCTTAATCATTTTAATTGCCCTTTTCTGTAGCTTTTCCAATGCTATATTTATTGAGATTTGGTGACCAGAACTGTACACTGTGGCGGAACGGGCCCGCGTCAGCTGGCCGACCCCGCTCTGCCCACCCCTCCTTTGCCTGACCTGGCACCTGAAGGGGCAGTTTTTCCACCACTGCATCCGGGTATTGCTGCCACCACTGTCCCTGTCTTGGGCTCTGGTTAAGCAGGACAGCCTCCTAACCTCCCCCTGATGTCGCTAGGAACCCACCTCGGGGCTTCCTGGCAATCTTTGGGACTCCCCTGGAGAGTTGGCAACAGGCCATTTTGCCCTTGTTCTCCTCCTCAGGGAGTCCCTAACCCACTCCTAGCGTGTCGAAGCGGCTGGGGGAACTATGCGGTATAGAGGGACTTCTCAATGTCAACAATAAAAGAATTTATTTTGAAACCACTCAACTATATACAGGCATATTAACAGTTAACTGAAGAATCAAAATAAAGGTGAATAATAAATCGCTCCATCTCTCCCTTCACTACACATACCCTGTCTAGATGGTCTGCAGGGCAGGCACATGACTTGCTTTCACTGGAGGAAGTTAGATTAGCACAACTCCCAACATGGCCTCTGCCTCCTGCAGACTCCAGCCGACAGCCTGACTGGCTCCAGACTTCAGACAGACAGACCTCAATTCTCATAGACTGGCTTCCCGCCCAAAAGCTCTACTATATCAAACAGCCCTTCCCGCCCAGGAAGTTGCTCTCCCTCCTGCAGCATTCTGGGGCAGATCTCCTCACAACCTTGATGGACTTCCTGTCCTCTCTAGGGAGCTGCCCTCAAACTACTGGTTGGAGAGGGGGGGGGAATGAGGAGGAGACTAGGCCAAGGCCTACCTCAGGTTTGATAGTCCCCTCCTATCTGGCCCACACCAACTTAAACATAGGTATAAAATGGCGTTTCTCCACACGCTTCATTCGAATTTCAAATGGAACATCTTTCAAAATTCTTATAGTTTGCTCTCCAATCATCAAAGGCGTAGCCGATGTCGCTCTCAGAATTTGATCATTTGTTTTTTTATTGCAGTAATACACTGAGTCAACATCTTCAGTGAGTTATCTATCACAACTCCAAGGTCTGTCTCCTGGTTAGTTTGGACCCCATCAACATATATTTTTGGCTCCCATACGCATTACTTTGCACTTGCCCACAATGAACCTCATTTGCTGTCATGGGTCAGCCAGGTGGGTCATAAGAACTAAGAGAAGCCAATGTTAGATCGGGCCAACGGCCCATCCAGTCCAACACTCTTGTCACACAGTGGCCAAAAATACCAGGTGCCATCAGAAGGTCCAGCAGTGGGGCCAGGACACTAGAAACCCTCCCATGGTTGCCCCCCCTCAAGCACCATGAATACAGTGCATCACTTGCCCCAGCCCGAGAGTTCCTATCTATACCTTGTGGCTAATAGCCACTGATGGACTTCTGCTCCATATCACTATATCTAATAGCCAAGTGGCCCCCTCCGTGCGGATCGCTATATCCGCACTTCGGGGGCACTTGGGGGGCCGGGGGAGGTTTGTGCACACGTGGGGCAGTCCCCACGTGTGCACAAAAATAAAAAAGTTTTTTAAA
>NW_015163607.1:550453-550876 GCF_001447785.1 Gekko japonicus
GGGGAGGAGCGCGGGGGAGGGGGAAGAAGGGGGGGGAGATTGGCTGGGCCCGGCGGCTGGAAGCCTCTAGGGCCGGGCACACCAGGGAGGGAGAGGGGAAGGGAGAAGGCTTGGTGGGCAGAGGCTGTAAGCAGCCCTCGCCGCCGCCCGGGGGGGAGAAAATTTTGCGGGCTGAGCTCAGGCCTCCCGCCACCACTGCTGCCGCCGCTGGGGAAGAAGGGGGAGAAAGTTTGGCAGGCCGAGTTCAGGCCTCTCGCCCCCGGTGCTGGGGGGGAGGAGGGAGAAGGCATGGAGAGAAGGCTTGGAAAGGCGCGGGCCTCGCTGTGGGTGCTGGGGACGGGGGGCAGGGAGAAGGCTCACCTGCGGCTGCTTCCTTCTCCTCCCGTGGAGCTTCTCCTCCCCCCACCCCACGAGTACCACGGG
>NW_015163607.1:551578-573237 GCF_001447785.1 Gekko japonicus
AATTGCCCATTTATACTCACTCTCTCTTTCCTATTAATTAACCAGTTTTTTATCCACAAAAGGACTTGTTTTATCCTGCGACTACTAAGTTTACTTAGAAGCCTTTGATGAGGAACTTTATCAAAAGCTTTCTGGAAGTCAAGGTAAACTATATCTATTGGATCCCCCTTGTCCACATGTTTGATTACTCCCTCAAAGAACACTAACAGGTGAGAGAAGATCTTCCCTTAAAGAAGCCATGCTGAGTCTGCCTCAATAGGTTTTGTTCATCAATATGCCTACTAATTCTTTCCTTAATAACAGTTTCCACCAACTTACCCCATATTGACGTCAAATTGACTGGCCTATAATTTCCTGGATCTCCTCTGGAACCCTTTTTAAAGACGGGAGTGACATTACCTACCTTCCAGTCCTGCTTCTAATGTATTTGAAGAAAGTTTTATTGTTGGTCTTTATGTTTTTTGCTATATGCTCCTCATATTCCCTTTTTGCTTGCCTGATCACAGACTTGCATTTTATTTGCCACAGCCTGTGTTCCCTTTTATCAGCCTCACTGAAACTAGCTTTCCACCACTTAAAGGAATCCTTACCTTTTACAGCTTCCATTGCTTTGTTTATTAACATGCAGGCTTTTTTCTATACCTATTTGTGCCTTTCCTAACCTGCAGTATATATTTTTTTCTGAGCTTCTAGGATTGTAGTTTTAAATAGTTTCCAAACTTCCTCAGTGGTTTTGACACTTTCTACTATTTCTTTCCGTTTCTTCCTCACGTGTCCCTTCATATCAGAGAAGTTGCCCCTTTTAAAGTTAAAAGTAGTTTTGTCGGTCTTTGGGGGCAACTCCCTATTTATACAAATGTTGAACTCAATAACATTATGGTCACTGTTCCCAAGCGGTGCAGTCACTTTTACATCTCTCACCAGGTCTTGGCCGTTACTTAGGACCAAATCCAGGATTTCCTCTCCCCTGATAGGTTCTGTGACCATCTGTTCCAGAGCACAGTCATTGTGTCTAGAAACTCAGTCTCTTTTTTCCGACTTGAACACATATTGACCCAATCAATATATGGGCAGTTAAAATCACCTATTATGATAGTTAGTTCGTCTAGCCGCTGTCTTTAACTCATTCATCATTTTATAATCCTCCTCTATCTTTTGATCTGGTGGGCTATAACAAACTCCCAGTGTTAAGCTTCTTTTTGGGCCCACTATTTCAACCCATAGCATTTCCAGAAGCGGATCCAATTCTTTTACCCTCTCAATCTTACTGGATTGTATACCCTCTCTGATATACAGAGCCACCCCACCTCCAACCCTTCCCCCCCCCATCATTACGATATAATTCTGTCTACAAAAACTTACCCACTAGGCATCATGCACCTGTCTCCCAGAAACGTTAGTACAGAATGTGCACAGAATATTTTTACATGGGGGGAGGTATGCAGTTTGAAGTGGAACAGGTATCTGAAAAAGTGTGCATGCACACGAAAGCTTATACACAGAATTAAACTCTGTTGATCTTAAAGGTGCCACTGGAGTCAAACTTTGTTCTCATACAATCTTCCGTTTGTGTATACTAGGTGCTGCTTGTTAAGTGGATAAGAACTTTGTTAAATTTATTGTCGTCCAGTAAGACTGAAAGGCAGTGTAACCTAAGATATGGAATAAACAGCCTGATCCCTGATGAATGCATTGCAGTCCAGCTGGAAAACCACCTATATGCTGACAGCCATTTATTTCATCAGCTACATTATTCTACAGCAGATGGTGTGTGCTGTTTGTTTAATAATGTGGTGGGACCCCTAAGGCACATTGCATTGTTCTGTATTCTCGTCATTACAGCCATAATGTAGAATTACGGGCACCTCGAGCAACGTACCCAAATACATAATTAGACTACTAAATATAGCTATATCTCCCCTCCAAATTTAATCGCTTCCATTAGGAAATGTTGACCTCTACATTTGCTCAAAAACAAATAAAAACACAGCTTTAAGATTATTACATTGCAGGCATATTTGAAATAGACATTCTGAATAAAGCACAATCTTGGTTTGGCTTTTAATGCAGAATACCCTGTAATGTTGTGTTCCTACAAATGCCTGCCTGTGTGCTTGTTTGCTTACCACCTGTTCAACAGCCTATATGTGCATAAAATAACATTGTTACAAAAGCACTCTACATTTCCCCATTCTCTGCCCTTACAGAAGGGTAGACCTAACAAAGCATAAAAGTGCTCACAGGCACAAATGTAGCAGTTAGCTAAGGTAAGAAGCTTTCAGGAAAAGTGTGTAGATTTTGCTTCTGCTACAACCTCAGGCCATTTATGTGCTAGTTGTTGTAAATATAGTCCATGTGTGATTTGCTTTTGAATTAGTGTTTTCTGCTTGCCCTCAAACAGTGTAGAAACTTTCCTGGTAATCTTTTATAGTTTTCTGCATCAGAACCAATGAAGCACCATGGGTGCTGGTAGGCAGCCCCTCCCCTTGTAATATGTGGCCTTAGATAGGGAAAAATTGAATTTGGAACCTGTATGTAAACCGCTCAGAGACCCTTTGGGGTTGGAGCGGTATATAAATCGAATGTATAAATAAATAAATAAATAAAAAGCACCAATGGAAGATGCTTGCTGATGTGGATGATTCCCACTTTCCCCTTTCTCCAGAAACCCACCTTTCAAATACTATCTTTGCCCATTTCACTTAACCATATTTACTGGAAAGTTATTCTTCTTAATTGGTTCTGTAAAGACTGTTTTAGAATTAACTTTATGTTGTGTTTCCTAAACGCCCCATGAGGTTCCAGACAAAACTCTAAATTGGCTAAACACCACTAACAAAAGATTTCCAAGGAACTTACGTTCAAGCAGTGCAGGCGTTATAAAGGGGACAGCCCATCAGTTTCAGAGCGTGACCCTCGCGCTCCAAGAAATACAGTAACAGACTGCAAACTGACGTGAGGATTCACCAGGAATACTTTCCCTTCTCCCTCACAGAAAGAATAGTGTAAATGTCTTTGTGAACGGAGGAAATAATAACGATAGCCAGTATTTCTGGATTAATAACTACTCTTCCTTCCTTCCCATTTTCTTTGGCCTGCTCTCTCGCCCCACCACAGCCACCTCTTTTCCCGCCTTTCAATCCACTTCCCTCCTCCTTTACCAAGCTCTCCTTCCCTACCTCCTACCAAAACAGACTCACACATGCGTAGTGTTTTCCATTTTTTTAAAAAAATCCTTTCCCGCCTGCGCACTTCACATCCTCGTAATGCTTTTCCGGCTCTTGCAGAAGGGGCGTGTGTGGGAGGGCTGCTGGTCACAAGTTAGCGTCCTCGTCATCATGGCGGCCGCGAGCGCCAGCTTGCCTGCCAGCCCGCGCGAGAAGCCTGTTTAACGTGCCCTGCGCGCGCCGGGGCAGAACGTTCGCCTCCGCTTAGCTCCGCCCCTCTCGCGCGACTCCTCCCTTCCCCCCCCCCCTCCGCTCTTTCTCCCACCATAGCTAGTAGTAGAGCCGCCAACCTAGGCCGGAGTAGCGAGCGGAGGACCCAGGGGGAGCCGCCTTCGCCGCCGCCCATCGCCCTCCGAGAGGCAGCCTGCGGGGTAGGCCTTGCCGGGGCCTCAGCTGAGCCGCCGCCATGCAGATCACGTTGAAGACGCTGCAGCAGCAGACCTTCAAGATAGACATCGATCCCGAGGAGACGGTGCGGCCTGGGGAGGCGGAGGAGGAGATGGTGGTGTTGGGCCTAAGCCTGGGATTTGGACCGGGGGGGGAGGGGAGGGGAGCGCGATACCTTGCGGCCTTCAGCTCGGTCATTGGCGGGCTTCAGCAGTTGCTGCAAGTTGCGGTGGGGGGAAGTGAGGCTTGCTTCGGGGAGGGAAAAGGCTGGGGGGGGGGGGAGAAGGGAAAGGGGGGGGGGGGGGGGGGGGGAGAGAAGAGGGAGGCGGACGGGCCTTGGGGGACTCGGGCTGTGGAGCGTCTGCCTGCGGTTTGCTTCCTGACTTGACGCCAGCGACTTGGCGCAGGCTTCGAGCCCTGGCTACGGAGGGGGGGAGGGGAGGGGAGGTTGTCGTCTCCACACCCACGCAACCCTTCTCAGTGGGGAGTGACTCCGGCAGCGCTTCTTCCCCCCCGCGTTGTCTACGAGAGGTCCAGAGGGCCTGAAAGGGTGGCGAACGGGGGGTTCGCGCAGTGCTCTCGCATGGGCTTTGCCATGACTGTGCATTATTTCGCTTTGCAGGAGGGGAAGGGAAGGGGGTGTGTGAGAGTGAGCGCGCGCGCGCTCTCGCCCTGGCTGTGTAAGCGAAGAAGGCCGCGCGGAGGGTAGGGGGGGTGTATGTGTTAGCCTTGGCTTCGTCTTGTTTCCCCCACCCTTCCTAAAGTGGCGGGAGGTGTGTAAATGGGGGTGTGTGGGATTGCTTGTGGTTGCTCGTGTTCGTATGTTTTTCTGAATTAACTTGCGCAGTGTTTCAGGAGAACAGAATGTAGTGTGGTGTTATGGGGCCAAACTCTTTGCAATGGAAGAGAAGCATAGTTGATAGTTATTGTAGATTTTGAAGTAATTTCTCTAGGGTTTTTTCTTCTGTGATCATATTTTTTTTAATAGAAAGGTGATGGGAAACTAGGGATGTAGCCTAAATGTGGGTTAAAGGGAGTTTGGTAGTATTATTGAGGGCATTTCCCTCTTTAGGGGGAAATAAGAAGAGTATTGTCTCTTTTCAGATTTGGAAGTATTTTTGCAGAGATGTTACAAACTCCCAGATGATGTGAGACCCCATTTTCTTTGCAGCTGGTATGATACCAACAGATTTTGAAGTGCTGTTAGCTTATTATTTATTTACATTGGGAACTTATCCTAAGAAGCTTAAAATTTCTTCCATCGCAGTGTAATCAAGCTGTTGCTTCTGTTGTTGTTTTCTAAACTTGAACAGTTGACTGAAATTCAAGAAAATACCCCAAGAAAGTAAGCTAAAGGTAGGTCTTGTAAGTCAGGTCTTTAAATTGTCTCAGTATTCCTGAAACCTTTGGGAAAGGAACAAATGAATTAGTAAACATCTTGTTTTAGTTAACTTTTCCCCCTTTTGGAGTTGCCAGTTCTTACTTAGGTAGTATATTTTGCATTAGTTTTTAATATTTTGTTTTTATATACAGCTGCGGATCAAATAAACTTAGCACGTATCTTAGCGTAATGTCCAATAGGACAGCTGTATGAATGTTTTTCAAGGCAAAACTTTAAAGTATAATTATTGGTTAAATACCCCCTCCCGTTGTACTGCAGAGGAGTAAACTGACTGTCATAATGAGTGGCTTTTCAAGGCTTCTGAAAAATGTGTGTAGCTTGACAAATATAATTTATTTTGTACTTGCCAAATTGCAGTACATTATCTGGAGGAGTCCCATAGCTTCACATTAAGCACATTTACGGGGTTATGGAACTAACATTTGTTGTTTTCTTGATTTGCAAGACAGTGGCAGACAATAAGATCTCAAAGCACTATTTGATATCTCTACTTAGGAGTCAAACAGCTGTGTGTTTGTTTGTGGAATGTAGGAGACATAGTCAAGTTGACCTTAGCATAAATTCATTGGGTAGTCTTGGGAAAGCCACTGTCTGTCTCTCTCAACCACAATCCTCCATGTGTAATATAAGGATGACTGTGGTTTACCATATAGTGCTGTTGTAAGGATTACTGAAGTTATGTTTCGGTAGTGTTTTAAGCAGTTAATATTTATAGTGCCTTGGCATTTAGGGCATTGTATACATACATTCAATACGGAATTAATACAGATTTAAATAAAAGTTACCTTGTTTTATGCTTTATAAATTACTTGTATAGGATATGTGGTGCTAAGTGATGGTGACAAAAATATACTGATTTTTAGCTAATCTTTTTCTTTCTACCTAGGCACATAATTCAAACCCTCAATTGCCAGCCCCATGATCTTCTGAACTATAGAGTTTCTCTAAATAGAGGGAGAAAAGGCAATTGTGAAAGACAAAGATTTCTTTTTTGTAAACATGCAGCAGTGTTGTTGACTGAAGTTTCCAGAAGCAGGGATCAGTAATTACGTGCAAAGTTTCCCCCCCACAAGATCAAAAACTAGATTTATCTCGAAATTGGTTTACAAGTTCTAAATACTGAGAGTTTTCATAATACAATATATGGAAAATTATGGCTCATGTGCTTGACCTTGTATTTCAGATGTTTTTGTCCCTAGTTGGTTCTTTATATAGCCAGTGTTAAGTCTTGTGTTTCTTATTAACCATGTAATGCTGTACTGTGGTTTGACACTATGTGAGCAAGTCTGAATTTTTAAATTTTTTTATTATTATTTAATTAATTTTATCCCGCCCTCCCTGCCGTGGCAGGCTCAGGGCGGCTTACAATACGTACCAATAAATATATACATTAAGACTCCACAATATTAAAAACAAAGTTAAATTAATATGTTGTCGAAGGCTTTCACAACCGGCGTTCATTAGTTGCTGTAGATTTTCCGGGTTGTGTGTCCGTGGTCTTGGCATTGTAGAACCTGACATTTCGCCAGTAGCTGTGACTGGCATCCTCCATCTTTCTTAAATACAGTAGAAGCTGACAGTGTTCTCTTGACTATTGGATGGTCGCCTACCCCTAACCCAGGCTGTTGGTCGTCAGGCTGGCGTTGATGTTAGGGCCAGGGCCATGATGTTAGAGGCAGCCCCCTCATTGAAAGCCTGGTGGAAGAGCTCCCATTTTACAGGCCCTGCAGAACTGTAGAAGGTCCCGCAGTGCCCTGATGTCCTCCGGGAGCTCATTCCACCAGTAAACTGTCAGGTTTCTGTGTGCTCCCCATCCCATGCAGTGATTACTTTGTTTTCCTCATTTGTGGAATAGCATGGTTTGTCATTACTGAGTTGCATGTATACTGTAACCCACATAAAAAAAACCCATGATCAAACCTTGATTTGCCATTCTGGTTTGCAGGGCAAGTGGAAGCTGCAGTTTGGGTAGGAGAGAGAAGAAATCACAGTCCACAGGGTGAAGGAGGGAATGTGTAAGGCCAAGGCTCATGCCTGTTGTGCCGGATGGTCGATTGCCATTGACTTGGCTCAGATGCCAAGTGTTTGACAGTTATTAAGAGATTAAAGTAGACTTCAATGCATTTGTATTGAATTCAGATTTCATTTTAACTTGGGTTATCTTTAAGAGACATCTAAGAGCTACATATTAAATAAATAATTTTTTGTTTTTTAAATGTTTTTGTGTGTGCTTGCCTGGAAGTTGTGGCTGACTTCTGGCGACCCCTACTGGGGGCATGGATGTTTTTCAGAGCAGTGGCTTGATTAACTAGCATCTGTGTCCCAGCCCTGGTATTCCTTGGAGGTCTCCTTTCCAAGTAGTTGCCAGAGTCGGCCATGCTTAGCTTCTGAGATCTGACAGGTCAGGGCCATTTTTTCTTTTGTTAAAAAATATTTTTGGCCATCACTCAAAGCTTATTTTAGAATTTTATGTAAAATATGAAGTTTATGCTTTAAATTCATTAAAACTGGCAGAATTACTAGCACAAGTTGTGAATTTGAAACATGGCGTTCTGTGGTGGCTAATCTGTGTTTTGCATACAGGTCTCCTTCCCAAAGACTGTGTGTGTGAAGCCTTTAAGCATTATGGCAGACACTCTACCAAATGTACCCCTTAGTAGAGCAGTACTCAGCACCTCTGTTGCCAGTCACAAGCAGTGTTCCCTCTAAGCTGTTAGTGTGAGCTAGCCCACAGTTTTTTAGCCTCCGGCTCACACATTTTTGTCTTAGCTCAGGAAGGATGGCTCCAGAGCAAACTAATTTATCCAGTAGCCAAATCACTCACTCACAGCTTTAATGCCAGTAGCTCACAACATAGAATTTTTGCTCACAAGACTCCACAGTTTAGAGGGAGCATTGGTCACAAGTAAGAGGCTTTGCTTTGGCAGTGAGGCTTGCTATTTTGGGGGGGGGATTTAGGTATTTTGGCTTGTTACCACTCCCAGCATGTTCTTCAACTTGTTGCTGACAAGAAGATGCGGCATCTTGAAAGAAGGAGCTAGATTTTTAGTTTCAAAGCAAGAGAGCTTGTGGGTTGCTGCATATGTGATATTGTTGCTGGCTTTGTAGTCTGGGTCAGTTTAACCAATACTGTTTCTGTATTGCTATATTAAGTTACCTCTATTTTCAGCTCCAGTTGTAGCTGTTTGGATTGTACTTCTCCAACCTGTGCTGGTTTAATCTTACCTTCAAGGAGAAACACTGGGTTAATACCATCAGTGTCTTAGTCCCTTGTGTGACACTGGTTTAGAACTACATCCCTGGTTCAGTTCTTTCCTCTATCACTGGTTCACTGAGTTACCATGGGTAAACTTCTGAGTCAACAACACATCAGTAAGAAACTTAATAATAACTTGTGTTACACAGTTGTGAAGATTATGAGGTATTCATGGAACACTTTGAACATTCAGGGGTGGTAGATATTACTGCTAATAAAACAACACTTTGTATCGTGAAATTGATTAGGCCTGGGAAGACCATGGTTCAAATCCCTCCTCAGAGATGAACTCCATCGGACAATCTTGTGCAAGTTTTTCAGCCTAATCTGTTTTATAGTTTTGTTAGGATTAAATGTTGAAGATCCCAGGGTGTCCTTGGCTTCTTGGAGGGTGGACAGGATAACGCAGTTCTTTTTAAATTATTGTATCAGTTTTAGTATGGGTAGAAACTATCAACATTTGATGGCTGGTGGCTTGACTGTTTTCTGTTGACTATTGCATTTTTCAAATCTACATTGTCTGTTTAGTTCTGTAGTGAAAAGTGTAGGCATGAGGAATGTACAGTTTCTTGACAGTTTTCAGTCTGAATTAACAAGTAGGCATTTACCTCATTCATTGCTTCTCTGGGGGTGTTTCCTGTTTCTTAGAGAAGTTCTGTATTTGAGGAAGACAGAAGTTGGGCATTCCAGTTTGTCTGATAACTTGAGCATTTAACGCAAATTTAAGCTTGTAATCAGTCAGTATACTGGTTGCCTGTACTAAATACAGTGACCTCCCAGTGGCAGTTAGGAAGACTGCACAAGTTACTCTTTTAGCTGAGCGTTTAGGGCTTCTTTGGGTAATGACAGGAAAGCTGTAGCTACTGAAATAATTTCAGCTGTTCACTTTAGTGAAGAAAGTTTGTGGGGTGGTATTGGGTTGACGTAGCAGGTGGTTGCCAACCATTCCCAGACCTTTTGGTTTACAGAGCTGCTGCTGCTAGCTTTCATCAGTCAGTTTACTTCATCAGATACATGATCCAGCTGACAAAAGCTTATGCTGGAATAATTGTATTAGCCTTTAAGGTGCTGCTGGGCTTCTGTTTTGTTTGCTGCTGTAGATGGCTGTGCATCTGAAATTAGTATCTTAAGATAAAAAGGATCTGGCCTGTTGTCCCACTATTAAGGAACTAGCTCTGCATTTATAGTCAGCATAACTTCCATTGCCCTTCTATCTAGGGCAGGCCTTGACCAATTTTCTTTTGTTTTTGGAGCAAGACTCATGCTTCAGCCTTCAGGGTTTGTATTTTAATAATAATATTCTTTAGCTGTTGTTGCCACACAAACTTAATCTTAAACTCGTCGGTTTTTCATAATTTTATTAAAACTGACAAAAGGGTTGTAGTATGTAAATAATTATGGAGTAATCCTGCTTGTTATCATCACACCATGAAGCTAACCCGTGACCCTTATCTGATTTCTCCATAATTCCTCATAATGTCAATGTTGCTTTAAAAAACTTAATTAAATATTGAAGGGAGTATAGAAAGCAACTCACCATTGAATGTGTAAAGGTAGCATATAAACAATGATAAGAACTTAGTGCACATGTATTTTTGTTATACAACATGTTTTGATGTGGAATGATTTAGGTTTTTTACTTTTGAGGATCACTGTGAGGCACTATGATAAAGTCTTTGCTGGAAACACTAGGCACCACAGTGAAATTTCTAGGTGCCATGGTGACCTGGTGCCTGGGGATTTGTTGGATCGTGATGTAGGAAAAATATATTTTTCTGATAATGGGCTCAACTAAAACTACTTCGCAAAATGGTTCAGGATTCACATTAAAGAATCTAATGTTAATGTTAATTTTTGGTTCTTTAATTAAGGTTATATGTGTTCTGGTATTTTTTAGGTTAATTTAATGTTGAGCAGGTCCTGTGGTCTGTAAGAGGAATGTAGCACCTGTAATTGAAAGTATTTGTCCTTACAGCTTTGGAGTTATTGATCCAGTGTTGTAACTGGCTTTTCAAGTTGCTACAGTAGCTTGGGATATTTGGTACCAGCCCTCCATCTGGTGAGAAGATCACTCTCTTCCTTTTTATTTGGATCTGTGGCTGTCATTTTTGCCTGTTTAATCAATACTACAGTACTGCATTGCCTTTTCAGTCCATGAAAGCACATTGCACTGGTTTTTATCTGCTTTCAGTGGTTTTTCTTGTCTTCTAGACAATTGGAATACTGTGTTTACTTATAAAATGTTAACATTGTGCTGTTATGGTCTCTTGGATTGGCTGAAACCCCCCTTTGTTACCATGTTCTCCTTCAGTGGGGGGAAGACATCCAGGAACTGGTTAGTGTTCTCATGCCAAGTTCTGACAAGTGCAGTGTATATAAGGTATTTTCAAAATCTGCTTCACAACTTTGGGATTCTGTTGCTGAAAATTTGCGCAGCTTGGGTTGGCTTTTGACAGTGAAGGGTTAAATGGGCGTAAGGTTAAACCATCTGTTGCCAGTTAGATATTTTTAAGGTTTGCATATCTCAGGATCATCTGAGGAGTGTGGTATATTTTCAGTATCTCACAGTGTTGTGATACTTAGTTTCAAAGGCAATATACATTGTCACAAAACATCCATAATTTGCAGAAACTTGATTCAGTGTTAAATAAAATTAATGCAAGCTTTCTAAATATGACAAGTTGGATCTTTTCTACTTGCAGAAGGCTCTTCTGACTATGGGAAGGCTAATTTCAGTGATTTCTTTCTCCAGCTACAGACCCTCACCATTCCTCCTGCTGTTCCTGGGGGTTCACTGATCAGTGGGTGCAGTGGGCTGTGGTGGGTGAGGGGGGTAGCGCCCTTCACCTAGCAGAGCTCTGCTTACCACTGATAGGATTCACCCTAATTAATATTGATTGTACTCAGAGTTGGAGGAATATTTAGTATTAAGTCATAACTTGAATTTCCTGCATCGTCTCTTACATTGCGCATGTCAAATGGCAAACAACAAACCTTAAAACATTAAAAATAAAACAATAAAAAGCACAACATTAAAAATATTTCAATTAATATATATATAATAATAAAATAAAGATATAAAGACATAACACCAAAATCAGAGAGGAAGCCAATAAGAGTTACTGGGTTATGCCAGTCATCTTGACCAGGAATTATCAGGTTATGTATTATCAAGGAGTACCGTATATTTCAAACTGTAACCTCTGAGGAAGAACAGTTCAACTTCCTTGTAGGATGGACAGGCTACACAATAAGGATACAGGTGGAATATTGATTGGCTGGGTGAGTGTTGATAAAATTGCCATTATTTGGCACTAAAAGATTCACATATGGGACATATGCAGTAGAGTAAGAGCCCGGGCTTCTTGAAGGATTCCTCCTGCAACCCAAAGACGCAGACAGACAACAAAATGCACCTACAGATTATTGCTTCATTTTGTAAGTGAGTCTGAGCAAAATCACTTCCACCACGCCATTGTTAAAATGTGGTGGGACCATGTAAATAGTTCTTTTTAGACTTGTGATTTGCTAGTTGGTTGTTCCTTATTTCGACTGCTTAGATGAGTATATTTTATATTGTAAATACATTTCTGTAATATAATGCAGATGTGGTGGGTGACATTGTCTCAGGCTTGTTAAACCCCTAGTAAAAATGAGGGGGCAACTTTTTTTAGCCATTAAACAGCAGCGTTGTCTAATTACTTTTAAGGTTAATAAGGAACATTTCTTCCATTATGGCTACCTGTGTGTTCCTGCAACTGGAGAACAGCACCCTGCAATATTGCATCTTCTTGGATATGAAAATAGTTATAACTAGCCATAAGCAGGCTTCCTGGTTTCTGATGCACAAATTAACTTCTTTTGAATCAGTGGAGGGATAACTGGTGTGCTACAGTTTGAATGTAGCGGCAGTCAGACGTGGAGATTAGGTAGTAGGAATTGCAGATAGTTTTGTAATAAGCTTCTGATGAGGGAAGAACTTTTTTTTTTGGTGGTGGTGGTTTAACATTTCCCCTTGAGTGTGATTTTGGTACTGTGGTGGAAATGACTTTTCAGCTGTTTGTTTGAAGCTAGGCACCCCCAGTGCGCCTGTTCTCTCTGAATAGTTGGTGGCCATGTACTAGATGGATTGTTTGAAAGATGGTAAATTTAGTCTGGCATGTTACAGGTGGTAAAATTTTAGGATTTGGCTGTTAACTTACTCCATTTTAGTTTTGGTGAAATCTGTCCAACTTGCCACGTTAGTTCCAGCTTTTTTTGTCACTGTGAGGATGAATACTCAGACCTGGTATGATTTTAGAACTATGTACGTGTCCCTTTTTGAAGACTGGGTTTGTTAATATCCTATCCATGTTTGGCTAGGAAGCTTAAAGTGCTAAAATACTTGTAGTTGGCTGACTTATTAACGTAGAGTTGCTTAATCAAGCACATCCTTAACTACTTTAAGTTTCTTTTAAAAGTTTACTTATTGTGGACTACAATGGTAGACAACTGTGAAAACTTCTTCTGTGGGGATGTCCAGAATCCATGCCACAGCAAATCCAGGACTCATTAATCTAGCAGTTGAACTGCAGGCTGTTCTTGGATTTCCTGGATCATCTTCATCACGAGAGACTCCTTGGGTACTCTCAGAAGCAGGTGGAGAAGAGTAAAACCCGTTCTGCTGGATGGTTTTGGTTGCTACTTCAGCAATTAAGTAACTGACAGTCTTCTCTTCCTGTTGTTAGAGATGAAACTTGATTACTGAAGATGGTCTTATGTAGGCACCTAACAGAATGACACCTGGAAAGTGGCTGAAGCTGAACTGAGATACAAATAATTTGAAAGTTATATAGAAGTGATGGCGAACCTTTTAGAGACCGAGTGCCCAAACTGCGACCCAAAACCCACTTATTGATCGCAAAGTGCCAACACGGCAATTTAACCTGAATACTGAGGTTTTACTTTAGAAAAAAAAAACTCATACATTTACTTAAGATGATCCAAATAAAGTAAGGAAAGCAATCCCAAATGCTTTCATTTACTTTAAATTATTTGGCAGAGAATTCGACACTTTAATGATGGTCTGGGCCTGGCTGGGGCGATGGCACGTGTGCCCACAGAGAGGGCTCTGAGTGCCACCTCTGGCACCCGTGCCATAGGTTTGCCACCACTGTTATATAGGCTCCCTGAAGCGGAAATCTGAAATTGTTTGAATAGTTCTTTACTACATATATCTTAATGTTAAGGGTTTTCAGTGTTAGGTGCCTGCAGATTAGGCTAGGCAATTAGGTGTGAATGTGAGATCAAACCTCTGCTCAGCCTTGCCTAGCTTACAGTGAAGTTCTGTGATATAACTGGCATCCTTCACATTGTGAGCTGCAAAACTGAAAGAGAAATCAGTATTACTTTGAGTGGCACCTGCAACACCAGTGAAACCATCAGCCTGATACAGTATAATGACCCCATATTAGCTGTTGCCTGTGATTCATGTATGGTGATAATGTTACCTTATCTTACTCCACCACGCAAGGAAAACATGTCCTCGAAGTTACAAATTCACCCCAGTAAGTTTACCGGTATGAATCTCTGTGGTGAAGACCACAGGAGCCTTTAACTATATATATACCTCCATTAGTTCTGCAGGTGGAAATTTAAATCCTTTTATACCACACACAGCCTGCAGTTTGGAAGGAAAAACAGAGATGGAAGGATGAGCATTTTGAGCACATCTTCCAGCTAGCTTCATCTTGGGAAGAAATATACATAGAGCCAGCTGGCTTTCCCAGACAATGAGTTGTGGTCTGTGGTCTGTTTAAGGGTACAATCATGCTGGGAGGGAAAGGGAGACAGGGCTGTATACTTACAGGAAATATCCCTGTGACCTCTGTGATAGCATGGTGGGGTGGAGCATTGTAAGAGGAAAGAGGAGAGAGTGTTTCAGGTCCTGCTGTGGAGAATGCTAACTTTTCAAATTGGCTGCTGGGTAACCATAGGAGAGCAACAAGAAAGATAGCAAAAGAAAACATCCCATTCCACAAGACAATGCTTTTATCAACACATCCGAAAGAACAGAGAGGATACATAGACGTAGGGCAGTTGTAATTCTTCCTTCATCTGCCTTCACTGTGAAAGCAGCTGTACATGCCAAGTGAGTAAATCTTGTTGAACTCAGTGGAGCCTCTGAGTAAACTTGCTCAGGATTTGTACTTCCAATTACATATAGTCGGAATATCCCAGAGGTTGATTCAGATTTTTGTTGGAGCCTTTATCCCTTTTACATTCTACTCTTCACATCAATGGAGCATTGAAATTCTGGAACAGCATGGGTTTAGCATGCATGAGATCTTGAATTCAAGTCATCTAGCAAAGAAGGTTCGCAAATACCCTTAAGTACGTCTGAGCTTAATCGTGCCATTCAGCCTATCCTCTTTGCAGCATTTGTTGCTGCTGTGGTGCCCACCAGTTTTTTTCTTACTACCTGTTCGCTTTCTGATACCTTTATCCCTGCCCAAGTTCCCTTGTTTGTCCTTCAGCCCTTTCACACCATCTCCTTTCATACTTGGTCACCTTTCACATTCTTTCCCCTTTCTTTGCCCTCTTTCTCCTTTACTGGGGGCAGAATAAAGGGTAATGGGTGCCTGAACTTCTGGCTTGGCTGCATTTGTTTAAGTGGGGCTTACATTTGCTTGAAACTATGGGCATAACTACAAGATGCATCCAACATGTACTAAATCACAGGTGTGCGGCTGGACTCACTGTGAGATGAGTATTGTGGGAAACTCACCTAAAAGCATTTGTTTACTTGGTGCTGCAAGGACAGCGAAAGAGCTCCCGATTTCCCTCCTACCTCACTTTCGCCAGCCGAGGGAGGGGGCTTTTTTGCCCCTTTTCTCTGGCTCCACGTGTCCTTTCTATTATGGATGTGTTCTGGAGTGTTAGATATTTAGTATTGTGTGATTATCAGTGGGATTAATGAAAGGTGTTTCACTTGGGGTTGATTTAAATCATTGGTTCAAGAGAAGGCTG
The DNA here is from genome assembly GCF_001447785.1 of Gekko japonicus. Taxonomy (NCBI): domain Eukaryota; kingdom Metazoa; phylum Chordata; class Lepidosauria; order Squamata; family Gekkonidae; genus Gekko; species Gekko japonicus. Next base: position 566,859 of record NW_015163607.1, read on the forward strand.
TATTTTAAGTCAAGTTTCCCGTTTTGTGACTTACACATTTCTCGAACAAGCATGCTAAATTTTGTTATAAAAGTTAAAAGCACAATGCTTGCAATCAGTCTTTTTCCTGGCTAGGAGCATAGCTGGAAGCCTCTGGTCATGCAGCCTCATATTCTTTTGCACTATAGAATGTATCTGTTCAGAATCAGGGGAGCAATTGTGAAATTCAGCCTTGTCTCATTACACATGCAGTGATGCTATGCAAGATCATTTGCTTGAAGATTTAAAGGCCCAGAGAATTCCAGAGCAAGACCTGATAGCTATTAGGGGGAAAAGTTTCTCCATGAGATGGAAAATATGTACAGTGCTTTTCTGGCAATGTCTAGATACACTATTGTGGCGTGCAAATTATGACTCTCATAATGCATGTAATACTTAACCTCCCATCAAATACTTTTGCACCCAATTCCTTATTTGGTATATAAAACATACGTTTAATAGAGGTAGATGTGCAACATTTTGTTCTAACTAGAATTGCTTTTTTATAGGTAAAAGCATTGAAAGAGAAGATTGAATCAGAAAAGGGGAAAGATGCTTTTCCTGTAGCGGGCCAAAAATTAATATATGCAGGTAATGTGCTTTCATGTGGAGATTGTTTTTTATATCACTAAGTGCTTCTGACAAACTAATGATGCACCAAGTAAATGATAAGAACCTTGTATAACTTCCCCCCTTTATGTTCTGTGTAAAATACCTCTCCTTCTGATGAGTTAGGAAAACATTTTAGGATGTTATTGGCTTGGTTAGAACTGTGTTGTGACAGAACTTACAGAAGATCCTGCTTGATTTAACCTGTATGCATAGAGAGGGTTCCTTTGAAGGCAGTAGAACTTTCAAGGGAGCATGCATAGGATTGGGCTGCTGCTTCATCACTGAAGTAACAGAAAAGGTGGGTACAGTTTAGGCCATCGTTACATTTCATGTAGTGTGAAAATTGGGAGGAATACAGCTGGCCGAGAACCCTAATTCTTGAAAAAGTATTGCTGAATAAACTAGTAAAGCAAAGCCTGGGTTTTTTTCTTTCTTTTCTGTTTCTGGGCTGTGGATTGGGGGGGGGATCACCAAAATTAGGCAACCTTTAAAGGATTAATTCACAGTAGATTCAACTAGAGATATAAAATTTCTAGAGTTTTTGAAGCCTCTGGGAGGGGGACCCTTTTCCTTCTGGTAAAAAACCTGAAATATATGCAATGCTTTCTCAGCCAGTTTGGTGTAGTGGTTAAGGGCGCGGACTCTAATCTGGGATAAATGGGTTTGATTCCCTACTCCTCCACTTGCACCTGCTGGATGACCTTGGGCAAGCCGTAGTTCTGGCACAGCTGTACTTGAAAAAGAGCAGTTTCTGTCAGCGCTCTCTCAGCCCCACCTACCTCACAGGGTGTCTGTTGTGGGGAGGGGAAGGAAAAGGAGTTTGTAAACCGCCCTGAGACTCCCTTGGGTAGTGAAGGACAGGGTATACATCCAATCTCTTCTTCTTCAAAGCTAAACCCGTTTTACCACTTTAAAAGCATAATATGCATGATTTAGAAATTTGGTATATTTATAAATAAATTTATATATTTGGTATATTTATGGAAACGTTAAATATCTTAGTTTTCTATAAGAAAAATAGCAGATCTAACCAGAAAATTGCTCTGTTGTATCATGATTTAGCACATTTATCTTAATTTTTGCCGTCTAAGAGAAAATATAAAAATGGAAAGTAGAAAACAAATTCTGTAGTTAAAGTGCATTATTTGTGTAGAAACACAGTGATACAGCCATAATATGTAGGATAAATGCATATTTAGGATATCAAGTAACATGGGAAGCACTAACCTTTTTAGTGTACTATCATAAAACACATTATAGTATTTTGATTGTTGCCAAAATTATCTGCATTTTAAACTATTATATTCTTGAAAATATGTTGTGTATGTCTGCATTATGCATAAGAATAATTATTATCTAATGATGTAGATTCTTGCACAAAATATAGTATGAGAATTGTTATATAAAATCGTGCCTTACACTTTTCTGTCATTGCAAAGAGAGAATTGTTTGCAGGTGATTATTCCAGTGCTCCCAATATTTCCCAATTTTAAAGAGCAGGGAAGGGAGACAGACTGGATTCTCCAAACTTTTCTGTCTCTCCCGTTCCCCAGCTTTCATCTGTGGACCTGATAACTAGGTATTCTGAGCTTGTTGAGCAACTATCTTGACAGTCAACAGATGCTTGAGGTCATTTGCTTGTTATTCATAATTGTCAAATGGCCCATATGAACATCTTGAAGTTCTTCTGTGTATTAATCACTCTGGCTTACAAATGCAGCTAACTCTACTTAATTCATACAGTTTCCTAGAATTGCTTCATGTTTTATATGCCAGCTGGTTTCCTTTCCCATGGCTCTGTTGCATGTGCCCTACACTGGATAGCCCAGGCTAGGCTGAACTCGTCATATCTCAGGAGCTGATCGGGGTCATCCTGGTTAGTGTTTGGATGGGAGACCCATGAAGGAAATCTAGATTTGCTACATAGAGAGCAGGCAATGGCAAACCACCTCGGTTAGATGCTTGCCTTAAAAACCATATGGGATCGCTCTAAGTCAGCTGTGATTTGACACCCCCGCCCCCGCAAAAAAAAAGTTTTGTGCACTGTGGTCACTCTGCAGTAGATTCCTGGGAATCTCTGGTTGGCTGCAACTCTCCAAGGTGTTCCCTAAATGTGTATTTAGGAATGTATGTTCATGTGTCATATTTTCCGGAGAAAAGATTGGTGTAGCTCCACCGTAGCTGCAGCAACAGAGTTGCCACAAGTATGAAGCAGCTTGTGGTCAGATGGAAATGATAACCTGCTTTCGTGACTCTCACACTGCTGGCTAAATTTATCTGGCGTTGTATGTTTTTGCCAGCTTCTTTATATCTTCTCGCTGGCTTATTTTAGTTATATATTGCCTTCCCTATTAGTATTATTGTATTAAAGGTAAAGGTTCCCTTGCTCGAAAGCCAGTCAAATCCGACTCTAGGGTTGCGGTGCTCATCTCCGTTTCAAAGCCGAAGAGAGCCAGCGCTCTCCGAAGACGTTTCCGTGGTCATGTGGCCGGCATGACTAAACACCAAGGCGCACGGAACACTGTTACCTTCCCACCGAAGTGGTACCTATTTATCTACTTGCGATTTCTTGCTTTCGAACTGCTAGGTTGGCAGGAGCTGGAACTAGAGACGAGAGCTCACTCCGTCATGCGGCAACCCGGGTCTCGAACTGCTGAACTACCGACCTTCCACAGCCTGTAGTATTAGAAAGCAGTTAATTTGCTAGGTTGTAGTGTGGTTAGAATTTTTAAAGCAGGGGTCCCCAAGGTGGTGCCTGGGAGCTCCATGGTGTCCACTGACACCATTCTTGCTGCCCAACAAGCATTTTAGAAAGTGGGGGTTTTGATTGGCTGTGCAGATTTTTTTAAAAAACAACAACATTGCTTTGACCTCAGCTACCACATCAGCACAAGGACTGTGTGATAGAAGCTAAGCTGTAGCAGCCATTTTGTTACTATCACTGACACCTGTGGCAACCATTTTCTGGCTTTGCCCACTGCACTGTCAGAATTAAAAAGATGCCTTTAATTTGCAGTTAATTGAGCACCAAGCCTATTATTTTCCAGAAATTGAGGGGCATGGTAACAGACTTCTACAGTGTGTTGAGGACATCTTGTGTTTATAGCTGCCCCATGGTTCCAGCTACTTTTATTTATTTATTATTGTATTTGACAACTACTACATGGCTTTTTGTCATTTGTTCCCATCCTTAGACATGTATGCAGGTTGTTTATGCAGTGATGCTTCCTATTAAAGCTAAAACCATATAAAATGTCTGTCTAATTTCCTAGGTAAAATACTTAACGATGATACTGCTCTTAAAGAGTACAAAATCGATGAGAAAAACTTTGTTGTGGTTATGGTGACAAAAGTAAGTTACAATTCGTTTTCATTTTGAAAAATTTAGAGTATTGTATGTAATATAGCAGCACGTCAAATACCACAGTATGCTGACTGCTGCCATCAAGGACAGAGCTGCTCCCACCTACTCTCTTCCCCTTTCTACCCTGCGGATTCATCTGTTGACTGCAGGCAATTTGTGGAATGATCTGAGTATAAATACTTCTTGTCTGATTTGGCCCTCAGTACCAGATCTTGGGGACCACATTGTGATGGGTGACAGCTTTCACAGTTCTGGATAAACTGGGTTCTGCTAAATTGCCTTGCAGATCTCTTCATACGTTGCAGTTGGGGTGAAAAAAGAAGGGGGGGAACCCCATTTTTCAGCTGGGACATGTTATTGTAGAACTGTTGAGGAAGACTTTTGTGACTTAAAGATGGGACGTTTGAAAATTGCTATACACCTGATTGTCCCACCATATCTGTTATAAGAGGAGTAATATATTTGTCACAGATCTTGTTATACCAGCTACATCTGAGCATCGTGTGCTCAATAGTTTCTCTCTCTCCTGAGCTGCATTGACAAAGTCTATATTCAGTAGAGATCCTTTTGAATTTGCCCTCAAGCATCGCGGAGGGGAAAGCCTCACATTGATGGGAACCGGACAATTACTGAAACTGTGGCAAAATTTTGGGTAGCATGCTACTGCATCCGAAATACACGATCAGATATATAATAATAGTTGCCTAATAGTCTCTGTTTTATGTTCTTCCTTTATTTTATTACGCCCAACTGTATTTTTTATAGAGTTCTATTTTACTGTACTAAATTCGGTTACATGAATGTTATATTTAAGCATGTGCATTCTATGGCTTGTTGCCGTAATACATACCAGCTATACCACAGCAATGAACTCTTAAGTAACCTTTTCACATTGCTACTAAGTAACCCTGTACATCTGTCAAGGAACTCTGGTTTGTTGCTGAGAATTCTGAGCCATGGTCTAAGGGCTACATTCAGTTAACTCTCTTGTGCCTTGCTAACTCTGTTAACTAGAAGTGTCCTCTAGAACACGATACTAATATGGGGCTAAAATATAGTGGAAGTTCGGCAGTACTGAGTAAACTTACCTTTCTATGGAATATATTTTGCTACTATTGATCTCCGTGTTACATGTGCCCCTAATTAGCTTTTGAGACACTCTAGGAACATACCTGTGCGTTTTATGTAATCAAGTTTAAATTAAATTATTGTAGAAAATGTGCTTCAAGGCTGAAAAACAGAAAATCAGTTTTGCAAATGAGTATGAAGCCATAGCTGAGCAGGGTCTTGTAAAGGAAGGTTAGAGAATTATTTGGGAGCTTGTCTCTTTTAGATGATCTTTAATTTTCATAGCCCAAAGCAGCAGCAGCAGCAGCTGTTCCAGCTCCATCACCAGCTACAACTCAGCAGTCAAGTGCTGCCATCACTACTGTTAGCTCTTCTACGATAGCTGCTGCAGCCCCAACACCAGCACCTGTCCCAGCCCCAGCTTCTGGACCAGTTTCAGTTCCTGCACCAGCTGCTCCAACACCAGCTGCAGTAGCTTGTGAGCCTGCACCAGTAAGTGCCCCCGTAGAAGAGAAACCAGCAGAGAAATCATTAGAGTCACCAGCTGACACCAGTCCATTACCTACAGACAGGTATGAGCAGATTGTGGAAACCAGAGTGTCTCTTCTTATGTTTTATTTGGCATTGGTACTCTTTGGGCAATTACTGTCCGTGATTACGAAAGAGAAATTGCTTCATTGCTCATGACTGCCAAAAGCTGCATGAAAAACGTTTCTCTAGTATTTTACTAGGTTAAAGATCAGTGCTTGATTGAATGTAGACTAGTGGTGTATATTTGGGCTATACAAATTTATTTTGTATTCATTGTTTTCCACACCACCTCCAAATGACTAATAATACATCCACTTGTGGAGGGCATTAATTGGTGGTGGTGGTGGAAAGTGCTGTCAAGTTGCAGCCAACTTACGGTGACCTTCTAGGGTTTTTAAGGCAAAGAGTCTAACAGAGTGAGCCTGTCTTTGCCTTCCTCTGCATAGTGACCTTGGACTTAGCCAGGACCAACCATGCTTAACTTACGAGATCAGGCTAGCCTGGGCCATTAATTGGTGGGAGATTCCAGATCTCTCTGCTCAAGATGGTTAAGTAACTATAAAATGCTTTCCCCACCATTAACTGAGAACAGTAGATTTCTCCATCTGGCTTCCCAACCATGTTTTGGTTTGATCAAATATTGATTGCTGTGCACATTTATGTCTAGGTGTACATTTTCAATTTCTGGCTAAGAAGTGATCAGACTGGGCATGACAGGACATTAATTTGAAGGGAAACCTTGGATTTTTGTCAGTTTTAGTTAAGAAGGAAAGAGTTGCCTGGATC
>NW_015163607.1:573302-573847 GCF_001447785.1 Gekko japonicus
GCTTTGTCACAAAGCTCCTCTGATCAAGGCAGCCTTGCAAGCAAAATGGCCCTCAAGATGGGGTGCTGCTGGGGGAATAAATCCCCTCTTTCTCCTGCTCATGGTTTGCACCAGCCAGCTTCTTCTATGAGCTCTTCTGCTGTCTCCCAACACCATGGATATATGTGAAAATGGTGGTTTTGATTTTTGGTCAGAAATGTTGCTCTTAATAAAACTGTAATCCAGTGCTGGTTTAATTTTTTACCATGTAACCAGATGGTTAACACTGAGCAATTTCCATAATCCAGTTTGTGTCATGGAGTTCATGAACCAGGGGAAATAATGGTTGCACAACTTTTGCTATCAGTAGCCTGATATTGGAATATTACCCATAATAATTCAGAGACCATGCATTAGCAGTTTAGAGTGTATACATGATGTTTTGCTTTCTCAGAAGATGTAGTGCATTATTCATTGTTTTGTCAAGTGACATGGAAACCCCGCTCTGTATTTGAAGTATTGTAGCCTCATTCAAGGAAGAGGTACCTATTGACTTCTGGGTTTTG
>NW_015163607.1:573895-580348 GCF_001447785.1 Gekko japonicus
GTGCACTTGGTAAGTGTTCCAACAGTTGGAAAGGATTTATTATGAAAGATTAAAAGATCACATGTTGCATCCTCTTTTGCAGTCAATGAAGTTAGTGTCATAATTCAACAACTATGGCTTTAAATGCCACTTTTAATGGCTGTTCGTTTTTATATGGCAAGTACTTGAGTTCACATAGAATTGTCTGTATTCTTTTTGAACCAACAGTCTTTGCATCTTTAGTTGATTTCTCTGGCAGTGCCATGAGCTTCGGCACAAGCTGCATATATGTATGGTGACTGGGTGTGTAATGCCTTGTCAAATCAGGGAAGTTGTTCCATTTTAGAAGCTTGCATCACTGTGTCTTGTGAGCATTGGCATCTGGGAAACTTAATCGGGCTATTTGGACTCCAGTAACTACTATTCAAGTTTCATACTTCAACTCTTTCACCTCTGCTAAAGTTTTTACATTTAGTGTATTTACTCAAAAGGAAGATAGCCTTGAATGTAAGTTGATCCCTCCTTAAAAAAAAGAGGAGGTTATACATAAAAGCATATGACCCTGAATTTAAAACAAGCCCTTCTAAAAAAAAGTAGCAATATAAACAATGGTTTTTATTGCATAGTAATCAATATACAACAAACAATATAGACTAGACAGAAAAATTCCGTTTTTATACCTCTTTGCATTGTAACTCTTTGCAGGTAGCATTGTTCCCGATTTAAAAAGGCAAGAGGCTGGGTTTTTACTGCTCCCAGCAAACATCTGAACAAAGGCAGAGATAAGCCAAAACAATTACTCTTCTAAGTCCATTGAAATCAGTAAGCTTAGAAGGACTTAACTCTGCTTGGGAGTGCACTGTTACTGCCCCTCCCCCCATCACAGTGCTTTCTGTAAGTAAGGAAGCAACACTTCCAAGAGCCTGTTATATCACCAATCCAGCAGCGACATCTTCATCTTTCCCTGTTTAAAATGTCCGCAGACTCATAAAAACTATGGCTAATGAGTTAAATTGCTGTAAAACCTTAGGGCTTTGGAGGTTTTTCTCTCCAGGGGAGGGGGGGGGAGCTGAACTACTAGGCAACCTTTGCCCGAAGCACAAGGGAAGAAGCCAGAGCCAATGTGGGGTAGAATTCCGAGCCAGAAACATAGGTTGTTACTGTAGACGATTGCTATCTAGCACCACTGTTCCAACCACTTCTTGCCATTTGCCAGGCCAGCAGCTGCTGTTTCCAAAGCCAATGAGTCTACCTGACTTGTCTTCTCCCTCCATGAAACTCAAAGCAGCCTGAAAGGCAATAATACGGTATTTAGTTGAGCCTTGCTCTGCGCTTACATCCCCAAAGGGGAGCATCCAGGATGGCTTGCCATAAAATAAATTTTTGCAAAAAACAACACAGCATAGAAATTTATCCCTGAAACGAAAAATGCAGTGTGTTATGATTGTATTTTAAGACAGCAGACTAAAACAGATTCTGTATGAAAGGTAAAATATATAAAGGCAGCGGGATAGAAGAAACAACAATATAAAGTGTAAAAATAAAAACAGCCACAAGTAGAAAAATGAAACAGAATACTCTCCTAAAAATCCCCATTGCACACCTTTACCTGACAGCACTGCTGTTAAGAAACTAAAATATCTTCCAGGAGACAATAAATAAACAGGTTGAAACAGAATTTAATGTAGGTTTATGAGCAACTTTTCGTTTCTCACACACACACACATATTTATATATAGCCTTTAATAGAGCTGTGTTACAACACCTTGTATCAGACCTGGAACACTGCTCTTACTTCCAGGAGACAGTAAATAAACAGGTTGAAACAGAATTTAATTTAGGTTTATGAGCAACTTTTAATTTCACACACACACACACAAGGTACATATAGCCTTTAATAGAGCTGTGTTACAACACCATGTATCAGACCTGGAACACTGCTCTTACTTCCAGGGGTAGTACTCCTTCTAGCTGGCTCCATTACTAATTGTAAGGCATGGTTGTTTATCATATCTCAAAATTTGTCTCTGATGCAATTCCATTGTGCAATTATCCAGTCAATGTGAAGGTGAAGTCACCTGTTGTGACACTTTGTCCTCTGGCTAACCGTGACTTTTTTCTTTTTAAAATCATTCTAGTCAGGAAAGTGATCACAACTGAATACAGGGACATAATTTTTGCCCTGGGTACTCTGATTTTGCTCACTGTTGCATGTACATACCATACCAGAGGGAAATAGCAATTATGGCAATGCACTAGTTACAGGGCAAGCATCATTGGGGGGGCACTGGACATCATAAGGATGACACAGGGGAATGTTAAAGTTCTCCTTCCCTAGGCCACAGCTTTCATCTGAATTGGGGCCTTCCACAGTTGCTCCTTGCTAAGAAAAAAAAACGTTGGAGACCCATTCATGGCCCTTCTTGCTTGTCATCATCTTAGATTCCTCGTCTTTTAATTTTTACTGCCTTGAATAATGGGCTGCCCTACCTCTCTAAGTCAGATAGGAGTAAGTTGTAATAATAGTACCAATTTAGATCCTTGGGAAATACTAATACCTGATATAAATACTAATACCTGATCCTTGGGAAATACTAATACCTGATTTTTAGTTTCCTCTTCAATTTGTTTTGCTGCAGCCACCTGCAGTATTGTTGTTAATATATAGTAGGCAAAGATTTGTACATCTGTTTTTGGGAATACTTCCTTCAGCCTATGGAATAGTGTGGGTGACAAGTTGGTGCTTGACCTTCAGGCAGAAATTGAATTCTTTAAGACCTCTTTAAGAGTGGATATCACTTGCTAATTTTTTTATTTTTTTAATTATTTGTTGATTTGTTAATTCTAAAGCTTTAATTCTTTTTGTCTTCAGTACTCTGTCAGAAAACAGCTAATAGTTCTCAAATATCTTGTGTACTGAAGAGTTCTGCAAAGAATGCAATTCAGTACTTCTTTTATTCTTCTGCTTTGTTCAGCAATCTCACTGCTTGTTTAGCTGATTCCCTGATCCCCCCCTCCCCCCAAAAAAAATTATTATTATTTCTTAATTTTGGCCCAATCATAAATTGAAAACTTGGTCTGAAAGTCTGCATTGCTTTTTATTTTGGACAATACATCTCCTTAATTTTTAGCAGTTTATCATTTCTTCTGCTGTTTAATCTAAACTGCGTTTCTTTCAGTTTTCCTAATCCATAGTATGCACTTATTTCAGCTTCTGTTATACTTTTCAGTCTTTCTAAAAGGTTCCGACCCTTTATCTTTCATATTATGCTCTTCATCTTTCATATAATTCCATCACTTTGAGAAGTGCCTGTTTTTGAAATTGAATGACAGTATTGAACTTCCTTAGCAATTTCTGTTGGGATACTTATTAGGGACTCCGGAAGCTGTATATTGGCCCATGTCTAGCATTTTGCATTGTGGCTTTGAACAGAAACAGTATTCCTTTTTATCTTTCATCTAATTCTCCCATTTTCTAAGCCTACCTTGTCATTGAGTTTTCCCTTGTTAGTGTTGCCTTGTATTATGCTCCTGTGGTTAGGCAGTTTAACTCCCAGTGTTCCCTGATTTTTAGTTTCCTCTTCAGTTTGTTTTGCTGCAGCTACCTGCAGTATTGTTGTTAATATATAGTAGGCAAAGATTTGTACATCTGTTTTTGGGAATACTTCCTTCAGCCTATGGAATAGTGTGGGTGGCAGAAAATTGCTTCCTGAACATGCATACAAGCTTCAATTCAGATCTGGATCTTCAAAAAGATCTAACTCATTATAATATATTTTGCATTTTTTTCTGCTTATTGAAAAGGGGGTGTGGTAGGTGTTCAAGGTGGCATTCATAATGGAAATACAGGATTTTGCATTGAACATTTGCATACTAATTGCTTTCTTAAGAACTGGAAAGTTGCTTTAAGGGAAAGGCCATTGCAGGGTACCAAGTAGAAGAAATCTGAATGGGTGTGCTTAGAGCAAGATTTCCTAGCACGAAAGTTAAAAGGGTAAAGGAGGGTTACCCATTCCTCCTTTCCATCCCTCACTGGGAGGTGTCATTCTGGGAGAAGGGTACAGCAGCTGCCATATGGTGAGCAGTGTGATCGGAGGATTAGAGCATGGGCAACATGCAGATTATTCAGGCCGGGAAGTAGAGGGAATTGAGTGATTGTGGTGGGACATGATGGAACTGTGGGGCACTGAAGGTGATATGGCAGAAGCAGTGAATTGAACATATGGATGCTAAGCCTAAAAGTTGTAGTCACTAATTATATGAACATTTAGCTATAAAGGAAAGGATGAGGCTGGTTAGGGCTTTTTTCCCTCTTTTTCATTCTGTTTGCATGGTGGGTGGGTGGAATAAAACCAACACAGCCTAAATTTAAATCCCAACTTGGCTATGAAGCTCTTTGGGTAACCTTGAGCCAGTCACATACTTTCAGCCTAACCTGCTCCAGAGTTCCGTGGATAAATTGTGGTGAAGTGAAAGGTACATAATGTTGGCCTAGGCTCCTTGGAGGAACAGAGGGATAAAATTATTTGGTTCTCATGGATCTGTAGTATTCGGATCTGAGCCTTCCTCCCTCCTCATCCTGCTGAAGTAGTTTAGACTTGTCAGCAGGTCCTTCATTGTTTTACCTGACCAGCTTCTGTGTTGGAGTTTCAGCGGTTCAAAAGTGGCAAAAATAATTGAACAGTTTGGCTTCTGCCTGGTGTACCAATTTTCAGGCTTGTGTATTAGAGGGTTTTAAACTTGTGCATTAGAGGGTTTTAAATTAGTGATGCCCAGCACCCCCTCCCGAAAAAAATTACTGGTAACGGGGCTGGGTGGGGAGCCCTCAGCTCCCTGCCACCCCAGCTGATCCTTGGGCTGATTTCTGCAGTCCCTTTAAAGTTTAAAGGGACTGCATAAGCCTGCCCAATAAACAACTGAGAGCCGGGAGCAATTTGCTCCCATCTCTCCGCTGTTTTCAGATCTACCTGAAATCCCCAAATATGTCTGGGATTTTCTTAGGATATTTTTGGCAGTTTTCCCAAGAAAACCTGGATACATTTGGGGAGCTGAAATATACCCGAAAAATACCGATATTTTTCGTTTGTTTTTGGCTCGGGCAGAACTGAATGCATGCCCCTAGTTATTAATGTTAATTGCATATAGGCTTAGCAACCAGAGATGAAAGAGAGCATTATGACTTGTCACCATTATGAGTACCAAATAGAAAGCCTGTTTTGTCACTTCTGTTTCATTGAAAAAATAAAGTTCAGACAGACTGTATAAAAACGAAGCTTCTCTACCATTTTTCCCATTCCACTGTTTTGCTTTCACCTTCTCAGTGACAGGTCAGTCCTATGAAAATATGGTGACGGAGATCATGTCAATGGGATATGAGCGAGAGCAAGTGATTGCTGCATTGAGAGCCAGCTTCAACAATCCTGACAGGGCAGTGGAGTACCTTCTAATGGTGAGCATCTTCACTGTGTGGATACTGTTTGTATTCCTGTTGTCTGCTGTTCCATTAAGAACTATGGTGAAAGCTTGGGAGTAGGAGGATTAAAGGCTTGGTTTACTAATGAGATTCAAGAATCTTAAATACTGAAGCTGCCTTGTTTCCTTTTTGTTGTTCAGAGTTCAAAGAATTACGTGTCTCCTCTTTACTGTACAAAAAAACAGAGCAATGCATCCTGAAGAAAAGTTAAATATGGTTGGAAAAATCTACAAGTAAAAACGGGCCAAGGTTCTTCACTTCTCATGAGTTATGGGTAATTGTGTTGGTCTGCAGTAGGAGAGCAGCATTCAATCCAGCAGCACCTTAAATATCAACAAGATTTCCAGGGTATAAGCTTTTGAGAGTCAGAGCTTCCTTTGACAGATACTAAGATTTATTTAGTAGGATTCTAGAAGGATTCTACAAGAAGACTCAGTTTATTCAGAGCAGGTTCTTTCCAGATCTTTTTTGGGGGGGGGGCAGGATTATTTGGGGCCAGACCTGAGGTTATGGTTGCCAGCTCCAGGTTGGGAAATTCCTGGAGATTTTGTTGTGGAGTTTGGGAAGGAGAGTGGCCTCAGCTGAATATAATGCCATAGGGGCCACCCTCTAGAGCAGCCATTTTCTCCAAGAGAACAGATGTCTGTCGTCTGGAGTTCAGCTGAAATTATGGAAGATCTCCAGGTTCCAGCTGGAGGTTGGCAAGCATTGGTGTGACGGCAGTCTTTGGGTAACTTGATACCTCCTGATTTGCATCACTCATCTAGGCCTGGCTTCTTGGTACTGTTAAAGAGCAGCCACCCTATGAAAGCCAGTATGGCACAGCAGTTAGAGCTTCAGATTAGGGTCTGGGAGATCCAATTTTGAATCCCCAGAAGCTCAATGGATTTTTGGACCAGTTACATATGTGAAGGCCTGGAAAAATTCAGAAAAAACCCGTTCAAATATTTTCCAAATCATTTCATATATATATATATATATATATATATATATATATGGTA
>NW_015163607.1:580434-622972 GCF_001447785.1 Gekko japonicus
CTCATGCCAAGTAAAAATGTCCATAGTCATATTTTATGTTCCTAAAGTAACAGAATGACTTTCAATCTAGAAAAGACATAAGAAATGCTAATGTAGCATTATTTCAATTTTCCCGAAAATTTCCATTTCCCCCCGAAAAAACGGAAAAACCCCAGGTTTTTTTCCGAGCTTCAAAATGTCTGGACATTTTACATTTCTAGTTACATACTTTCAGCCTAATCTACCTCACAGAATTGTTGTGTGGATAAAAAGGAGGGGAGAAGAATTGTGTAAGCTGTTTTTGTCCCCACTGTGGAGAAAAGTAAATAAATGTAAATAAAATAATTAATTTAAATAAATAAATGTAATTAGAATAAAAATAAATAAATTATAATGGAACAAAAGTAAAAAAATAAATAAACATAAAAAGTAAAAAAAATTGAAGTAAATAAATTGTAATACAATTGAAATGGGAGCCAAATAAAAGATAAGTTGAGGAGAGAATGAGGCAGGTAAAGAGGAGAAGATATGGGGGTTGCCAGGAGGAGGGAAAGGGGGGGAAAGAGGAAATAGTGTGGGGAGGAGGATGCAGGGGAAAGTGAGGTGCCCCCCACAAGTCCTTCTATTTGGAAACCACTTTCTCTGTCCTTGGATGCTTGGCTTGGAACCGCCCAATGGTTTGTGCCCAACCCCATGGCAATCATTTTTGTGAATGGCCGTCATTTTGTTATAACGCCCACTACCTTTTCAAATTTCTGCATGTTGTAATTTTGCATATGTTAGGCTGGATAAATGTTTTGTAATTAAAATATTTTGAATTGTAATCCTGTGGGCTAGATATGTTTTGTAATTAAAATAAAGAATTTTGTGTGTGTGCGATCCTGTAAAATCTTTATGCTGAATAATTATGGTGGCATTTGCACAGGGCTTTAAAGGGTGCAAAGAACTTTGCATCTGGCAATGTTCCCTCTAAGCTGTGGAGTCTCCTGAGCAATTATTCTGCTTTGTGAGCTGCTGGCATTAAAGCTGTGAGCGAGCAATTTGACTACTGCATAAATTAGTTGGCTCTGGAGCCATCCTCCCTGAGCTAAGACAAAAATGTGTGAGCCAGAGGGTAAAAAACTGTGAGCTAGCTCACACTAACTCAGTTTAGAGGGAACACTGGTTGTCAGTAGGCCTTGCAAAACACTAATTTGAATGTTTTAACCTTATGGCAGATGTGATGCTGAGAGGTGATTGGCTTGTAACTTGTCTGCAGTGTTTTAATGTTTTTATCTAAAGTGCCTGAAGCTTGATCTGTGTTTTTGGTATGTTCCAATACTTTATCATTTCTTGCTTCATTGGTGTGTGGATTTTAATTTGAATGGATTTAAGAACTTTAGCTATTATGGAAGCAAATTCTTAGGTCCACCGTGTTACATACATTCTCTAAGCAATTTGCTCCCATGTGCCCTCCTAGGTATTTACATCTGGGACCCTTTTTCTGTTCTCAGAATGAGTAGAATTTTGGGCAGTACCTCAGTGGGGAGCTGAGAATGGCAGGCAGTGAGAGGCACAATACTTAATTTTACAAGTTCAGTAAAGATTAAAACTTCACAGAAGACTTAAGGAAGGAAATGCAGGTAGATTGAAAGTAATCTATATATCTAATAGCCAAGTTGCCCCCGGAGTGCGGATCGCTAAATCAGCGCTCCGGGGGACACTTGGGGGGGGGAGGGGGAGGTTTGTGCACACGTGGGTCAGTCCCCACGTGTGCACAAAAATGCTAAAAGTAGAAAAAAAATTCGGGGGGGATGTTTAAATCCCCCCGAAAGTGCAAGAGCGTTCCGTGCGCATGCGCACGGAATGCTCTGTAGCTGACCTCGCCGCCTCGGAGGCGGGCGGGAGGAGGACCGGCCTCTCCACCGCCGCCTCGGGGGTGGGCGGGGGGAGGACCGGCCTCGCTGCCACCGAGCCCAGCAAAGGGGGGGAAGACCGGCCTCTCCACCACCGCCTCGGAGCCGGGCGGGGGGGGGGACCGGCCTCGCGGCCCCCCCCCCCCGCAAATATCACGGGTCCCAGTCTTGTATAAAATATTACCTATGGGGAATTAGTGAAATGCAAATAACTAGATGGCATGCAACAATCACGCTGGCGTATATGAAACTACAAACAAGCAGCAAATCAGAAGATTCCTAGAGGAAGCTGTCGCAGTTATGTTGTATATTTCCCTCAGGCTGGTCCAGGAAGTCAGAACCCACCCTCAGTGGTCTTGTGAGAATACATTGCCTTGAGAGAGTTGTGGGGTTGTAGAAGGGCAGAAGATGCAGATGCTCTCTGAACAGCACTTCCGTGAAGGGATGAGATTTGGGAAGAAGGATGAGTTTCATATGTTGCTGTGTCCAGAAGTCCTAATGCACTTGAAGGGCAGGTAGAAGGAGGGGGTCTCTAACAATCTCAGTGGTGGAGGAAGAGTCCTTGGGGGTCAAATTAAACCCAGTTTCACCCTTGCTGGGATGCTATTTTTATCCTTATATTCCCTTGGACATTCACTATTGGGGCCAAATCACATTGGCAGTATTTTTGGAACCTTAGCAAAATCCTTGCTCTGAGGGAAAGTTAGAAACCTGCTTGTTGTGGGTTGGTTTGGGGTTTTCTAAAGGTAAAGCAGAAAATGGCCAAAAATGGTGGTGGGGGTGAGGGATGATGGGTGCCAGGTGAGACAATGGGGAAGATGATGATTGAGTTACTTGAGTGGCAAGTGTGTCTAACAAAGGCTAGGAGGTGGCTGATGGGCTTGCTTAACTTGTGATTAGGTCTCCTGGGGCTGCTGTTTTGTGAGGCAGTTTCCTGTATGGTCCTAGGAGGCAGGTTCTTCTAATGCAGACCTTGCTTGTTAACCATGGTCTGAATTCCGATGGACCCTCAGGATGCCAAAGAATCAAACTATTGACAGGGTAGTCCATGCCCCCAGGGGAACCTGGGTACTTCCTTGGGAGTTTAGTGCCCTGATTGCCTGTAGCATGATCTTAATTTCTTATCTTTAATATCAAACATGGAATTTCTTCTGCAGTCTCAGACAGCATATTGCCTTGAAGTCTTGGAGGTGGCCCAAAAACATAGCTCCTGACCTGGTGCTCCTTGTGCCGGTTATAACTGTCAAGTGCTTTTCTTGGGGGGGGGGGGAGGCAAAGATGAGTCTGCTTCCTAGTTTACAATGTGGCCTGTCTCTTAAGTGGTGGAATTGCAGTGGACAATTCTGAAAAAAACAATTTTCTGTTGGCTGTAGGCTTATTAGTGTCCCTTGGGTATGTAGATTATACCAAACGTTTAACAACCATCCAAAGTACTGTTAATATCTGAAAACCTGAGAGCTATAGCAGTGACAGTCACCTAAATATGACGGATTCAGGTGGGTAGCTGTGTTCAGGAAGAACGGATAAAAGGAAGTACTTCTTCACCCAAAGAGTGATTAACACATGGAATTCACTGCCACGGGAAGTGGTGGCGGCTACAAGCATGGACGGCTTCAAAAGGGAATTAGATAAGCATATGGAGCAGAGATCCATCAGCGGCTATTAGCCACAAGGTATAGATAGGGGCTCTGGGGCGAGTGATGCTCTGTCTTCTTGGTGCTGGGGGGGGTCAACAGTGGGAGGGCTTCTAATGTCCTGGCCCCACTGGTGGACCTCCTGATGGCACTGGTATTTCTGGCCACTGTGTGACACAGAGTGTTGGACGGGATGGGCCTTTGGCCTGATCCAACATTGGCGTCTCTTATGTTCTTACGTTCTAAAAATTTACATCTATTTGTTGACTCTTGTATTCATATGCTATTTTACTGCCATTCACAAATCTTAACAGCCTCATCCAATCTCAGCTATAATTGCCCAATTATTTATGCGTCTTAATTCTAACTAGCCCTTCCTAGCAACTAACCTTTTTCTCTTCCTATATGTAATGGTTGAGGGAATTCTATTTCACTGTATCTGAAGAAGTGTGCTTGCACATGAAAGCTTATACCTTGAATAAACCTTTGTTGGTCTTAAAGGTGCCACTGGAGTCAAACTTTTTTCTAAATACAATTGTTAGTGGTTTGGTGTAGTGGTTAAGTGTGCGGACTCTAATCTGGGAGAACCGGGTTTGATTCCCCAGTCCCCCACTTGCAGCTGCTGGATGACGTTCGGCAAGCCATAGTTCTGTCAGAGCTGTTCTTGAAAGAGCAGTTCTCAAAAGAGCTCTCTCAGCCCCACCTACCTCACATGGTGTCAGTTGTGGGGAGGGGAAGGGAAAGGAGATTGTAAGCCGCTCCTTCGGGTAGTGAAGGGTGGGGTTTAAATCCAATCTCTTTTCACTTGGGTATGTCTGAAGAAGAATAGGCAAGCGTTTATTCGTGGACCTTCACAATGTTGACTTGGGATTGTTGGGAATTGCAGGAGAATGCTGACGTTGAAAAATTTGGACATTGATTGTTAATGTGGTATTTCAATCGATATTTGGCATAGTGTGTGCTACTAACTAAATTCTTGTAGTTAAGCCTAAAATCTGAAACATGTCTGCTCTTTTAGGGAATCCCTGGGGACAGAGAGAGTCAAGGTATGGCTGATCCCCCTCAAGCAGCCACCACTGGTGCTTCTCCATCCTCAGCAGTGGCAGCAGCAGCAGCGGCGGCGGTAACTACTACTACTACAACTACTACTACTAGTTCTACAGGAGGTAAGAGCCAGTTTTCAGATTTCTTTGCAGGTTTGTTTCCACCCTCATATCCCTTCTTTTGTCCGAGGAACTCAGGTGGCCTATCTTGATGGTGTGATCCCAGCTCTTCTCCTACCACTTTGCTCAGCCTGATGTGAAGCCTTTTTCCAGCCCATCAGAGCCTGCCTCTGGTGGAAGAACTTCTGTGGGGAAGGCCTCAGACTTGGCCATACGGTAGTATGAGACATTGGTGCACCCCAACGGTGAACATGTTGGTTTTTCCTTTGGATTAGTGATACTGTGGCTATAATTACTTGCTGTTTTTTTACAATTTCATTAAAAATTTGGTCATCTATATATCTTTTTAACCAGGAAAGGCTTTCTCAGAGCAGTTTACAAGACAGACTGAATCTTTACTGACATGTTTATTTTAAAGCAGTAGAGATTATACTAGAAGTGCCTAAATTATAGGAGTTTCTACGTTGCTGTTTTGGGGGGGTTTTTGTTTTGCCCCAACCTGGATAGCCCAGGCTAGCCTGATCTCAGCAGATCTCAGAAGCTAAGCAGAGTCAGTCCTGGCCAGTATTTGGATGAGATTCCTCCCAAGGAATGCTAGGGTTGTAACGCAGAGGCAAGCAGGGACAAACCGCCTCTGAATGTGTGTTTCCTCAAAAAACCAATGGGGTTGCTGTAACTCAGCTGCAACCTGATGGCACCTGCACAAACACACACATTTTTTAGCTAATTGTTTTAAGTTTGAAAGTGGTATTTGTGATAAAATTGGGGTTGAATGTATCGCTTGGTCTTTTTCAGCCTCTTGGAATTAATTGTATGTAAGCATCACCCCTTTGGAGTACTCAGATACGCATTTAGTTTTATACTTCATGCATCAAAACAAAAAGTTAAAGTTTGGTTAACCTAGGAAGTTAATTTGGGGCTCAGGGTACCTCTTAATTTTCACTTATTTTATAGTATGCCTTTCTGGCTGAGACTCAAGGTTGATTACAAAATTTAGCAATGCAATAGCAATGTTATAGGATAAACAATCACTGTAATAAGAATGGGAATACAAAATAAGAAAACAGTGTGATAAAAACAGTTCAAGACATGACACAGGAAACACAAAAACTATATTACAGGAATCAGAAAACAGTGCTGTTGAAAATGAGAAATACATACAATAAACAGTTGCCATAAAGTGCAACCTGTGTTCCTTTGTAAAAGCATCATCATGGACAATTTCATCTTACCGCGGCCTTATTCCTTTTATTAAAAAGTCCCCCTCTTGCTCTATTTGTTGCATTTATTTGTGTCAAGTAGGCAGCAAGCACAAAATTCCTGTAAGTAAATAATAGTGTGCTTCCTTGTGGACTTAAAGCCAGAAATTTAAGGATTACTGTCATGTCATGGAATCTCTTTGCCTGCCCTCAGTCCCGTTTTGAATAAGAGCTCACTAAAAATAGGGGTCTCCTCAGGAGGTGGACTCTTTGCAGGATGTTCGGAACATGATGACTTTCATAGCCCAAAGCCTTTTCATACCTTGCTTTGGTATTAAGTAGCATTACTGATACCTTTAAAAATGGGCCATTTCCCTTTCAGGACATCCACTTGAATTTTTACGAAATCAACCTCAGTTCCAGCAGATGAGGCAAATTATTCAGCAGAATCCATCTCTTTTACCTGCGTTGCTACAGCAAATAGGACGGGAAAATCCTCAGCTATTGCAGGTGACTTTTTAAGCACCCTGAGATTCCTCTGTCATTTTAAGCTGCCTTCACAAAGGATGCTAAAAATGCATTGGGGGTGCGGGGCGGCTGTAAAACAAGATGAGGCACCTTTAGCTGGCACTGGTCACATTTAGAGATATAATATTACAGGACATTCTGCTCAAGTTACCCTTTTGTTTTTCCCTTCTGTTTTTCCCTATCAGCGTTTTGTAGGCTGCCATTGTTAGTGTAAACGGAAGTAACTTTTGAGGCTGTCTGCAGAAATGAATATGCTTTATTTCAGTGTATTGTTTCCTTTTGTCCTCCCATGCACCACAGCAAATAAGCCAACATCAAGAGCATTTTATTCAGATGTTAAATGAGCCTGTTCAAGAGTCAGGTCAAGGGGGCGGTGGCAGTGGCGGCGGCGGTGGTGGTGGTGGAGTGGCAGCGGAAGCTGGAAGCCGTCACATGAACTATATTCAAGTAACACCTCAGGAAAAAGAAGCTATAGAAAGGGTGAGTAGAGCTTCATTTTATGTTTGTTTGTTTGTTTTTCGCATTTATATCCTGCCCATCCCGTAAACGGGCTCAGGGCGGGTTACAACATTTCAGTGAATACAATAAAATTTTAAAACGTATTGTAAACATATAAAATCAATAATCATAACTAGCCGGAGGGAGAATCCAGCCCATTGATATAGGTAGGTATGGCCAGTTATCAGTGGATGAGAAGTTGCTTGGGGCTTACTGGTCTCCCATCCGATAATTAAATAGGCCTTAAGTGTCGTCTTGCTGGACTGTTGCAGTATCGACTTGTGTCATAGTCTCTTGGCGTGACTGGGCCCTGGTGTTGCAAAGGCAGCACTAGCAGGGTTCACAATTGTTAAGTGGTTTTGGTTTCAAATGTGAATTGTAATTTATTTATTTTTTACTTCCTACAGTTAAAGGCACTAGGGTTCCCTGAAGGACTTGTGATACAGGCATATTTTGCATGCGAGAAGAATGAAAATTTGGCAGCCAACTTCCTTCTACAACAGAACTTTGATGAAGATTGAAAGGGAGAGACTTTTTAAAAAATCTCACACATCACACCAGTGCATTACACTAGCTGTTCACTGGATTGTCTGGGATACTTGGGCTCATATCCATGATACTTGGTGTAAGGTATGGGGGTGGGGTGGGAGGGGAGGGAGAAGAAAATATAGAAAGGACACAAGGAAAAGACAAGCATGTCTCTGCTCTAAATCAGCAGATGCAGCAGATCACAAAATGTAAAATAGTATACAACCAAAAATCAGCTTTTTTGCAGATATTTAGTTCCTTCTATAAACTTGACTTTATTTCTCCCCTCCCCTGCCCCTTCTCCCGGTTTTCACTCTTTTAGTGTACTAGTTCCCAAAATTAGTGTGGTGCCCTGCTTTGTTTCTTCTTAATTAACATTGGTTTTGGAGATAGCCTTTGCTACCTAGAATCGACAGTCTGTATTTCATGGTAACACTGGATAACGGCTTTGTAAATTGAAGAAAAGTTTATTTGAGCAACTGTACAACATAAATGCCAAAAATGTAGGTGGAGGGGGGGGTATTTTTTGCTGCTTCAGATGTATCAAATTACTGCAAGAGACCCATCTCGCCCAAATGGTTGGATTAGAATTATTCAAATTTATAAAAACCACTCATTGTTTTAGATTCTTAATCATTGATTTGTAAGAAATCTTTTCCTAGCCCTGTCCCCTTCTTCCTTTTATAATGTAAGTGGAGAGGCTATATACACATGCAGATTAAAATTATACTTTTTCTCTAATGGTCAAAGACTACAAGATAAACCTAATTACTGATCACGTCACCATTACGTTTCAGTAAAGTTTTTTTTTTTTTTAGACATTTGCATGTTTGGGTTTGATGTATCCCTTTTTGTGAATTGAGCACTTTTTATTGCCAATGAAGAAAATGTAAACTCTCCATCCTAGTAAAAGTATTTATGAAGAAATGAGATTCCATTCTACCTATATTTTGTTTAAAGCAAAACTGATCTGATGAATACAGCTGCAAGTATTTCAAAACTAGGTGTCTTAAATGCTTGTAATCTTATAGTTTCAATCTCTGGGACTCTGAAGGCTATTGTCATTTGTACTGCTTTAAAAAGGACTGTAATGTTCCAGTAACTTGCCTTCTCTTCTGTTTAAAAGCATTGTGAAATTTTTCTGCTCTTGAAGAGGTGTTCAGAACATGGGGAGAAAAGATGAACAATCAAGTTATTGGATCCCTAAGAATTATGCACATCCCCCTTTTATTTCCTATTAAAAGTAACATCTAATTGTAAGGTTTGAGTTGTATTTCTTAGTGCCCTTTTGTCTGTCTCGTGTAGTGTGAGCTTTACCCCCAAGTGCCTTTGTTTTTGACTGTTTGTCAAGGTAACAGTTTATTTCTATAATCTCTGCAGTAAGGAAAGGCAATTAGAGATCCCTGGCCTTTGTGGTGCTAACATCATCTAAGCATTTGAGTTGCTTTTCAATATTCAGGTGTTGCATCCAGTGTTCCCTCTAAGCTGAGTTAGTGTGAGCTAGCTCACAGTTTTTTAGCCTCCGGCTCACACATTTTTGTCTTAGCTCAGGAAGGGTGGCTCCAGAGCGAACTAACTTATGCAATAGCCAAATCACTTGCTCACAACTTTAATGCCAGTAGCTCACAAAGTAGAATTCTTGCTCACAAGACTCCACAGCTTAGAGAGAGCATTGCATCTACACTCAGTTCGCCATGATTAAGGCACTACTATTGGTGGTAACAGTACTAAGCTAATGCACCTAAAACGAAGAAGAAGAGTTTGGATTTATACCCCACCCTTCACTTGGAGTCTCAAAGCGGCTTACAAACTCCTCTCTCTTCCCTTCCCCACAACAGACACCCTGTGGGGTGGGTGGGGCTGAGAGAACTCTGACACAAACTGCTCTTTTTCAAGGACAGCTGTGCCAGAGCTTGTGACTGACCCAAGGTCACATCAGCAGGTGCAAGTGGAGGAGTGGGGACTCAAACCGGGTTCTCCCAGATTAGAGTCCGCACACTTAACCACTACACCAAACTGGCACCAAACGCTTGTGCTACCTTAAAGACTAGCAAATGCATTGTAACATAAACCAGAGCCCACTCCATCAGGTGCATCAGTTCTTGCATTCAGTGGGGTATACCCAAAGTTGCATATCAGAAAACGATTGCCATATTTAGCTTCAATTTTCTGCTTAACTCTTTAGAACACACCACATAATCCATTGCCGACCAAACCCAGGCTTACAGACACATCCTTTGGATGAGAACCAGCAGCTGGAGGATGAGCTGCAGTAGCCACCTGGAGAAGTGATTGACAAGGTAGAACAAGTACCCTGATCCTCACGTTTTGTAGGATGGATCCAACGGGAAATTGCAGGAGCACTGCTTGTCACCCACAGTTAAAACCTTAGTGAATCATCAGGAATGTACACAAGTGACGCTTCCCACAAGTTGGAGGTGGGGGGACAGGCCAGTCCTTGCTTACATGTTGCTTCAGGTCATGAGGTTATTTTTTTGCCAGGAAGAATGGACCACCTACTGGAGGTAGAATACCAGGGACTAGCCTGGTATCATTTCTGTCCCCCATACCCATTGCGTTGACATTAGCACAGGACCCAATATCAGTAATACTCCCCAATTTTATTCACAGAACTTCTAGCCTGTCTCTTTCTCCTGAAGGGTTTGTGTCAATGACATCTAGGTTGGCCAAACTGAAAGAAAACAATACACATATTGGATGTTATCAGTGTATGTGTCGAACATTTCATTCAACCTTGGCATTATAGAATAGACCTAAAGGCTTCTACATTTCATCAGGACAATTTCAATGGGAGTCTAACAAAGCTGCTATCAAACTTGAACATAAAGACTAGGAATAGTTCATGTCAGGAAGCAGTTGTTTCTCCTGCAAGGCTTTGTTCATCAGCATGAGTAGCTGACACCAATACTGGCAGGTAGTTTATACCTTTGACTGTGTTTTGGTTTATCTGCGTTGCAAGGTAATGCATCTATGTTCTGGACAACCGGACTGCTGCCTTTCCCCCTGCTCTGCTTTTGTAGCATTGAGTGTCTTTATCTCTGCACCAACACATGCTTCATGCATCTGACTGTGCTCTTTGGCTTCTACCAGTTTGTGCACAAACAGGTTAGTGTGATACATTAAAGCTTTGGTCAAACTACTGTTAAAACCTCAGATGCAGTGGGCTGCTTGTAACTCAGCAGGAGGGTTACACCTTCCTGCCTTCACTGGAAGTCGGTAGAGTTCAAGGAGCTGCATGTAATTTGCTATGGTGGAATGGTTGATGTAAGCAGTCCTGGCTCTTTGGGAAGATGGTAGAGCTTGGCAACCTGTGATGTCCTTGGCAGACTCAAAACATGTTACCTGCTGAAAGCCTAGTTTAAATGTGAAGCTGACTCTGTGGAATGTGATCGGTAAGTTCTGCAAGTGTTGCATTCAAATTTCAGTTTGGTTATGTAGTAGGAGATGGTGAAGTGCAGTGGTAGAATTTGGGGCTATATTGATTCAATGCACAGTTGGTGGAGGATCTGAAGAATACTAATATAAATGTCTTACCTGCCTTTGAGTTTGGGGGGGGGGGGGTAATGTGACAAAAGTTATAAGTCATCCAGTATTTCTGAGAATTCTGTGCCCTTGAGAACTCATGCCACTTTCATGGTGACTAGTGATAGCTGAGCCCTCTACTGGCCAGCTACACAATATACAAAGGAAAACCAAATTTTGATTTAAATGTGTATATGAATCAAATTGGTCAGAACAACAAATAGGACAAAGGAAAAAATAGGTCCTTAAGACCACCTTTTAGTTGCATATATACAGATTCTGGCAAAGCGATTAGTAATTGTTCGCTCGGTGCATGATTTGGTGGGTAGGGCTGATTCATCTGTATAGTCGTGGATGTGCAAAGCTACATGGAGTGATATGAACCAGACTCTATGTACAGGCCTGTGTAGCAGACATTTCTATAATCACAACTACAGTTTGTCTCGCTGTGTCACCTTTACACCAGCTTTTCTGCAGTGGTGTGCAATAGGACAGGGCTGACTTGTAGGGTTAAAAAAAACAGGACCCTGGATTTTCCACTGATGTGGGTGCTTTAAAAGGGAGGAGAGCATACTTAGGATCTGTTAACAGTTAAGGTAGAATTAATCTGTATTTTGTGATCCTGATTGCAGTCTTGCTCTAAAGTCAGTGTGCTTCAGCAAGGAACTGTGTATCCTTAGCATTCCCCAAATGGCAGAAGCAGTGTTGTCACAGCAGAAGTTTAATAGAGTCAATTTGGAGGTTTTGGTTCAGGTGTGCCCTGGAAAAGTGCAGGGGATGGCTACCCCTTCCTTTATCCTACTTTCCTTGTGCTCAACCTAATGCTTCACTGCTAGCTTTTCCTCTCAAAATCATCTGGAATACGAAGTAAGATCTGAGCGTGCTAACATCTGCTCCCGGATGGCTGCTTATGTGATGATTAATGCCACCAACTGAGTAGGTATAAATACGCTCAAAATGCTGCTTACTTTAAATTGCAAACATGTCATCAATGTCAGCTTGGGGGGGTGTGCACTATGAGCAGGGCAAGTTCAGTGTTTAAACACACTACTTGTGAAGGTTGTAGAATCATGAGTTGTTCCCCTTTATAGCTAATGAGTCCCTTGTGTTAGACATGCATCTGAATACCAGATGCTGGTTCAAAATGGCAAGCAGAGGCTGTCAGGGTGCCCACCAGCATTTGGTTAGCAGCTGCTGAAAACAGAATGGTGGGTCATACGAACCTTGGTCGTCTCCAGCAGGGCAATTTTATGCCCTTCTTGCCTCCCCTGGTTTCCCAATCCTTAATGTAGCATGCCATGGTCACAAACCTGGAGGCAGCCCCCCATTTTGGATTAGGGGAGGAGAACAGAATCACAGAAGTCAGAGGGTTGTCCCCAGGTGGACCCATGAACGTGCTGGTGGCTGCTGTGGTCAAGAGGGTTTTTTTTTTAAGCTAAAAGATGAGCTGCCATTCTTGAGAATCGAAATGTGGCTTCTCGCTGCTAGTAGTTTAGTCTTGGGACCCTACACTCTTGGGGATTTCTTCTCATTGATTTATTCTGGGCCTAGGTGAGGGTATATAATGGTAGTTCTCCCCCCCAGCTCCCCATGGTACTCTGAAATGTTCACTAGTTAGCAACCATTGCTTGAGTTTTTTTCTCCTGCCTCTTACATTCCCACTGCCCCCACTTTGCCGCAGTGAAATGTGACTGACTCATCAGAGTGCACTGGGGTACAATTACATTGCAATTTCAGAAGATCATTTTGGAGATAGGCTATCGTTTGTGATTATTAGGAACCTCTGTACTCTCATCTAGTTGGAAATCTTGACATTGCTATTACTAGACCACACTACAATCTTTCAGCATACCAAACTATAATACTTGTAGGCTTTGTAATATAGGTAATATATACATATTTTCCCATACCCTTCCATGTTACATGGATCCAGTCTTTCCAAAGTCTCAGCATATATATATATATATCACACTGCTGTTCATATTGTAGTGATCTACCAACTCCTCCCTTGCCCAAATGGCCTTCCTTGCGCAAACCTATCAGTATCTTCAGTAATTTCATAGTTTGCTGCTATGAAATATGGTTCTGAACCCCCTTGGAGGCTGATAGTTTTCTAATCCCCTGGGAGGAATGCTTTCTGATGAAAAGCATTTCTAGGCTGTTTATGTATCAGGAAAGCCTGCAGGAATAGTTCTGCCAACCAGGCTGCACCTGTGCCTATAATTGTGGTTTGTGTCAAGAATGGTTGTCTTTGGTGATTTGTAGGTCTTGTTGTATTAAGGTCACTGATGGGTTTCAGAGCAGGAGAGAAACCGTTTTATTTCATATGGTAGGGACTGCTTTGCAGATGAGGCCTGTTTTTGCTGACATGGCTTGAGGGATCTGATCTGACAGCTTCTGAGATAAGTGGGATCTTTTCTAGTTCTGACTGCAGGTGGAGTTTGCATGCAAAGCTGCAAATGAGCCTTGAAGGCAACTTCTAGAGCTGTGCAGCTTTATCTAAAGGTAAAGGTTCCCTTGCTCGAAAGCCAGTCGAATCCGACTCTAGGGTTGCGGTGCTCATCTCCGTTTCAAAGCCGAAGAGCCAGCGCTGTCCGAAGACGTTTCCGTGGTCATGTGGCCGGCA
Organism: Gekko japonicus; assembly: GCF_001447785.1. Taxonomy (NCBI): domain Eukaryota; kingdom Metazoa; phylum Chordata; class Lepidosauria; order Squamata; family Gekkonidae; genus Gekko; species Gekko japonicus. The sequence goes on from NW_015163607.1 coordinate 594,028, forward strand.
TGAATAAACACCAAGGCTGTTACCTTCCCACTGAAGTGGTACCTATTTATCTACTTGCGATTTCTTGCTTTCGAACTGCTAGGTTGGCAAGAGCTGGAACTAGAGACGGGAGCTCACTCCGTCATGCGGCACACTCTGGTCTCAAACTGCTGAACTACCGCCCTTCCACAGCCTGCAGTTCAGCGTCTTAACCACTTGAGCCACTGCAGCTCTTACGAAGGGGCTAGTCCCAAAGCCTCAGTCCACAGACAGTTTAAACACAAACTGTGTTTTGTCTCCTTATGAGATCATCTATTTTTGAGGGAGGAGGGAAGACTTAGACTGGAGACAGAACATTTTATCACAGTGTTGAAGGTATTCCATAGTTCCTTCCTGTTAGAGCAGGGGGAGCTGTGTTAAGAGAGGCCAACTAGGTTCAAATCCCCTCTTGGCCATGAAGGTTTAAACACAAACAAAATAATTTTGTCTCCTTATGAGATCATCTGTTTTTGAGGGAGGAGGAAGACTGGAGACAGAACATTTTATCACAGTGTTGAAGGTATTCCATAGTTCCTTCCTGTTAGAGCAGGGGGAGCTGTGTTAAGAGAGGCCAACTAGGTTCAAATCCCCTCTCGGCCATGAAGCTTATTTGGGCCTGTCACTGTGTTTCAGCTTAATGTAACCCACTGGGTTATTGTGAGGTAAAAACTAGATCCTTGGGAGAAAGAATAGGATTGGGAATGTGAGACTGAGCACATTTCTTCTGTAGAAATAATTTTTGTGAACCGATGTAGCAGCACGCAGACCCCACTTTACACATCTGAAGACCTTCGGCTTGAGAATAAAAACCATAAAAGAGCCCTGCTGGGTTAAGTGAGAAGGCCTGGCATCAGGTCCGTAGCCAGGATTTTTTTTAAGTCAGGGGGCATTTAAGTTTCTTAGGGGGCATCCCTACTCCTGTCCCAAGCTGCTCTGCTCTTTCCCACCACCTGGGCTTCTACCAAGCTTCCTCCTCCTCGCAATGGCCCCTCACACCACTATAGCCTGCCTCTTGTGCCAGACAGCACAGTGCAGCCCACCTGCAACAAGTACTTTCTGGGCGAAATAGAGAGGTACTGTCTGGCTCTGTGTGGCCACCGTAGCCAGCCCTTCGCGCCAGACATATGTGCAGAACTACCTGGGTCCTTCCCCAAACCCTCCACTACTTGGCCCTGGGCTGGATGGGAAGTTGTGGGGCCTTGCCAGTAAGTCAGGGGGCCTAGCCCCAAGATGCCTCCTGTAGCTATGGGCCTTCCTGGCATACTTCTTCAAAATGTTGGGATGCCTCTGGGATGTTTTGCCAAGCAGAGTACAAAGGTGTTACCCTGGAGTGTTTAGTCTCTGGAGCCTGATCTTGAGAGATCCTTCCTGAAACGTCCCTCGAAATAATTTTGGGTTTACTCTGAAGTGGAAGGCTCTCCTCGGTGCACTGTCCCTCATCTTTTGCCCTTCCCCAGGGGTCTTGCTGGTGCTGGTTTCGAAAAACAATGCACAGCTGTGGTCTATTCAGCCCCCACTCTCTACATGGTTGCAGCTGTTTGTTTGTTTTTTTAATGCTGGGCATTTGTCTTTGTGTCTGTAGACATATGGGCAAAACAATGGCCCATTAAACAGTCCCTTGCTTTCATCTGCCTGCATCCCAGTTTCAGCATTTGTTTTAACACCGAGTTTTGTATGTATCAACAAAGGCACGTTGAAAATACGTTAGATTTTTTTTTCTTGCGCAGCAAGGAATTTTTTAGAAAATTAATGACACCTTTTAATCAAGGAGCAAAGCTGCCCTTTTGTTCTGGGTTTGGCTGTAGTCTAGAGAGACTTGAGTTCTCTTTCAACTTTTAAAGGGCTCCTTCTGCAGACTTCCAGCAGGAAAACATCGAGCTCTTTTTAAGTGGGAGGTAGGTAGGCTTTAATAGTCAGGGTTCTCTGGATATGAGTGACTGAGTGAGGGGAAATAAAAGGAAGTGGGAATGACTTGCACCATATGCAGTAATGTTGGATTCATCTAATGCAGCATTCTGTTTCCATCAGTGGCCAACCAGACGGCTCTGGGAGTGCTCAAGCAGAGCACAAGAGGTAATGGCATTCCTCCGTCAGGTTCCAGATTCTGGGGTTTAGAGGTCATGACAGACTGCATTTTTTAAAAGCTTGGAAGTGCTGTACAAACTGCTGAAGGACTCTGAAGGATTAATTCTTCATAGAAACAGAGGGCCTTGAGTGACGAGCTGCTCCAAGCAATCCGATTGGTTTAGCATCAGCTGAGCAGGGAGAAACTTTAGAACTGAATGCCGAAGAGGAGATTCACTCAGAATTCAGCCCTCGCTGAGAGCAGTAACAGGAGAACTGGGGAAAGTTGGCAAGGATGAGTGGGCAGTTAGATGGAGACTCCCATTCAGGCCAAAGAAAGGGGATAGATCTTTGAGAGAGATAAGAAAATTCCCTACCCAGTCAAACAGAGTTAGCTCTGGTCTGGTGTGGTTAAAAACTGCCTGTAGAAACCTTAAGAGTCAGTTAAAAACTCAAGATGAGTATTGGTGTTTCAAGAGAAAGGGTTTGGGTACTAGAAAGATTGTACCAGCCTTCTGAAAACCAAAAGAGTCAGAGAATACTTAAAGAAAGTGTACTGGAGCATTTGGGAAACACTGGAACAAAAGCCTGGAAGTACGTGAATCACAGGGAAAAGCTTAGGAAACTCTCAGTTGCCTGAAAAGCATATGAACTAAAGTCTGTGCATCTACTGATTTTACCTCAGATTTATCTATATTGAGTTACCTCAGAAATGTTATCCCTGATTTCGCCTGACCATTCTCCTCTATGTTAAATAAATATTTTGTTAATTTTGAATTTCAAAATGTCTCGACCCTTCCCTCTGGTTCTTGGGCTGAGACAGCAGCAAAGTATACTGAGACAGGGTGGGTCTGCCAGAGTTCCTCAGGAAAGAAGACAACAGACCACTAGGGCTGCTCAGTTAGGTAAATAGAAATGGAGGAAAATCTTGCCTCTGAGGGAGGAAAGTGGACTGGGCCATCGTAGAGGTATTCTTCCTTTGTATGTAGAGGTACTGTTTAGCTGTCCTAGCTGATAGCTATTGATAAGACCTACTCTCCAAGAATTTGCCTAATCTTTTAACAAAGAATTCAAGCTACTAGCTGTAATACTATATAGTAAATATGCATTGTGTGATAATATTTCCTCCCATCACTTCTGAACATGCCAGTCATCTTCATTAGATGACCTACATATTAAGAGAGAGAAGATAACCCATTGTATGCATTTCCACTTTTGACTCTATTAAGAGCCCTTTTCAGTCATTATGTTTGTGGCTGTCAGAACGGTTATACTTTTATTGCAAAGCTATAGATGCAGTAACACCGGCACTGTTAAGAATGGCGACCACCCATTGAGCATAATAAGATATAGGGCATTCGTATGTACCCCTCCCCCCATGGCATGGGCCAATTAGCTACCCTCCCACGTGTGGGACCAGCTAGGAAACCATTAGGTGGCGAAAGCTGGGAAGCAGTAGTCTCTCACGGTACATAGGAGACTTCCAGACAATACAACCTCCAACACAACATCCTCCTGCACATCTGTAGAGATAAGCATTGCGGCACAGGCAGAACAGCAGAGATAGGAATGCAATAGCAATTACCAAGACACAGAATGAACTCCCCTACCCCCATGGCAGCATAGCTGACAGTGGCGTTCTGCCCTGAAGTAATTGGAGAGCATGCTGTACACATTTCTCAAAACGTTTAATTGCCATTTTTGTGTGTGAACAGGATGTATGGATTTTCAGGCTTTCCAACCAGAAAGCCAGCTTTGTTGTGGGTACACATTTGCATGAACCGAAGATCCCTGTTCAGACAAAATGGTGACTACATATTGATAGGATTGTGGGTAGCACAAGTACAGTTGGGGGCGCCAAAGCACTAAGGTGACAGTTTTATATTAACCATTAAATGGGTTTAGGTGTTCAGTGGGGTTGCCACAGGTACAAATCTCTTTTTGAATAACCATAAAGATGACTTCTCTTCTTGAGAGGGCAATCTGGATGTAAATAGTATGAAGCAGAAATGAGAACAATAAGATGCATCGTTCTTAAAATACATCCTTTTAAAACTTTGCAGTTCAGACTTGAGTCTATCAAAAAGCTGGCCTTGCCCGTCCTTCCCTGCTTCCTATTTCTCCTCACTCCCTGACTGAAATGTGAAATGACAGTCCAGCTTTTGAGCCAGATCACTCTCCCACCAAACCCCTTCTCATCCATTTTTCCCAGTATAATACCATTTCTCTGTCACTTCTAACTACCCTTCCAATCAGTCCTCCTTTGTACGTCTCTTTCTTTTACTTCATCTCTGACAGAGGTCCGTGAGTGCAATTCTTTGAACACTTTTTTGACAGAGATAACAGTTGCACTGATAAATCTTTGCCTTTAGGGGGCACTATAGCATAGCTTTTAAAGCCATAGAGCCCGTTTCCTTAAAATGTCATGGGAGTCCAAGACTTTAAAAAACCAAACCTGTAATTAGACTGAAAACAAAACTCCCTGAGAGATTTGTTGAGAGAGTGTCAAATTTGCGCCTTCTTGTTCTTATTTATGAAAAGGTGAAGAGAGGTAAGAGCGCTGGAACGAGGAAGGCGGACTTTGTCAGGATGTTAGAAGATGGTCTTGTATTGAATTCATCTATGTTAAAATCTCTCAACTCAACTCTCTTATAGGGATCACATATCTCTTAAGGGGATAGATTTTGCCCAAGAACCCTTAGTTGCAGTCCAATGCATGGTTAAGCCAGTCTGGCTGGTTGGCTCCTTTGCATGGGAATCTGTCCACCACTTGAGATACAGCTACTCAGTTTGTCTCTTCTACAGACATTTGAAAAACGTTTTCACAGTGTTAGTGTTTTTAAAAAGTGAATATTCACCTATCATTGGTCAACATGTCTGCTGCTAGGCCTGCCCTTGTGCTGGAATATATGTTGATATTGGTTCAGGATAGTACTAAGAATAGTCCAAAAAGTAATGGTACTTATCTGTCAAAAATGCAACAGTTAGGAAGAAAGCTGTTAAGCCAGTTCTAAGTGTAGCATCATTGGTGCCGCCACAACGTGTTCCAAAGGGAATGAGCTGATTAGATATTAAAATAACTTGCGCTGGTACGTAAAACATGAAAGTGCATACCAGGCAAGAAGGCTGAGGTGAAGCTGATTGTTCAGATAAAGCCAATCATATTTCAATACAAAGGATTATAAATTACATAATTGTCAGCTGTTTAAAACTATCTCCAGTGCAATCTGTCTTGTGTGTGTCTTAATTATGGATGGATAAACTGGTTCAGAAAATGCATGAAACCACCACACCCAAATGTTTGTCATTCTCTAGAAGTGAATTCCAGAGGTTAATTTTTTTTTTTAATCTGAAAGTTTAGTTTATTGCAGAACTGGAGAAATTGCAGTTGAAGAGACACACAGAGAGCTGATCTGGAAGTACCTTTGTTCTGATCAGTATAAACCACCTTCCCAGGTCAGTCTGTGAAAAACAAGCTGTACATGTATACCTTTAAATCAGAAACTGGTTTTGCACACTGCTGATTGGATAGCTCCCATAAATCACCAAGAAGTCTCACCCCCCCTGCAAGCAGTTTTTTTCTTGGAGAAGTGACAGTCTGCTAAGAGTCCAGTTACTGTAAATACCGCTGAAAGAGTGGTTTTGTCCACTTGTACCCTAGGGGGAGCTGTGGAGCATTCTCTAGTACTTAGAGTTTACAAGACGGGGACCCGCGATACTCGCGGGGGGGGAGAGAAGAGCTCCATCTCCTCCATCCCCCCTCGATCTCCCCGAGGAGGAGGCGGCGAGGCCGGGGCCCCCCCGCCCGGCTCGGAGGCAGCGGCGGCGAGGCCGGTCCTTTCCCTCCCCCCCCTTTGCCTGGCGCGGCGGCGAGGCCGGTCCTCCCCCCCCTTTGCCGGGTTCGGTGGCGGCGGCAGCACGGCCGGTCCTCCCCTGCCTGCCTGCCCGGCCGGCTCCAAGCAGGCGGCGGTGGCGGCGGCGAGTTCAGCTACAGAGCGGTCTGTGCGCATGCGCACGGAACGCTCTTGCACTTTCGGAGGGATTTAAACATCCCCCCGAGATTTTTTTTCTACTTTTAGCATTTTTGTGCACACGTGGGGACTGGCCCACTTGTGCACAAACCTCCCCAGGCCCCCCAGCTGCCCCCGGAGCGCTGATTTAGCGATCCGCACTCCGGGGGCAACTTGGCTATTAGATATATAGATTGAATGTTTTCTCTTGCAGTACAGCCTACCTCTTGTTGTTTTCTCTCTCTGCTATGTGTTGGTGCTTGTACTCTGAAGGCCTTTCTGTTATATTAATGGCCTGCAGTCAGTTATTGTCCTTTTGCAAAATCCTGTTGCAGCAATTCATTGAAAGCAAACTTCAAAGCACGGATTGGATTATTTCCTGAACTCTGCCAACATTTTTCACATTAAAAAGACCTACTATCCTGATATGGTACCAGTGACTTGATATACACATGAATGCTCATATGGTCCTTTAAACTTGCTCATATGGGGTCAAACTTTGCTAATGTACATGGGAAGGAGCATGACTGATGAGTATGAATGATCAGATTTTGATGCTCTGCTATGCAGATCTCTCTTTTCGGTTGTGGGATTATGTGGCTGATGGAAGCACCGTGAGCTTTCTTTTTGTATTATGTCCTTCTTCAGTCTGAGCTACATGGGTCTTAACCCTCAGTTGTTCTAGATGAATGGTGTTTACGCTTGAATTCTCTAAACCCAAATCCTTCTACCTCATTACTCTTGCAGGTTCCTAATGTTGCAAGACCTAATGCCTTCTCACAGTTTAAAGGACCATGGTGGGAGAGGAACTGGCCTTGGTGAATGTGTGCCGTCAAGAACAAGTCCTCCAACTTTAATTCATCCCCAGATAGTACAATCCTAAACAGAGTTAACACCCTTTCTAAAATCATGGCGTTAGAAGGTTATAATCCTGCATAGGATTGGACTGAGAGAGCAGACGGATAGCAGAGCAGAAAATTCAGAAAGTAGGTTTCTGGGCACCTGTTATTCATTGAATCAAGAGCTAGGGTGAATCAGCTATGCATCCAAATGAAAGTGTACATTCCATTGAAAGCACTCCAGTGTGGTTAGGCAGTATTCAAGCTCAGGTTTGGATGTGCATCCGATTTACATTCATGATTCCCAATGTCAAATCATAGATGCAAATCTTCTTTAATTGGATCTGGGCTAGAACATTCAGAAAGTAGGTTTCTGGGCACCTGTTATTCATTGAATCAAGAGCTAGGGTGAATCAGCTGTGCATCCAAGTGAACCTCTAAGTGTACATTCCATTCAAAGCACTTCAGTGTGCTTAGGCAGTATTCACGCTCAGGTTTGGATGTGCATCCAATTTACATTCATGATTCCCAATGTCAAATCATAGATGCAAATCTTCTTTAATTGGATCTGGGCTAGAATTCATGACTCTGGGATGGGATAGAAAGGAAGGGTAAGAGTCGGCATCATGCCTTCTTGTTGCTCCTCAGTGATAAGGTCCACACATGTCCATGCACGCACAAAAGGAGATGGGATCTAACTTCAGTCGCAACAACAGCAAAAGAGAAGGAGAAAAATACACAATCTGTGAACATTTTTCTTAGGGACGTACATTTGTATCTTCCATTTTGACACAACCGGGGGGGGGGGGAGAACCACCCTTGTGGTATCTTAAAGTTTACTTAAACAGAAGGACAATAATTTTTCCATAGGCAGTATGCAGTCTACCTAGAGAGAGAATTTTATCTTTCACCCTTTCAAAATTAATTTTTATCCTATAGGCCAAAATATTTCCCGTTTGGCTTTGAAGTGTAGAAGAGGAAGAGATTGGATTTATGCCCCACCCTTCAGTCGGAGTCTCAGAGCAGCTTACGAACTCCTTTCCCTTCCTCTCCCCACAACATACACCCTGTAAGGTAGGTGGGGCTGTGAGAGTTCTTTCCAGAACTGTCCTTGAGAGAACAGCTCTGACAGAACCATGGCTTGCCCAAGGTCATCCAGCAGCTGCAAGTGGAGGCGTGCGGAATCAAACTCAGTTCTCCCAGATTAGAGTCCGCACACTTAACCACTACACCATAGTGTAGAATAGGTTGTCACTATGTGTAGAATAGATTGTCACTATGTTATTTTAGATGCTTCAGTAATATGTGAGAATAGAATAGTTTTCGTAAGGTTTGCTGTGGCACTTGAAGATGCAAATATGTGGTTTCCTCAGACTGAGAAATCTACAGTCTGTTGGGATGTACATTTGCACGTGCTCCTTTGTAATGACTAGCAACATCACAAAACATCTTAAGTTCATGCTCAGATCCCTTTAATTTATGCCTGAATTGTTTTATATTGTTGTAAAACATTTATAACCTGCCCTTATATGATCTCTCATCCAGCGTTCCAAGTGGATCTGCCTAGCTTCAGCAATTCTGAAGCATCAGTAAAGACAGTGCAACTGCACATGTACACTATAATGTGCAGGAAGATTTAAAATACATTTGGAAACCAACCTCCCTCCATGGCCATTAATGAACTCAGAAAACCAATCATATCTAAAATTGCCTGTGTTTCACATACCCAATGGGGCTTGCGCTGGTGAACATCCTTGAAGAATATCCCTCCCCCCGTTATTAAAAATACAAAGATATCTATGCTGGATGAAAGTACAAATATTTTTGCACTTCCGATGTCATCTTGGCCTTCCTAGTATATGTTCACATCAAGGATAATGGCCTTTACTTACTTAAATGTATTTAAATTTAGTTGTTTGCTTTTGATCTTTGAAAGTGCCGATCAGATTTAGTGCTGAAATTGCAAGCCTTTCTGTGGAAAGTTTTGTTTTTAATTGGGCTTCTTGACGTTGGAGGCTAACAACAATGGCTTTAATATTATAATCCTGTCTGTAAATTACAATATACAGATTTCTCAGATTGTATTTTAATTTGAAGTGGCATACCTTTGGTGCAGCATCCCAACCTGCCTTTCAGTCCCTTTATAATTATATAAATTAATATTAAACGGATAATTGAAATGGTGTTTTTTCCTTACTTATACAGAGTCTTCAACTCACTTGTTCTATAAAAACAGAACACCGTAGGGTGGGTTTATCATGGTTGCTGTCATCCTTTCCCTCTCTTCATTTGTTCAAAAAATCTGAACCCCACTTTTTAAAAATTGGTTTGTAATTCAAAAATAATTCTGCACAGTCAGGGCAAGCAACAAAAAAAAAAACAACCATGGAAATTATCTCTCACTAGCTCACCTGTATATCCCAAGCCATTTTCTGTTCACTGTCTAAGGTTAGAAGGGAAATGCATAGTACAGTTGGTGGCAACCCAACACTATGGTCAGGGAATGGGGCACCTCTTCCTCCCACTAGGGGCACAGAGAAACAATTGAGGGGCCACTGGTGAACCCACTAGGTGGCAGTATGACAACTATGGTGAGAATCCCCTTGGCTCCTTGGTGAGCAGTTGGCAACACAGTCCTGCCCCAGCAGAGGGACAGGAATCAGGAGGGACAATTATGAGGCTAAAACAGGGAGAGAATGGGGTTAAAAGAAATAAATCTGAGGGTGGAGCTACCATCCAATCAACACTAGAGAAAAAGGCCCACACTCCTGTGACAGCCAGGAAGCTGAGGGTATATCCACTTCCTCTTAGGCTGGCCTTTAACAGGGAGTTGCTGTTTAGGATAGACCAGTGGTGGCGAACCTATGGCACGAGTGCCAGAGGTGGCACTCAGAGCCCTCTCTGTGGGCACGCGTGCCATTGCCCCAGCCAGGCCCAGACCGTCAAATTCTCTGCCAAATAATTTTAAGTAAATGAAAGCATTTGGGATTGCTTTCCTTACTTTGTTTGGATCACCTTAAGTTAATGTATGAGTTGTTTTTTCTAAAGTAAAACCTCCGTATTCAGGTTAAATTGCCGTGTTGGCACTTTGCGATCAATAAGTGGGTTTTGGGTCGCAGTTTGGGCACTCTAAACGGTTCGCCATCACTGGGATAGACCATTCTGGGCTCCAGGTAGTGGAGGCCCAACTGGGGTTAAGGAGGAGGGTGGGAGTGAACCTTGAACCTCCTCCCCTTTCCACAGCTAAGGCCTTAAAAACAGCAGATAAACAGCATGCTGTGCAGGGCATTGAACTGACTGAAAAGAGCTAGATGGCAGAACCTGATAATTATTATTTACTGAAGGAGGGCCCGCGAGTATTCATGAAGGGGTAAAAAGTCCAATCTCCTAGGGTTGCCAACCCCCAGGTGGAAGCTGGCAATATCCTGGGATTAAAACTGATCTCCAGGTGACACAGATCAATTAACCTGGAGAAAATTGCCACTTTGGAAGGGAGACATTAATGGCATCAATGGCATTAAACCTCATTGAATTCCCCCCACACTCCCCAAACCCTGCCCTCCTAGGGTCGCCAGCCTCCAGGTGGGGCCTGGGGATCTCCCACTTTTACAACTGATCTCCAGGTGATAGAGATCAGCTCTCCTGGAGAAAATGGCTGCTTTGGAGGGTGGACTGTCTGGCGTTATACCATGCTGAGGCCCCTCCCTTCCCCAAACCCCGTCCTCTCCTGGACTCTCCCCCAAAATCTCCAGGTATTTTCCAACCCAGACCTGGCAAGCCTATGCCCTCCTCAGGCTCTCCCCCAAAATCTCCAGGTATTTTCCCACCCCAGGCTGGCAACCCTACATTATTCCCACTTCCTCCAGCTCTGCCTTCCTCCAAACTCAGTTCTTCATCCTTTGCATGTTATTTTAGGTAGCACAAAGACCATTAGATATAAGAGTTATTTACATTCTTATCCCACCATTTCCCCCAAGGACTTAGGAAGGCATCTCTGTCCTATTTATCCTTGCAAAAACTCTGCCATGGTTGGTTATGCTGAGAGACAGGGCTCCAGGGCATCTAGGGAATTTCGTGGCTGTTTGAACCTAGGCCTATCCTCTGGGCCTGCTAGGCCACACAGTCATCCAAATACCTATTAAAATGGGGTGGACTGATTTAAAGTACCGAAAGGGCTAGTGGAGTACGCTGAGTCCTTCCTGACTTTGTGCTCCCCTTTCCAAAGTTGTTTCTCCGCATTTTTTCATTCAGTAGAGTTTACTTCTGCTCTTGGGAGTCCCTCTGAAACTGAAATGCCAAAAGTGAAGTGGATGGGGAGGCAGCACAGATGGGAAAGGGTTTCATACTTCATCCAACCCAACCCAATTTTATAGAGATCAGAGTCAGACCATACTCTGGCTCATCAGGCTGCCACCATATTTACTTGGGCCCTAAGGGCTGTCTGATGTATGAATGTCCATTGTGTAGATGACATGTGGATGGCCCATCACAGATCCAGACAGCAATTCTAAGCACGTCTACTAAAAAACCTTCTAAAGTCTATCTAATGGGTATTACTCCCAGAAAATGGAGCTGCGGTAGCTCAAGTGGTTAAGACGCTGAACTGCACGCTGTGGAAGGTCGGTAGTTCAGCAGTTCGAGACCCAGGTGTGCCGCATGATGGAGTGAGCTCCCGTCTCTAGTTCCAGCTCCTACCAACCTAGCAGTTTGAAAGCAAGAAATTGCAAGTAGATAAATAGGTACCACTTCGGTGGGAAGGGAACAGCGTTCCGTGCGCCTTGGTGTTTAGTCATGACCACGAAAACATCTTCGGACAGCGCTGGCTCTTCGGCTTTGAAACGGAGATGAGCACCGCGACCCTAGAGTCGGATTTGACTGGCTTTTAGAGCAAGGGAACCTTTACCTTTACTCCCAGAAAAGTGTTTTTAGGATTGTACTGTAAATGTCCTCCTTAGTTCACACCCACTCAAATTCAGTGCTTGGCAACATAATTACTTCACACAGTGTAATCAAATATAGAGAAATCAAGTGGTGCACACATGTGTGAATCAGCCCAAAGGGCGCATATAACCTTTGTAGTGCTGCTTTCTTTAATATACCTGGAGGCTCTGTGCGGGGATCTTTCTCTTTCTGTACAAGCTCTGATGCTAACAGGAAGAGGAGTGTTGTGTTGTATCTTCAGGGAATAGCACAGCACAGATGGTGACTGGTCCCAAAACCTTTTGGTGTCAAAAACCAAGAAGGTGGGTATAAGCTCCAAAAAGAGCAGAGGTAGATAGAAAATGAATCCAGAAGGATCTCAAGCAAGTGGAGCAACAGTAGGTGACCATGTCCTGTATTTTCATTTGTCCTTTGCAATGACTTTGGGAATTTTCCTTGGGCCTCCCCTATTCCACTTTCCTCGCAATTGTATCACAAAGCCATTGTAATTCCATGAGCAATGCTTGTGGACTATCCCATTTATCAACCAGGGTGATCTTAGGAACTGATTATGGTGTTTGGTGGTCCTTCAGATGTTACAATCATGTATCTGTCCATAGTCTACCCAATATGTGCAGCCACCATGTTGTGTGAGCAGGGACAATGTGCATATTGCCTTAGTATGCATGAATGCAAACCCTGACAAACCTAGTGGTCAGTTCATGCATACTGAGGGGCAAAAATGCCAGTGATTCTTTCCATGTTTTCTAGGGGTTTTTTTCCCCTTTTACATGGTGTACCCCTGCCTCCTGGAGTGTGGTCAGTCTAGTTCCTTATACTCCGGAGGGCTCTTCCCAGCCCTAGAAATCCTTCCATGTTCTCTGAAGAAACATCTGGTGCTGGGCTTCTTATTGGATTAAGGATGAAGAGAGAGCCCACCAGATGATATTCTCTAGGATCCCATTTTTGACTCTGGGATCTGCTGTTGTGCTTGCAAATAAGGTACAGTCTTGGAACTGACTGTCCATGAACAGAAAAGGAAACGCATCGAAACCTGAAGAGCTGGTTGTTTAAGAAAATAAATGTCTAGTAGCGTAAGTATAAAAAGAATCTCTTGCAGGTATTGCTGGTCTTGTAGTCCTGTCCTTTCTCTTTGAATCACACCCACGTAGCACCACTCCCACCAATATTCATACTCTTAAAAGAAAAAAAAAACCACCCAGATATGAATAAACACAGGGAAAGTACCTCTTTTTAAATGCCTCTTTTCCTTGGTGAATGCTTTCTAGCATTAAGGCTTCCTTATAGGCCAAATAACTAGGCTCTCACATACCTGAGCCACTTTCTTTTAAAAAAAAATAAAGTAAAGGGCTCCTGATCCACTCTCAGCACTCTGAGAATACCATTCAAATTTGGGAGGAAGGATTGTTGGAAATGTATAGCTAGGCTGATCTCATCAGATATCAGAAGCTAAGCAGGGTTAGCCCTGGTTAGTACTTGGATGGGAGACCATCAAGGAAGTCCAGTGTTGCTACACAGAGGCAGGCAATGGAAACCACCTCTCTTTGTCTCTTGCCTTGAAAACCCTACAGTCGCCATAAATTGGCTGCCACTTGATGTAAAAAAAAGAAAGAACCATATTTCACTACTGAAGCTAATGTTAGCATTCCATAGCACACTGTAGCCAGTGATGTTCACCTCTACAGATATTGCATATAACATGATGATCATCTTGACCCATGTATATGAACTGGCAATGTCAAAATGCTTCCAGAAAGATTACTGTAAATGGAGATAAGAAACTGGCCATTGTTGCAAAAAAAACAACCCACCACCAAAAACCACCCAATATTTTTAAAAAAACAACTGGGGGGGGGAGAAATGTTTCTTCAACTGACAGAAAGTAATGTATTGCTTTACCAAATAAAACACAGTGAGAATTATGCCGTTATTATGCTATTGGGAAACATCAGCGTAAGGGAATGATCAAATCATTTTAAATATCCAGGCAACTTTGTACTAAATTTTTTCCCTCATTGAAATGTGTTTTTTTCTGAGATTCTCGGTAAATGTCAGAACAGAATAATCCCTGTAGTTTATTCTCCCCCCACATTATTTCAACTAGCAGTTTGCTTCCTTGTTTGTACCTGTTGAATATTGCAGAAACATACAACTGTTGTTCTAAGCAAATATGGTGTCTCCTTGCCAACAGGAAAATCCTGTTTCAGAGAGCTCTCTTTTACAAGATGCCAGGATGCATGAAAACATTTGTGTGTTGTCACATCAGAATATGCTACTGTTTTTAAAAGGTTTTTCCTCCCTCCCTTCCTGCAAGTTAGAAAATGAATAAAGTGTTCCCTTCTAAATGCACTATTACTCAATCTTTTGATGTTGATGTAGAAGCAAATGTTAATGCTCTTGCAGATCCAGTTGCCAAGCGGATCCAATTATAGGCACCTGATTTTAATTTTGAAATTTTTTTTTAGCACTAACTATCTTAAGATTTTTTAGATCAAGTAACATAAGGCATGTTCACCCAGCCAACAATGCTCTAGTGAGGTCACCCGTTTATTGAAAGTGATTCAGCCAGCCTTTTAATCTGATGTGGATAACGCAGTAGCCTGTTGCCAAGGATATTTTATATCTAGGGTTTGGTTTGGACATGCTCTCCACCAAGAGTCGTCCTCTGCTTGTTTGGAGTTTTGGGGGGAAGGGGAGCTCCCAACCATCAGCCTTCTCATTAGTTGTCAGGGTAAGAGAAGCTTCAAGGATTGACATAAGACGAGGGATGCAGCCAACCTTCCTTGCTTCAAAGAAAAGAACAGGAAATCATCGATGTCGCTATTTCCCAAAAAACATCTAGAACGCTCCTGCCCAGTGTGAGTCTTTTAGCATCAGAAACTGTATGAAAATGAATAAGAACAATTTAGATTCAAAATCTTTTAAGAACTTAGAATGAACAGCTCCTTTAATCCAGCGATTCCCCAAATATGGCACCCAAAGGCAACATGGTGTAGACACCAATATGCTTCTTTGTGCCCACTTCCTTCTTTCCCAAAGCGGAGAACCAGTCTTGAGCTTTCTCTACCTCATAAGAGTAGTAGGAAGTACGTCAGAAATGCCTAGGAGATTTTGTCTTTGTGTCTGCAGGCTGTGGAAGGTCGTAATTCAGCAGTTCGAGACCCAAGTGTGCCGCATGACGGAGTGAGCTTTAGGAAACAGCTCCTTGTGTCATAGGGAGGGTGCTTGGCTTGGAACCTCCAAACATTTTGTGCTTGGCCCCAGATCCTATGGCAGCCGTTTTGTGTTAAAGTGATCACAGGCTCAAGAGGTTTGGAGACCCCTGTTTTAAACTTCCTTAATGTAGCCTTTACTCCTTAAATCACCTTGCCTCATTCACATAGCATGTTCAACTTTTCTTTTCCTGCATAATTTTAAGCAGGATATGAGTGACCTTGAACATCTCCCCAACGCCTGAGGAAATATTGGATGGGCACAGCTCGGGGGGGGGGGTACCAGGCAGGTAGAGTTTGGAATAATACCATTTTCACTGGGCATTTTTTGTAATATTCTAAAAAAGCTCCTACTGTATCCTTTACATGGAAGCTGTATACCCCAGAATTAGCAAACCTGATTTATTCTTCTTATTCTTAGACGGGACAAGTTAGTGTTTCGGGAGGGGGGGTGCACTCACTGGACCCATCCTGGCTACAAGCCTGAAAAGGTGGGGGGAGAAGCAGAAGCCGTTTGTGCTGCCCCACACTTACGCACGTCACTCGATTGCATCACAAACAAAGTTGATCCTTTGGGCTGACCAAATTACATTCCTGTTTGCTTTATCCAAGTAGTGGCTCAGGGCTTTGGTTTTGAAGAGAAGAAGAAAAGGGTTTTATGCCCCGTCTTTTCTCTACCTTAAGGAGTCTCAAAAATCTCCTTCCCTTCCTCTCCTCAAAACCAGGACCTTGTAAGGCAGGTGGGCCTGAGAGATCTCAGAGACCTGTGACTGGCCTAAGGACGCCCAGCAGGCTGCATGTGGAAGAGTGGGGTTCCTAACTATGTCTCAAGCTGAGACAGAGGGTAAGACTGAGTGTGACATTTCCGGAAAAAAGGGGGAAATTGCCCTGAGAGTAGCAATCTGGAGACAGACAAGGAATGACAGTTAACAGGAGAGAGAAGGTGTTGTCCTCACTAGCCTATCTAATTGTCTTCTTGCTGCCCCCTGCAGAGTCTTCTTCTTAGTACACCAGGCATTGCCTTTTCCAACACTTTGTTGGGTTTCCACCAAATTTAACCTAAAGCAAAAGCATAGTTTAAAGTGAAGGGGTATGAGTGTAGTTTGCTTTTATGGGGTAAAGAATGCAGAGTGACTGTTGACATTTCTCAAGGGGCTTCCTCATCGCCCGTTCCTATGAGGTTCAGCTAGATGCTAGAACTTGCCCTTTTGTAGAATTTAATGCAGATAATTTTTTCCCCACTCAGAAGCACTTGGTTGAGCCTAATGTTCAGAAAGAATGTCCTGTCCGTTTAATGCCTGGACTATATTGCCGTTGACAATCCTCCGGAGGGCGGTGCAGAGTTATTTTAACATTTAGCCTGAGAAGCAAATCAGCTCTTTCTAGCCTGTGGAGCTCAGCTAGATAAAATGCAACAATGACAATTTAATTTTCCTTTTGCACAAGCTGTTTTTCACTGAGCTTTGTGGAAAGTGCTCTGATGCCAGCCCCTAAGGTAAGATTTGCAGGAAGACTACAGGGTGGTTTTAAAGTTCCCACATATTAGGCTCAGAACTATTTTGAGTGGTAATTCACTCCTTTGACAGACAGACTGACAGACTCCTTTGAAGGTTTTAAAACCAGGAACAAAATAAAAGGCAATTTTAATTACTTGTGCTATCAAAGAGCATCACATACCAGTGACTTCTGATTCTGCTTCATTATTTCATGTGAACTTCTTGATCTGTATATTTTATAACATGACCCAGTAAAGGAATATACAGTCCTGCATCCCATTGGTTTCCTGTTCCCTAAGCCTAATTCACTGGCCCAGGGAGAGTCAGTGGCTTGCCTAAAGGCTACCCAAAGCAGAAATAAGATTTGAATTGGAGACTCCTCAGCTCAGAAGCTGGGTTCCTTACATTGCCTTGGCAAATGTCAGAGTATTTTAGTGGGCAGTGCCTGGAGAGTGTGAAGTTTGGTGGGACTGTGATGTCACTTGGTGATTCTCTAGGATGCTTCTTCTAGTCTCTGTGATCTTTGCCATAGAGACAAGGGGGAATTCCTAGAACATCTCTATGTGAGAGGCCATTTTTTCTCCTGCCCCTTTCGAACACAAACACACACACGAACACCATACACAAAGCTGCCTAAAACAAATCAGACCATTGTCAATCACAGTCAGTATTGTCTACTCAGACTGGCCCTGGCTCTCACGGGTCTCAGGCACATCACCAACTGCCAAATTCTTTTAACTGGACATGCCAGGGATTGAATCTGGCACCTTCTGCATGCCAAGGCTGGGGCCAGATGGTTCATCACCCTCAGTGGGTAAATGTGAGGTGGGATGCTCTGCCATTGAGACACAGCCCTTCCTCAGTTCCTTGATGGTGGGAAACTGAGGCTGGGGCCAGATAGTTCATCACCCTCAGTGGGTAAATGTGAGGCCTACTAAGAAGACACCTTCTGAAGCTGCCACATTATGCCAGTTCTGCCTTCAGGTATGATCAGGTTACATACAGGCTAAATTCAAATGAAATTTTATACGTGTTAGATAAACCAATCAAAATTAAGCCATTTTCAGTTCCACTGATTTTAAGGTAACAAAGTTCAACATTTGCTTAAATTTCCCATCAATTACAGTTTGGTGTTTAATGTTGGCTGAATCATGCCCATTCACTGAGGTCATCAGAGTGGACTTAATATAGTCACCTAAGGAAACATACAAATTTGATTCTGAGTAGTGAAAACCTTCAGGAGCTGCGGTGGCTCAAGTGGTTAAGACGCTGAACTGCAGACTGGAAGGTCGGTAATTCAGCAGTTCGAGACCCAAGTGAGCTCCCGTCTCTGGTTCCAGCTCCTGCCAACCTAGCAGTTTGAAAGCAAGAATTTGCAAGTAGATAAATAGGTACCACTTTGGTGGGAAGGTAACAGCATTCCATGCGCCTCGGCATTTAGTCATGCCGGCCACATGATCGCGGAAATGTCTTCGGACAGTGGCTTGGAGACGGAGATGAGCACAGCAACTCTAGAGTCGGATTCGACTGGCTTTCAAGCAAGGGAAACCTTTACTAGTGAAAACCTTATTCTTTACTGAGGACAAGAAAAACATGGGAACAGGATGATTACCGCATAGCACTGTGTGAAAGCCCCCTTTCCCCCATGCCCTGCTTTGGAAGCCAAGGTTTATAAATACATTTATGGGGGGGAAGCCTAAGGTTGAAGCCCTCTGTCACTTATATTAAAGACTGAATTGGAAAAAAATGGTGTCACTTATTTTAAAGAGCATTTGCTATTACTAGTATCTGTGTCTAACTATATCAATATTATCAAAACATGTCAAATGGTAGTTCTATTGTTCTTTGTTACAGAAGGTTTTGTGCATTTGACATGCATGTCTTCAGCTAGGTTAACTTATGACAATAGACTTAAGTTGAATGAGTTAACTGGCCAGAAATATAGATGACAGATAATAATTGTGGTTTGAAACATAGGTGTGTGTAGGGGAATGCTTCCTGCTGTCTGTAAATAACATCACCAAGTAGATGTTTTACAGTCAATTTTATCTTTCATTTTAGTATTCTCTAATTTATAGAATTTGCTTGGCATGGGATTCATCCCATACATTAAGCCAATTCATGACCTGCTTGAACAGAATGAAACATTTGAGATCATTTGGTTTGTGTCGTGCCGTATTTTGCCTAAATATCACAGAGAGGGGAGAGAGAACTCATGGTCTGTTGCTTTATTTGAAGCTGTGTGTCAAAAGTCACATGAAATTCCACCTTTATGAGAGGGTTGGTAGTATAGCTTGCATAGGCTGAGTGTTCCTGCTTTAATTTAATTATATGTCTTTGTTGTATTTCTCCTGCACTTCTTGATTTTACTGTATTTAAACAATGTCTGCTTTACGGAATGTTAATATCCAGAGCTTGGGTACTCTCCAGTAAAAAGTTATCTAATACATATATAAACCATTTTGCTAGGGAAAAATGTGTGTACCATCATGAGCAGAACAGCATCCCAATACATGCTTAATATCAAACGAATAGGTTTTTCTCGTGTTCTTTACATCCAAGGGTATGTACAACTTAGATACTTTTATGCAGGGGTCTTGTTGTAGAAAAAGAGCTGCCGGAGCTCATTAGCATAACTCATTAGCATAACGTATTTGCATATGCCACGCCCCCTGACATCACCGGAAGTGACAGAAGGCCACACCCCCTGACATCACCGGAAGTGTGTCAGAAGGCCCGGCTACTTACCCTCCTGCTTCATCCTCATTCCCAAACGGAATGAGGATCGAAGCAGAGGGCGGGGTAAAGAAGGGGGCGGGGCTTCACCACGTGACCGCCCCACCCCCTAGAGGTTCTCTTCCGGAGCTCCGTACCTGAGAGCTCCCCCCCGACTAGAGCCCTGCTTTTATGACCTCTGTGCAATGTGATAATGTGACGCTGACCCTCGTTCTACATTCCCGTGTAGTTCAGTGGCAAGACGACCTCTAACATTATATGGGGACCCTATGCATGGAACTCCCAGTATAGTTATCAATGCTAAAAGGTCGCTTTGAGAATGAGAGGAGAATCCGTTGTCATGGAATTGGCTTACCTCTTTTCTCCAAACAGAAATCCCCTGAAACTGATAGCCAGGCTAGCCTGATCTCGTCAGATCTCGGAAGCTAAGCAGGAATACCAAGGAATTCCAGGACTGTGATGTGGAGGCAAGCAGTGGCAACTCCCCTCTCAATGTGTCTTGCCTTGAAAACCCCACGGGATGGCCATATGTTAGATGTGACTTGACAGCAAAAAAGGAGGTGGGAGGACAAGGCACCCTTATTGTACCTCATTCCCTATTGGAGCGAACAGCAATATGGTAGGGTTGGACAATTTATGCTGGAGCAATACTGGGAGGGGAAAGGGTCAACCTTCCTCTACCTGTGCCATGGCCCTGATCCAAAGAAACGTTCCCCACCCCCTGCCCCCAGCAGCTTTTTAAGGTTAAAAAAGAAGTCTACCAGGAGTTCTGCTCACATATCTCCCACACAACACGTATTTCAGCATTTAAATACGAAGTGGAATTTCAACCTCTGCCTATTCATGCATAGGGATAAATTCCTTAACCAACCCCTAAGGCCCAACTTCTCATCAGTTTGATGTTAAATTAAAAAAAACAAAAACCCTCTCATCATTATTAATGCAGGCACTGTGTCTATTGCATCAGCATGTTACGATGGAGACAAAGGGGAAAAAAATAATCAGAACGAAAAGATTAATTGGCTTAGACGAGACTGGAGGCAGAAAAACAATAGCTCTGAACAATAAAGTATCAAGAATAAATTTTATGCACATATGCAAGGCGCAATTTTACATTTCAAGACTGAATACCTGCTTAACCTCCCCACCGGTTTGCACATGCCAGTTTAGAACCCTGTTTGAGATCTCCCTCAAAGCTTAAGACAATGGGCTGGATCCCACTGACGGTGATACATTCCTTGTGTGAAAAGGGAACTGCTTTTGCATGAGGGGAAGGCTTCTTGCACGGGAGGAAAGGGTCATCCTTAGTAGAACGTATCTAGTGGATCCAGCCCACCGGAATGGAAATGGTCTTGCCTACTTGGATCAGAATTTCTGTACATTCAGAATCCTAGTGTGATGGGCCATTCTAGCCTTCCATTATTAATTAACTTATTACGTCCATTAATACCACATGTTTCTGCCATCATAGAGCTCAGGGTGATATACAAAGGACTCCTAGGCAGTCTCCAGGCATTGACCATGTGCTAACTGGCTTTTTTTTCAACAGGACTGAAGTATCTTGTGGGGGATCTATATCTTTATCTAGATATAGTTGTTACAGACTGTTGACAAGCGATCCAGTGTGATAAGAGCCAGGGTGGGGTAGGAATTAGAGCAAGGGTGTCAAACATGCAGCCCACAGGCCGGATCAGGCCCTCAGAGGGCCCCAATTTGGCCCGCATCAACCTGGCTGTTTCCTGCTTCGTTTTTCAGTTCTGCTGCTGCCGCCACATCATAGCTTGCTTTACCAGTCTCTCTCAACTGCACAGGAGAGATAGATTGGCAAGAGTTTGGTAAAGAACTGGTTGAGGCTCCTCCACCTCCTCCTCCCAGGGGGAGAGAGGGAACAGCTTGCTTCCTGGCCAGGCTGCAGGAGACAAAGGGAAGCCTTTCTTTCCTTCCACTGGCTGAGGCTCCTCCCCGAAGGGAGGGAGGGAACAAGGGAGAGCTTGGTTTTCTGGGCTGCCTCAATCGCAGGGGAGAAATACCAAGCACCTTTAATACCAACAGAGTTTTGCTCAAGGTATGAGCTTTTGTGTGCCTTGCTACAGTGTGTGTATGTGTTGTTGGGATCTTTATGCCAGGGCTCTCCTGTGTGCAACTGGGTTCCCTCCCCCTTTTCACTGTATTCATGCCCTCATGATTCAGTCTTTCTCAGTAAGAAAACAATGTGAACTATTTTAGAGGAGGAATAACAACAAGCCAGTGAAGTAGATTAGGCTGACAGTGTGTGTGTGGACCAAGTTCACCCAGCACATTTCCTTTGTAGGAAGTTGTTATTTCTCTGGGGAAGACTATAGTTTTGTAGACAAACACATGACCCTCAGTCTGTTTCAAGATGCCTTCTCATGTTCTTGACTAGTACATAAAATAACTTATGTACAAATGGTTGCAATGTCCAGCCATTTCATGTTTTCCCCTGGGTCCTAGGCTCAGTACACTGAGCATGAGATTTCTGTAATGAATGTTAGTAAATCAAGTAGGTTTGCAGCTTACAGAAACACACTTGAACAGCATACTCAAGATTGCTACAGCACAGACATTTTGATGCAATACTTCAGAGCAAGAGGTGTCAGTTATCAGAGACTAATAAAAATATTGCAAGAGTGCTAGTGTTTTCAGCATGTTTATATATCCACTACCTGGGATTACATTTTATGACACACATGGCCCTGTCCAACAAGGTTTCATTTATGTCAGATCTGGCCCTCATAACAAATGAGTTTGACACCCCTGAATTAGAGTGTTGGATTATGGTCTAAGAGACCAAGGTTCAAATCCCCACTCTGTCATGGAAGCTCGCTGCATGACTTTTGACTGGTCACTCTTTCTCAGCCTAATCTATCTCACTAGGTGATGGTTGTGGATAAAATAGAAGGAAGAATTATGTTAGCTGCTTGGTGGGTCCCCATTGGGGAGAAAAGCAGAGTATAAATATCTAATGAATTAAATAAATGTGTTTTATTTTTTGAAGTACCAAGTACCAGTGAGGTACAACTTTAAAGACATGTTCTCTACAAGTAGTACAGATTGAACAACGTTTATTCAGTCCTTGTACCATGTTTTGTTACCTTTAACCAGGGGTCATTTTGTAGAAAATATATACAGAATGCTTTTATGTCTACATCTCTGACAATTCTAATTGCTTTTGCCCAACAGTCAACTCTTCTTTAAGAACCTTCACCATTAAAACATATCCTATCATCACAGAGAGTAAAGTCCCATATCAGAGATCATCTATAAGAGTTATGCCACTTACCACTTCCCAGCCCATGTGCGGTTTCTTTTTGTCCCATCTCGTTTTTGGTTATACAATACGGGCACACAGTGGCAACACCGCACCCATTCCCAAAGGGAGATATGCAAAGTAGACTAATGTGGCACCTGAAGTGAGTCTGTGGGAGCAATGTGATTTTATAAGGGTATAATGTATGTATGCAACTGCCCATCTAACAGTTAATTTCACACTGCAGATTGGGGAGTGTATGAATGAATACACTGTCCTGTTTACATGGACAACAAGGAGGACTGGAACTTAGCTTTCTTGTTGACATTCAAGTTTTTGTAGTTCAAGGTGTTTTGTTTTTTAATGGGGAACATTTCCTCATGTGATTTACCATGAGAAAGCAGCAAGTTTTATACGTGTGTCTCTGCCATGTCTGTTGTATACTGGAGTTTAACAGATATATCCAGAGAATGAGTCAAATTTATTTATTTAGATATTTCTATCACATTTTTCTCCCCACTTGGAATTCAAAGTAGCTTACAAAACAAAAATATATGATTTAGACAAATGAAGGAAAGACTGTACAGCACGGAGAGGGGCTGTGGTTCAGGGGAAAAGCCTCTGCTTTGCATGCAGAAGGTCCCAGGTTCAATCCCCAGCACCTCCAGTTAAAAGAACCAAGCAGCTGGTGATGTGAAAGACCTCTGCCCAAGACCCTGGAGAGCCACTGCCAGTCTGACTAGACAATACTGACTTCGATGGACCAAAGGTCTGATTCAGTAGAAAGCAGTTTCATATTTTCATGTGCACAACTCCAACTTCCATGTTGGTCCTGAAACCATAAAGCCTGCTTACTGTGGGCCACAGGCTGCAAGCCAGGGACTGGAAGCCAAGAGCCCTTTGGCTCACACCTCTGGCACACAAGGTGTCCAACTATCTCCAGGGAAATACCTGGAGATTGAGGAGTGGTACATGTGAAAGGGGGAATTTGGGAAGGGATTTTACCTAAAATCTATGGTATATCATACTGTCTGCCCTCTAAAAGCAACTGTATTTAGCATACTAAATTGGATTATTGGATCTATATTGGCCCCAGTTTTGTTTTCTTGGTGTTGTGCCCTCTAAAGCTATCATTTTATCCAGGGGAGCTGATCCTTGTTGATTGGCTGTAATTCTTGGAGATTGTCAGGCGCCACCTGGAGGTTGGCAGCCATACCCTCTAAGCTGTGGAGTCTCGTGAGCAAAAATTCTACTTTGTGAGCTCCTGGCATTAAAGTTGTGAGCAAGCAATTTGGCTCCTGCATCAATTAGTTGGCTCTGGAGCCGTCCTCCCTGAGCTAAGACAAAAATCTCTGAGCTGGAGGCTAAAAAACTGTGACCTAGCTCACACTAACCCAGTTTAGCGGGAACACTGCCGACAACATTCAGCCTCAATACCTGTTTTAAATTATTGTTATTTTAAGTTATTTATATGCTTATGATATGTTTTAATTGTAGTCTAATTGTATTTTATGCATTGTTGTAAGCCGCCCTGAGCCCACCTTGGCGGGGAGGGCAGGATATAAATTAAATAAATAAATAGAAGAGGAACAGACATTCAAGCCTGATCTCATTTAGCTGCCATCGTGATGTTCTTACCTTCCTCCCCTGCCAGGAGAGCCTCTGGCGACAACCAGGCTAGATCTCTGCAACAGCAGAGGAACAGAAGCTCAAGCCAGAGCTCTTGCCAGCATGATACAGCAATACAGAGTGGTGTAGTGATTTAACCTGTATTCTATTCTGCTGTGGAAGTGTGCGGGGTGACCCTGGGCAGATCACACGCTCTCCGTTTAACCTACTTCGCAGTGCTGTTGGGAAGATAAAATGGAGAAAGGGAGAACATTGTAAGCCACTCTGGATACCCACTGGGAAGAAAAGTGGGATATAAATGATGTAGCTTGCATGAAGACCTTCACTCCTTCCTCTCCTGCAACAGAGGAGGAACAGAAGCTCAGCCTGGATCTCATTTCTACTGGCCCAAAAGATGTTACAGGCCGCGGTCACACGGACCTCTTACCATGCTAGTTTTCCCGCAGTTCTTCTATCCACGACATTTTATATCGCTTGGAGGTGGTCAGACGGTCTCTCTGTCTTCCATTTCACTCACGCGAAGTACTGATCACACAGTGCGCCGTCCCCGCGGCGGCACGTTTTTTTAAAAAAAACCCTGCGCATGCGCTTGGGCGTACATACAAACTAAGAAGACCAAAATAAAAGCTAGCGCCTGTTTGCACAGGCGCATAACTTAAACGGGAAACACAAAAAAGGGGGGAGGGTAGCGCGGTCACGGCGGATTGCTGTCCAGATACCAAAACCGCAGATACAAAGCACGAGATATTGGAAAACACCTGTTCCAATGGGTGTCAGAAAACGCAGATAAAAGGAGCGGAAACCGCGGGACTCAGCCCACTTCGGTGCGGGAGGCGGGTTTGCCAATATGAACAGGAAACTTTAATGCGCGAGGGATCAGCAGCGAAGCCCGCACTAAATGTCCGTGTGACCTGACCCACAGTCTTCCTCCTCTGCAAAATTAGAACAATCCCAGATTGTCATGCAGTTAGGGCTGCAAGCCAATAGCTGGCAACCGGTGGGAGCCTTGGGGGGCAGGGACTAGGGGTGGTGCCATCATCACACTTGCTGCTGCCGCCACCCCCACCCCCACCCCCAGTTCTTCCCTTTCCCTCCAGTATACTTGTGAAATAGCACAGACACACCATAGTAATTACACTGGGATCCCCCTCCCCCGAGCTGAGACATCCCCCCTCTTTCCTTACCACACAGTGCTGTAATAAAGCAGCATGGTCAGGCAGGGGAATGGGGAGAGCCCTTTAAAAAACTAAAGGGGAGAGTAGAGTGGCATTCCTTCCCATGTCCCCCCCCCCGTATTGGAGGAACCCCCAGATGGACACTTCACCAGCAGTTCCCTTTTAAAGAGATTAAAGGGGAAAGCCCAGGAAAACCACATGTCATGCTCATATTGATCATGATGTCATGTGGACATTCATTGTTAATCCTGGGGCTTCCTGCATTCCATACTGGGAAAAGTTCCCATGTGGAAGCAGCCCTAGTTGTTTCCCAAAATCAGACTGGGAAGAATCTTACTGGGGGGAAAAATAACAACAGTGAAGCCAGTAGAAACATTTCCCACCACTTATAATGGAGATACGGGGTTTGCCCTAAGATAGTATTTCTTTAATAAAAAAAATTCCCAGCCTAATTATGTTTGGGATCATTTGGATTTGCTCCATCCAGTTCATTTTCCCAGGCACAAATCAACATTAATCTCTAAATTTATTTCAGATGTCAGATTTACCTGACTAGCATAATTTAGTTTGGTAATGAACTATTCAAACAGCCTACAGTCAAGAGATTTAAAAACTCATCACTTCTGGAGTTAATTGGTCATCTACTTTGAATCTGTGGGTTGCAAACCAGTTAAGAACCTAAGTGTCCTGCTGGGGCTGATCAAGAGTCCATCTTGTCCAGCATCCTTTTTCCAGCCAGATGCTGGCAGAAACCTGACAAACAAGTTTTGAAGGCTACAGATTCCTTAGGTTTTTTGTCACTGTTCAGAAGCAGGTTCTGAAGTGGACTTGGAAATTAACTAAAATCACCTCTTTCTTGAATATCATTATATCTTCCATATTTACTCAAAAGGAAAATGACCCTGAATTTAAAATAATCCCTACAAAAAAGTTACATACCAAGGCTTTCTTTCTTTCTCTCTCTCTCTTTCTTTCTCTCTTTCTCTCTTTCTTTCTCTCTTTCTTTCTTTCTGTAACTTGTATGCAAAACTAAGATAACCCACTCTGGGTTGGTTGATTTGCTTAAAAGGCATACCTGGGGAGGAAAAACACAAACTTAGTCCTGCACTGGAATAAATGCTGTAATTCTGAACTGGGAACTGGAGTGTGTGGATTTTTTAAAAAAATCATAGCTGATTTTTCTACAAACTTGAGGGGGAAGCCCCAGGTTTGCAGAAAAATCTAGAAAATAATACAAATGAGGGTTAACCTCCCCATTAATGGAAACAATATCTGTACCTTTTGAAAGTTGCATGCCCACTGAATTCTCATGGGACTATGTTCTGAGATCTTGGTGGACATTTTGGGGGATACTAGACAGCGTTCCGTGCACCTTAGTGTTTAGTCATGCTGGCCACATGACCACAGAAACGTCTTCGGTCAGCGCTGGCTCTTCGGCTTTGAAATGGAGATGAGCACCGCAACCCTAGAGTCGGTTTCGACTGGCTTTCGAACAAGGGGACCTTTACCTTTAAGACAACCAGAACAATATTGCTAGGCTTTCCAAAGTTTTGATTTCTGTCAGTCAAAGGTAGTGGGGAGAGAGACATTGAAAAACGTGGGTAGGAGAAAAGAGGCTTGGGGGAGAGATATTGTTGGGTCAGAATGGTAGGTAGGTGGTGGGTGTGAGGGAAAAAAGGATACATAGAAAGAGCAGAGGCTGTGAGGGCTGCTGGTGAAGGAAAAGAGGAAACAGTGTGGCTAGGTCTAAGCAGTCTGGAGTGAGCCTCATTTTATTCAATGGGATTTACTCCTAGGAAACTGTAATTAGGACTGCAGCTTCAGAAGATTATCTAAATTACAGAGGCATCTTCCAACCATAAATCGGTAGGGAGAAAGATGCTGCTAAGAGCAATAGAAACAGCCTCTTTATCTATATGAACCCAGCAATTCAGCTTGTCTAACCACCTAGTCCTCCCCTTTCTATTTCAGGTATTGTTATGTATTGGGATTGAATCACCCCTGATTGAATCACCCCAGAGACTGGCTGAGCTTGGAGCACAAGAACAATAGCTGACCAGGACTATGGAATAAACCAATCAAGTAGTAATGTTATGTAAATAGCCTATCTCTGGGAGTGGGGTGTGTTTGGGTGTGGCAATTGCATGCTGTTTAACAGAGCTAAGGCTCTGGAGTCTTGTCCTGTAGTTTTCCTGAAATCACTGAATAAACCGGAGCTGCTCACTGCCATGCATCTAGAACCCAGTATTTAATAGGTATCCTGCCTTTTATAGAGAATGCTTTCCCAGCCAAAAGGCCAAGAAGTGATTATCCTGTCTGCCTTATATAGCTACATATCTTGTTTATACTTGATCAAAATCCTTCACATTATCTCTCCTGCTGTTGCAAATATCTTTAAAAAGTTGCAAAACTTGTCTGAGGATCAGGAACAGTTAATGTGTTGGGGATTTATTTATTTTTTATAAAGCCCCTTGAAGGGGATTTTTATTGCATTTTCTAAATACTACAGAAAAAGGAAAAGGGTACTAAATACTACAAATGGGGAAAAAGAAAAGAAAGTCCAAGTTGTAGTGATCATACACAGTGCTTACAAGTATGGCATATACATACACTCTCAGTTAATAACATTGAAGGTGAATATTAGATAACTCGCCTGTAAAAGCAATCTGGCCATTCTGACTGTTTGGAATACATTACTAGAACAAAATTTAGAATTCACTTATAGAAACATCAGGCCACCTCATCATCTCATAATGCTTAAAATAATAATTTCTGCCCACCTGACTGTTTTGAAAATCTTGCAAGAACCCACTTAAATTAAAGTCATACAGACATCCAGAAACTATTTGGAATAAATTTACAGAAGAAGTCAACATCTCATCTCGCATAAAATTAATAATTACTGCCCGCCTAACAGTTTAAAAACTCTTATCAAAACCTAATTGAATTGCAGTAATACAAACATCACATAACCTCCACCTTTCATATCACTTATAATAACTCTCCTCCAATCTGACTGATTACAGAATTAATAAACCCAAATTAAATCAAAATTACTAATAGCAAATATAAACAATATCAACATCTCAGATCATTTATATTTCTAGCCCAAACCCATCAAACCCAGTTAAAGAGAATCACTAAAACATAATTACATTTTGCTTATATGATCATTATAAGATACCCTCCTTTTCTGTTTATACCTCCCTCCCCCTTTCTACCAAAACAGCTCCCCTCCTTAAACTAAGTCTTCTTCAGCAGATGTCTTCACTTAATAATCACTTAGTCTTCATCTCTTTATCTACTTCAGCCATCAGTCCAGTCAATAAAGTCCATTTCTGCTTTTAGCTCAGTTCCCCCCATGTTTTAGTTTACTTCCTGGAGAAGACTAAGTTTTGCTTTGTTCATTCAGCACCTTCCATCGCCATTATCAAGGATTATTTATCTTCTTCTTTTTTAATTGCAAAAAGTCCGAAAAGTCTGTTTGATCGCTTCAGCGCTTCTGACGATTCTCTGAAACAATCCATTCCTGATTTTAGCTCCATCCTCCCCATAAT
>NW_015163607.1:626688-642087 GCF_001447785.1 Gekko japonicus
CTATACCTTGTGGCTAATAGCCACTGATGGACCTCTGCTCCATATGCTTATCTAATTCCCTTTTGAAGCCGTCCATGCTTGTAGCACCCACCACTTCCTGTGGCAGTGAATTCCATGTGTTAATCACTCTTTGGGTGAAGAAGTACTTCCTTTTATCCGTTCTAACCCGACCGCTCAGCAATTTCATGGAGTGCCCACGGGTTCTTGTATTGTGAGAAAGGGAGAAAAGTACCTCTTTCTCTACCTGCTCTTTCCCATGCATAATCTTATAAACCTCGATCATGTCACCCCTCAGTCGTCTTTTCTCCAAGCTAAAGAGCCCTAAGCGCTTTAACCTTTCCTCATAGGGAAAGTGTTCCAACCCTTTTATCATTCGAGTTGCTCTTTTCTGCACTTTTTCCAAAGCTATAATATCCTTTTTAAGGTGTGGTGACCAGAATTGCACACAGTATTCCAGATGAGGTCGCACCATTGATTTATATAGGGGCATTATTATATTGGCTGATCTGTTTTCAATACCCTTCCTAATAATCCCCAGCATAGCATTGGCCTTCTTTATTGCAGTCACACACTGTCTCGACATTTTCAGTGAGTTATCTACTACAACTCCAAGATCTCTCTCTTGATCTGTCTCTGCCAGTTCAGACCCCATCAATGTGTATTTATATTTAGGATTTTTGGCTCCAATGTGCATCACCTTGCACTTGGCCACATTGAACCCCATTTGCCATGTTGACGCCCACTTGCCCATCTTTGACAGATCCCTTTGGAGTGCCTCACAATCCTCACTGGTTTTCACCACCCTGAACAACTTCGTATCATCCGCAAATTTAGCCACTTCACTGCTTACTCCCAACTCCAAATCATTAATGAACAAGTTAAAAAGCAGTGGACCAAGTACTGATCCCTGTGGTACCCCACTGCTTACCCCCCTCCACTGGGAGAACTGCCCATTTATACTCACTCTCTGTTTTCTATTAATTAGCCAGTTTTTGATCCATAAAAGGACTTGTCCTTTTATCCCATGATTTTTGAGCTTGCTTAGGAGCCTTTGATGAGGAACTTTATCAAAAGCTTTCTGGAAGTCAAGGTAAACAATATCTATTGGATCCCCCTTGTCCACATGTTTGTTCACCCCCTCAAAGAACACTAACAGGTTAGTGAGACAAGATCTTCCCTTACAGAACCCATGCTGAGTCTGCCTCAATAGGTTTTGTTCATCTATGTGCCTATTAATTCTTTCCTTAATAATGGTTTCCACCAATTTCCCCGGTATCGACGTCAGACTGACTGGCCTGTAAATTCCCTCCCCTCCCCCGCTTACTAGGGAATGACTTCGCTACACGCCACCAGCACCATTTTAGAGGATGTTTACAGTTCAGCTGAGACACCGCCTCCTGGAGAAAGCTGAGTTTCGGCACCTTCCATCACCATTTTTGGGGTTTGTTTATCTTCTTCTTGTTTTTAAATTGCAAATGTCCAGAATAACAGTCTGTTCTCTTAAACATTTCTAGTGATTCTCCAAAACAGTCCATTCCTGATTTTAGCTCCGTCCTCCCCCTAAAAATCTTTGATTTATTTTATCTTCTGGAGGGAGAGTTCCCCCCTCCCCCGATTGCTAGGGGAGGACTTCGCTAGCTTTGCAATCGCCATTTTCTGAGATGTTTAATATCTTTTTTAAAAGTTCCTGATGTCTACATATTTGCCCAAGAGCTTCTAGCAGGTTTTCCAATACAGTCCATTCTTTCTTTTAGCTTCGTCCACCCCATCCATGTAGAGTTACTTTGTTGTCAGGAGAGAGAGTTCCCCCCGCCCCGCTTATTAGGAGTGGACTTCACTTCTTTCTAAACCTTTCCATCCACCTTTTAAAGAGATGTTTATTTTCCATTTTAGATTATAAAAGTCTCGAAGGTTTGCCTATTCGCTTAGACGCTTCTTAAAGGCTCTCCAAAACAGCCCATCTGCACTTTAAGCTCTGTTCACTCGGTGAATGTATATTTTGTTGTCTGGAGGGAGAATTCCCTCCCTCTCCCGCTTCTTTGGGCAAACTTTGCTTCTCTGAAGTACTTCATTTCATCGTTACTCTTCACGTGTCAATTCAGTTGTTTTCGCCAATGTGTTTAGTTGTTGATCGGTCACTACTCGCTTGGTCCAGTGTGAATGGCTTCATCCAATGCTGGCACTCAGCGGGGAGACCATCAGGGCAAAAGGACACCTCAACTCCCCGGCAGCATGCTGGGGGAGTGGCAAACATCAGGGCCCCATGACTCAGGACCCTTCCCAAAGGGCCCCTGGGGGATGTGTACAATCGCACCCCCTCTCTACCCGCTGGTTTGCGGCCTGTGTCCCCAGGAGCTCCTGGGAAAGACAGCCACCATCAGCCCGCCAAAACTGGAAGCTCCCTATGTGTTGGGGATGTTATGGGCGCTATCCAGTAGGCATCCAGCACAGCTTTCCTTTAATATTCTGGAAACTTGCACAGCCATTTTTTCAGAACTCACAGAGCAGGGCTGCCAACCTTCTAGTGGGGCGACCTTCTCGGGGTGCCCCTGTTGGTGGCCAGGGGGGGACCTGCGAAGCCTAATGTCCAGATGACAGAGATCAGTTCCCCTGAAGAAAATGGCTACTTTGGAGGGTGAACACTATGGCATTATGACCTCTCTAAGGTCCCTCCCCCAGCCCCACCCTCTCAGCTCCACACCAAATCTCCAGGAATTTCCTCACAGCGTTGGCAACACTATCCGCAAGGCTGCTCACTATGGATAGAGTGGGCAGTCTCCTTCCTAGAGATCCTAAAGAGCAGTTACAATAAAATTATTTATTAACTTTAAGAGAGATGAAGTTTCTGCAGAATCATAGGGGACTTTCCTTGTTTCTCCCTGGTGCCTGAATTATTCACGCTTGAGTCTACCAGAGTGTAATGTATTCAGATGCTGCCCTGAATGCATGGGGACAAAGTGTGAATCGTCCCATAGAGAAGCTATGCTAAGCTTCAGGCTTCGGCAGGGATTCGCGCCGAAAGTATTGTGTCCAATCACATTTGAACTATCTGTGGTGGGAACGTTTGTGATTGGGCTGTTATGCGAACAACCTGATAGGTTGGTACTTGTACAGTAGGTGTGGCTACATTAGCCCGGAATGTTTAAATACCGAGCAGCTGAAATGGACAAGCTGTTCGGGCTATGAGGAGTTGTACCGTGTTAGAGAAGTCGATTATCGAGCTGAATAAACCTGAGTTTTGCTGAAATCACTCTCTGACTATCTTGTTAAGTACCGACTTAACACAGAGTCTTGCCTAATGATGACAGTTTTGGCAGTTGAGCAGTGACTGGCTAGGACAAATAGGGTTGCCAGCTCCGGGTTGGGAACTACCTGGAGATTTTGGGGTGGAGCCTGAGGAGGGTGGGGTTTGGGGAGGGGAGGGATCTCAACAAGGTATAATGCCATACAGTCCACCTTTCAAAGTGGCTATTTTCTCCAGGCGAACTGATCTCTGTCACTTGGAGACAGCCCCGTAGCTAGGGAATTTTTTTGGAGGGGGCCTTAGGGTGCCCGCCAGCTAATTAAATGAAAGTACAGTGCAGGTGGTAAGTTGGAGCACTTTGGGGGCAGCCCGGGAGGGAGGGGGCCCAGAAGAAACACTAGGGGGCCAGGCCCCATGGGCCCCATGTTAGCTACGGGCCAGCTTGGAGATCAGTTGCAATCCCAGAAGATCTTTAGCCACCACCTGGAGATTGGCAACCATATGGACAAAACAGCATTTAGCTCCCCCCCCCAATATTCCATTGTAAAAGCTGAAGGAATTGTCTCCATAATAGGGCACCTCCCTCACCTAAAGACCCAGCTGCCTGGCTGTGCTATTGGCTGACTGCCTAGATGGACAATTGTGCTCCCCAATGCCGCACCCCCATTGTAGGAGGGGGTAGGCTTCCTCTTCCTATGTGCTGCTAGTTGAGCTTAGAAGAAGAGGCAGCTGTTGCAAAAAGGGAGAAGAAGGCCTCAGACCTGTAGGAGTGTTCCTAGGCTTCCTTCATTATTTTTCAGGTAATGGGCTAGAATATTTCTCTCTTGAATCAGGATGTTCCACAGTCAATGAAATATTTTAAGTGTGGTTTAGGATTTATGACTTAAAAGTTCAGCCTTCAATGGAGGTTATGAAATTCTATAAATACAGATCACTAGATACAGGGAAATGGAGTTAAAATGATGTTAAAGTTACTGTGTTTATCTAGGGACAAAGCAAATTATAAAGAAGGAAGAACTTCATGCAGTCAGGAGTGTGCTAACTGAACTCACTTTAGAAGAAGAAGAAGAAGAGATTGGATTTATACCCCACCCTTCACTTGGAGTCTCAGAGCGGCTTACAAACTCCATTCCCTTCCTCTCCCCACAACAGACACCCTGTGAGGTGGGTGGGGCTGAGAGAGCTCTGACACAAACTGCTCTTTTTCAAGGACAGCTGTGCCAGAGCTTGTGACTGACCCAAGGTCACATCAGCAGGTGCAAGAGGAGGAGTGGGGACTCAAACCCGGTTCTCCCAGCTTAGAGTCCACACACTTAACCACTACGCCAAACTGGCTCTCTTTAGAAAGGTATTTTAGCTATGCAAAAGGAAGGCCTCAGACCTGTAGTAGTAAATAGTCAAAACAGGTGTGCCTTGAATATATTTCAAGATTTGTATATCCTATATCCAGGACTTTTTTTGTAGAAAAAGCCCAGCAGGAACTCATTAGCATATTAGGCCACACCCCTGACAGCACAGCTCATTCACATATTAGGCCACACCCCCATGTTACCAGAAGTGTGGTCATCCAGCCATACCCACCTTTTGCTTCTTATTCTTTTTACCTTGTTTGTTGACAAAACCCAGGGCCTTTTTTTTTTAGCAGGAACTCCTTTGCATGTTAGGCCACACACCCCTAATTGTAGCCAATCCTGATGAGTTTCTGATGTTGGGTGTGGCCTATTATGCTAATGAGTTCCTGCTGGGCGTGGCCAACTTGGGAGCCAGCCGGAACTCCGTTCCTGTGTGTTCCTGCTCAAAAATAGCCTTGCCTATATCAGTGTTGTACAAGAGGAAGAACTCTGAGAAGCGAATACAGTTATTTTAAACACTTAAGTGGTATTTTTTTACATGTGTCAGAGATGCTCTTGTTGATATTTTGCAGTGCTTTATTCCAGGTTTTGTGTGTGTGTAGGTGTACTGATTAGGCTTATGAGAGATACCCCAATAACTAATCTGTTTGTCTGTATGCAAAGTTTTCTTTTGAAAGGGAATCAATAAAAAGTCTTTTATTACTAATCTGGAGTCATTCATGATGACACTGTTGTTGTAGCCAACTGATGCTGAATCTGTTCTTTTACCTGGGTTCAGTTGGGACTCATGAACAGTGTTCCCTCTAAGCTGAGTTAGTGTGAGCTAGCTCACAGTTTTTAAGCCTCCGGCTCACCCTTTTTTTGTCTTCGCTCAGGGAGGATGGCTCCAGAGCAAACAAAATTATGCAGTAGCCCAATCGCTCACTCACAGCTTTAATGCCAGTAGCTCACAAAGTAGAATGTTTGCTCACAAGATCCCACAACTTAGAGGGAGCACTACTCATGAACCCACTCATGTTCTTGGTAAAAAAAAAAGTAACTCTACATTGTTTGGTACAAATGTGGTGAGTTATGCTTTTTTTGTACATCCTCAGGACAAGTCAATATTAAGTGAATCCAGGAATCCTGAAAAGAGTTGAAACTACATAGATGAGATTAGTATGTCTTGTCTGAATTGCAAGAAGATTGTCTTTGTGCATTGCAGATA
Source organism: Gekko japonicus (assembly GCF_001447785.1). Classification (NCBI taxonomy): domain Eukaryota; kingdom Metazoa; phylum Chordata; class Lepidosauria; order Squamata; family Gekkonidae; genus Gekko; species Gekko japonicus. The sequence goes on from NW_015163607.1 coordinate 632,492, forward strand.
GAACCAGGTGGGTAGCTGTGTTGGTCTGAAGCAGTAGAACAAAGTTTGAGTCCAGTGGCACCTTTAAGACCAACAAAGTTTTATTCAAGGTATGAGCTTTCGTGTGCACATCATTGCAGTCAGTGATCTTTTTCTAATTGTTATACTGTGCTACTTAAAACACTCAGAGAGAAGGAACCCTTTGGCGAGTTAATGGCTGTGTTGTATAGAAGTATACAAAAGCATGTTTTTTTGGAGATAGTGAGAACTAGCCAAGTGAACAATATTAAGTTGTTTATGGGTTAGACATATGCTATTTCAGAGTTGATTCTTTCCCTGTATTTTAACAAAGGTTTTTGCTAGGCATTAAGCAGAATGTTATATATGTACTGTCTTCAGACCCCCCCCCCCCCCCAGTTTTGTTGTTTGGGGAGAGACTGGCTTTTATTTAAGGGATTATGACTGAGTTTAGTGCTCCTAGAATTCCAGCATTGTGAAAGAAAAAAAATTCTGCCATCGTAGGTATGGCCTCTGCCTACTGCTATTGAGAAAATCTTCATTTTCTAAACTTACTAGACCTCTGTACGTGACCCATACATGCATTGAATCGAATCCGACTCTAGGGTTGCGATGCTCATCTCCGTTTCAAAGCCGAAGAGCCAGCGCTGTCCGAAGACGTTTCCGTGGTCATGTGGCCATGACTAAACACCAAGGTGCACGGAACGCTATTACCTTCCCACCAAAGTGGTACCTATTTATCTACTTGCAATTTTTTGCTACCTTCCCACCACAGTGGTCCCTATTTATCTACTTGCAATTTCTTGCTTTCGAACTGCTAGGTTGGCAGGAGCTGGAACTAGAGACGGGAGCTCACTCCATCATGCGGCACCCGGGTCTTGAACTGCTGAACTACTGACCTTCCAAAGCCTGCAGTTCAGCGTCTTAACCACTTGAGCCACCGCAGCTCTAAACTTACTCGACCTCTATACGTGACCCATACACGCATTGAATCAATGTACATAGAAGCAAGCACAAGCCTGCTGGCCCAGCCTACACCTGGTCATAAGCATGGCACTGAAATATTTATGCGCCTCCCTTTGATTGGAATGTTTGAAAAACAGCCAGCTCTCCCAAATACGGGGACAGAACCTCTGCGCATAGAGTTTCTCTGTCCAGAGGCATTAGAGTTGCCAGCATGAGACTCACCCAGTCGAGGGGGGGCCCTTGGTGGCAGTGTAGTGATTGTGCCAGGGAAGCAATGAGTTTTACTTTCAGGGTGACCAGACATGGCATAATGGCTTTGCCAGGGATGCTCTAGCATTCATAGGGTCTCAAAGGAATGCTAGAGCGTCCTAGGCGACATGGTGATGTCACTTCCTGTCACTCCAGAAGTGATGCCATTGTGCCTCCAACAATGCAAATGGCTGCATCCCCCCGTTCTTCTCCTGCTACCCAGCTGAGGTCAGTGGGAACGGGTAGTGGAGGGAATGGGTAGCTGTGCCTGCTCCAGATGGGAGAAGGATGGATATTTTTTGAAGGCTCCCCCTCACAGCACTCCTTTTGTATACATCAGGTAACTAACACAGCAGGAAGAAAGGCTTGCCACTCCTTGTCCTGATATTTTATAGTTCCAGGCAGTTAAAAACAAACATGAAAAAACATTCATAAACATGTTTTTAAAAACCTCCACTGCTGTCTGGAATAGTTCAGTAACATCCAACCTGTCTCACTGTGTTAGATAATGACACCGGCTCTTGGAGATCCTGTCATCTACTGTCACTGACAGTGGGTCAGCTTCCTCTCTCTGAAGGAACTTCCTAACAGTTAGAGGGGTTCCTCAGTGGAACAGGCTTCCTCGGGAGGTGGTGGGCTCGCCTTTTTTTGGGAGGTTTTCAAACAGAGTCTAGATGGCTATCTGACAGCAATGCTGATTCTATGAACTTAGGCAAATCATGAGAGAGAGGGTAGGAAGGGTTGCTTAAATCTTGTGGCCCTTTCTTACACACCCAGGTAAATGCTGATCACCACATTGGGGTCGGGAAGCAGTTTTTCTCCGGGCCACTTTGGCTGGAGGTTTTTTGTCATCTTCTGGGCATGGAACGGTGGTCACTGGGGGGTTGGGGGGGAGGTATTTGTGAATATCCTGCATTGTGCAGGTGGTTGGTCTAGATGAGCCTGGAGATCCCTTCCAACTCTATGATTCTAAGGAGAAGTCTTTTACTTCCTAGAGAGGAGAATCTGTGGAGAAGCTGCCATTTTGTTATGAGCCCTTAATGAATTGCTAAGGCCCAAAGCCTTCTGTCTCAAAGCCATTCTGGAACATGGGCTCTTCACGCTACATGACACTCAGTTGTATCAATTAGGCCTTGAAGTCCATATTACTAAAAGGCATTTCCACGCTACATGACACTCCGTTGTGTTAATTAGGCCTTGAAAGCCATATTACTAAAGGGCATTTTTACACATGAAACTGTAAAAATGCCATATTGATAGGGCTGCCAACCTCCAGGTGGGGTCTGGACTCTGGAGATCGCCCGCTATTACAACTGATTGTGAAACAGAGATCAGTCCCCCAGAGAAAATAGCCACTTCAGAGGGTGGACTGTATGGCATTATACCCTGCTAAGGTCCCTCTCCAAACTCTGCCTTCCCCAGGCTGCACCCTTCAGGAATGTCCCAATCTGGAGTACTGAATCTGTCTCACAGCTATTTTTTTAGAAGTCTTTATTACTTTCCTCCAGAAGGCTGTCATTATGGCATGCATAGTTTCCCCCTTCTTTATGTTATCCTCCCAACTATCCTGTGAGGTTGTTTGGGCTGAGTGACTGGCCCAAAGTCATCCTGGTATAGTGGTTAAAAACAGAAGATTCTGATCTGGAGAACCAGGTTGGATTCCCCACTCCTCCACATGAGGCCTGCTGTGTGACCTTGGGCCAGTCACAGTTCTCTCAGAACTCTCTCGGCCTCACCTATCTCACAAGTTGCCTGTTGTGGGGAGAGGAAGGGAAGGCGATTGTAAGCTGCTTTGATACCCCTTAAGTTAGAGAAAAACAGTAGGTATGAAAACCTACTCTACTGCTGCTGCTAGGTTTGTGACTCACTTGGGAAACTGAAGGCCTAAAAGTGAGTGCCTAGAGCTACAGCCTTGCTAGTCTATCTGTCCCTGCTTCCTTCCACTATCTTTCTTCTCTCTCTTAAAGTATTTTCTTCCTTGTTTTTCAAGAGCCTCCAGAATGAATAAAACTCCCCCCCCCCCAATGATAAAAATGTATTTTAACAAAGAATGGCCTTGATTGTAGTTAAAATGACAGTGTTTTCTTCTGCCCGTGCTCTCTGCTACGATACTGTGTCTATTCTTCATGAGGAACAGGTTTTTTGTGGCATCAGTTTTATGGAACGGCCTGTGAGAGGCTGCTGCTGTGAGAGCCCCGCCCTCCCCAAGAACATGAAGACCATCTTGTTTCAGAGTGTTTTGGTGGATTGCTGATGATGCTGTTTCACTGGTTATGGGTTCAGCTAATATGAGTAATAGGAGCTGCGGTGGCTCAAGTGGTTTAGACGCTGAACTGCAGGCTGTGGAAGGTCAGTAGTTCAGCAGTTCGAGACCCGGGTGCCGCATGATGGAGTGAGCTCCCGTCTCTAGTTCCAGCTCCTGCCAACCCAGCAGTTCAAAAGCAAGAAATTGCAAGTAGATAAATAGGTACCACTTCGGTGGGAAGGTAACAGCGTTCCGTGCACCTTGGTGTTTAGTCATGCTGGCCACATGACCACGGAAACATCTTCGGACAGCGCTGGCTCTTCGGCTTTGAAACGGAGATGAGCACCGCAACCCTAGAGTCGGATTCTACTGGCTTTCGAGCAAGGGAACCTTTAATATGAGTAATACTCTGGTCTGTTTTCATTCTGTCTTAATTAATTGCTGTCATGGCCCAAGGCTAGCCTGACCATGTCAGATCTTGGAAGCTATGCAGGGTTGGCCCTGGTCAGTATTCGGATGGGAGACCATCAAGGAATTCCAGGGTCGCAACACAGAGGCAGGCAATGGCAACACACCTCTGAACATCTCTTGCCTTGAAAGCCCTGTGGGGGTCACCATAAGTTGGCTATGTCTTCTTGATGGCACTTTGCACACGCAGGTCCCTTGAGTTTGGAAAAGGAGGACATTAGTTTTGTAAGAATAAATTTTGCTGCACACCAGTGAAGTGGAGCAGGGGTGGAGGAACACGAACTGTGATGTCGTATCATGCACATACTTTGAATATTCCTGGGAGACCTAGGAAAGGTAATAGAGATCAGTGATAGCATGTCCTTAAAAGAACATGTTTGTCTCAAAGGTAAGTTGCTGCAAGGATCTCTCGCTGTCTTCTCTTGGGCTGGGGAGTAGGGTATAAATTGTAAAAATAAACAGCCATTTCTCTGATCTGCACTCTGAAACAAAAAGTTCCCCCCTTTTTTTTTTAATAAAAAAGGGGCATTAATGGTCTGAACAATGTCTCTCAATGGGACAGATTCCAGGCTGCACAAAGCATCTTCTGTCGGTTTTACATTACGAACATGGGAACTTTGTCAAAGCAAATGTTAGTTAAAAAGATGTTTACCAAAGGAAAGGCAGTTAAACATCTTATACAGAAGGCTGTATTGTTATCACGAATCAATAAAATGAGGAGAACATGGATGGCGGGGCAGCTGTAAATACCAAAACATGAATAGCACCTGAGAAAGGTCACAGTTTGTGTTGCTATTCATGCTCTCTTCAGATGATTTTCTATTTTTAAGCCATTCATTTTGAAGTAGATAGGCTAGTAGTGGAAGTGGTTAAAATACACTGAATACCAAGACTGAAATGAGCTGTTAAGATCACTCTGCTGCAATGTGCCGGAAGTAAAGATGACAGAATCAGCGTTCATTCAGGAGGAAGCAATGTAATCTTGACAGATCGTACAGTCCTACCATTCTTAATCAAAGCAAATGTTCTCCAAAGTGGTTTACCAATTTATTAACACTCTAAGATAAAATTTGATGAAGAGTGAGGACAGGAAAAGGATCCTGATGAGGTCATGTCTTTTAAAAAGATTCATTTTAATATTACACAATGAGGGATGGCTGATCCACTCACAAAGGCCTCAACTAGAAAGTCAGTTCTCCTATGTCAAGGTGGTTCTGGCTAACAAAGGCGTTATTATAAGGACAATTTCAGAGGGTAGCCATGTGCGTCTGCAGTACAATAGCTAGATCAGGTGGCACAGAGGGATGCCAGCCTCCAGGTGGGACCTGGGGATCCCCTGGAATTACAGTTCATCTCCAGGTCACAGAGATCAGTTCCCCTGGAGAAGATGGTTTCTTTGGAAGGTGGACTCTATGGCATTGTACACTGTCCTTGTCTTTCCCAGGTTCCATCCCCAAATCTCCGGGAGTTTCCCAAACTGGATCTAGCAACCCTACCCCCCCATCCCCCAGCAGTGGCCAGGGGGACCTGGCAACCCTAGCTAGCACCATAGAGACCAAAATTATATTTTCAGGGTATGAGCTTTTGAGAATCAAAGTTCCCTGTCTGATGAAGGGATCGTTGACTCTCGAAAGCTTATACCCACAAAATCCCCCAACCCTTTTTGGTCTCTGAGGTGTTACTGGAGTTGAATCTAGCTGTATTATAAAGGCTCCCAGTGAGGAAGCATTCCAAGATGGCGGCTGAGGCAGACGTTTGATACCGAGCTCCGCGTTTTATCTACTGTTTTTTTTAAAGGCTCCCAGTGGGAGGGGCAAAAAATAACAATTTCAAGTATTCTTGAATCCCATTAGGATCTTTCAAATACATTTTAATATCACTTTTGGCTTCATGAGGTGATTTTTCTCCTCTTAGAATCATGGGTTGGATTCAGATGATGAGCAAGGGCTTTTTTTTTTTTTTTTTTAAGAGGTACCGGTACTCTCTAGAGGGAAATGGAGTTTTCAGTCCATATACTGAAAACTCATGAACTTTTAAACATTTTAAAAATAATTTTGTCGAAGAGGTTCCAGAACTGTGTTCTGGCACATTCCACCAGATAAAAAAGCCCTTATGGAACGATCTTTCTCATTTTCCCTCTGTCTCAATTAATTTTGCCTCTACCTGAAAAGCTACTTCTAAGGGTAAGAGACCCTCAGAAACAGTATGAAATGCAGCTGGGGGAACCGCAGCTTGAAGGGAACATTTATGGATAGAGAAGAAATGCCTTATAAAGAAGAAATGCCTGCAGCTTGAAGGGAACATTTACGGATAAAGAAGAAATGCCTTCTGTTGATAGAAAGGCTACTTCAGATCCAACCCAGTGAACTTTAGGGTTGTCAGACGGGGGAAAGAATGAAGAGCTAAAAGCTGGAGTCTGTTTCCTTCACCACTGGGGGACAACAGTGCATTCATATCATCTGTGTGGGAAATCTGCGTTTCCAGAAAGACTGGAGTCCAGCATCCCTCTTTCCGGTAGGTATGTGCTGCCCAGGTGCACATGCTTGTGAATCCGTTCGCATTGATCTATGAGGCTGTTGCAGTATATAAAGAGTCACTTGATAACGTTACAGCTGACAAAGTTCATTTTGAAACTATTCATGATGCATTGCAGGATGATTATGTTGTTTTAGAGTATTTCTAACTCAAAGAACAAATTCCCTCTTTCATTTTAAATCAGCTCAGGACAGGCTGTTGCAGGGTGAGGAAATACAGCAAGCAGATGAAAACATGAAGCAATATGTGATAGTCCAATGGTTGAGTGGTGTTTGGACATGATTCTTGGTGCCACTCCCCCCCCTCCCCATGTGTGAAATGGCTGCCGTGTGTGGTCTCCATGTCATCAGAAGCCTCCAGGTGCCTGTGACAGCTACTGTTCTCTCACTGCTGCTTGCTCACTTACCCTCCAACAGCACCTGGCTTCTTCGGGCAGCAGAAGGGTGCAAGGAACAAAGTTACTGCCAAGGGAGTTTCAGCAATGTTCTTATTCCTCTCTGCTGCCAGAACAAGCCAGGTGTTTCAGGAGGATGAGTGAGTGGGGTCCTGATGCTGTTGTTGCAGCAGCTCATCCATAAAGACAGGTTTACCTTTGTGACAGAATGAGAGAACTATAGCCTCCTTTCCAATCTACAGCAATCCTAATGAGAAGGGAAAATATTTTCCACGCTGCCTGCAACCTGTCACTAAACTTGTAGTTGTGTTTTACAACCAAAGAATAGGAGGAGATCCTGCCATCTGCCAAAATAGAGGCTGTATTTTCATCAAATGTCTGAAAACTTAATAGCATGGAACTTGAATAACAGGATTTAGCAAGCCTTAGCATGCACCTAAAACAAGCTTGCTGAGTCCAAAACAAAATTATGCAAAAAAGATTTCTGATTTGCAGCTAGAGATGGCTCAGTTGATACAGCACTTTGTGTTGTTATCAGCCTCGCAATCTGACATAAGTTCTTCCGTGAATGTGCTTGGGGTTTTTAACTTTTAATTGCTTGTTAACAACCACACAGATTCATCTGCAAACTGCTGTTTGTGCAACAAAGAGAGCATCATATAGCTTCGTTATGCTGTTGTGTAGGGATATGATTAAAGTTTATTCTGTGGCCAGAATAAGATGGACTTTTAAAGAAGTGGGGCGGGGCGGGGTGGGGGGGAGATCTGCTGCTGGAAAGGGAAGTTTGGAAGGCCCTTTCTGTAAAAGGAATGTCCTCTGTGTCACTTTGGATCCTAGCCAAAGAAAATAATGATGAGCTTATTCCCAGTTTATGGTTTGATATTATTTGTTGCATGAACCACTTCTTACATGAACCATACTCCACTCAATGGAGCATTTATATCCCTTTAACTTTTACCATTCTGTGGGATTGTAGCCAGGGACGATAAACGAAGCATGCTGACGTCCCATTGAAATAAATGGAACACAGGTGCGCGGGTTGGTGCTGAAGTTACATTGAATTTTATGGGAGTGTTCTCAATATAGTTAAACTGATTTGTTGAATCTTGGCTTTATACCCAAGATATTATCTGTATAAACCATCTAATAACATGAGCATATTTAGTTGAGTCAATCATTTTGAACATCTGATTACCTGAAATTGATAAGAAGTCCGCTGCCTACAGAAAACCTGTGTAATTAGGGTTGCCAGTTTGGTGTAGTGGTTAAGTGCACAGACTCTAATCTGGGAGAACCGGGTTTGATTCCCCACTCCTCCACTTGCACCTGGCTGGATGACCTTGGGCAAGCTGTAGCTCTGATAAGAGCTGTTCTTGAAAAAGACCAGTTTCTGTCAGAGCTCTCTCAGCCCCACCCACCTCACAGGGTGTCTGTTATGGGGAGGGGAAGGGAAAGGAGTTTGTAAGCCGCTCTGAGAGACCTTCGGGTAGTGAAGGGCGGGGTATAAATCCAATCTCTTCTTCTTCTTCTTCTAGGTGAGGCTTGGAGATCTCCTGGGATTACAAGTGATCTCCAGATCAGTTTGCCTGGAAAAATGGCTGCTTTGGAGGGTGAACTCTGTTGCATTATACCACACCCTCCCCGGCCTCCACCCCTAAATCTCCAGGAATTTCCCAAGCTGGAGTTGGTAATATATGCCGCACATTGAGGAGACGATAAAAAAAGGTGAGACAAGAAGAAGTAAGTGGTTATTGGTCAAAAGAGGAACTCCCATTAGAGCCCATATCCAACTGGTGCTCTGCCAGCTACACTGGCTCTCTATAGAATACTGGATCAAGTTCAAGGTGTTGGTTTTAACCTTCTTTCTTTTAAGGTGATCTTAGGTATATATGGACAGGTGGGCCAGTAAACCCATTTTGGGCTTTGGAAACGTCATAGTCCTCTTTCATGTAAATCACCACTTTTCAGTTCTGTATAATTTTATGATACATATAATTTTTTTGTTGTTCCTGAAAAACAGGTCCCCTAATTTGTACATACCATAAATGGGAGGAGGAAGAGGTTAAAAAACTAAAATTAACATTGGTCCTAAAGATACATAACTTTAAATTCAGTTACTTACATTATTTTAAAAATTTAAACCCAACAAATTTGCAAGTGTTATGATAGTATGTGAACTTGCTCCCTATATCAAAGAAAGGTTTTAACATTTGGGAGAACATGCATGATGTAGATTTTTTAAAAGGGAGCATTTTTCCTGATGTTAAGAGTTTAATATAGAATCACAGAAGCATAAGAGTTGGAAGGGACCTCCAGGGTCATCTACTCCAACCCCCTGCACAATGCAGGAAATTCACAACTACCTTCCCCCAAACCCCCAGGTGACTCCTGCTCCATGCCCAGAAGAAGGCAAAAAAGTCTCCAGGATCCCTGGTCAAATTGGGCAGGAGAAAATTGCTTCCTCACCCCAAAGTGGTGATTGGCATTTCCCTGGGCATGTGTCATGGCAGGACCAGGGGGCGTGACGTAAGTAAGCCAAAGTCCAGGAACAGTCCGAGGTCAAGTCGAGCAAATCAGGTAGCAAGGTTCAAACAGGTTTAAATCACAGTCCAGAAGCAGGGTCAGACATACCAAGGTTTCAAGTCCATAAATCACGATACCAGAGGAGTCAGAGATGAACGAAGGTCAACGAAGCCGAGGGTCAAAAGCCGAGGATCAAGCCGATAAGAATTCCACAAGGTC
>NW_015163607.1:642441-644694 GCF_001447785.1 Gekko japonicus
GGGCAGGCATGACAGCATGTAAGAAAGGGCCACAAGATCTAAGCACTGATGCAACCCTTCCTGTCCTCCCTTCTCGTGATCTGCCTAAGTTCACAGAATCAGCATTGCTGTCAGATGGCCATCTAGTCTCTGTTCGAAAGCCTCCAAAGAAAGTGAGCCCCCCCCCACCCAGGAAGCCTGTTCTACTGAGGAACCCCTCTAACTGTCAGGAAGCTCTTCCTAATGTTTAGCCAAAAACTCTTCTGATTTAATGTCAACCCATTGTTTCTGGTCTGACTTTCTGGGGCAACAGAAAACAACTCTGCACCATTCACTACATAACAGCCCTTCAAGTACTTGAAGATGGTTATCATATCACTTCCCAGTCATCTCCTCTCCAGATATAATGTGGTGGATCCGACCTCTATCCTACCACTCCACTGAGCAAAGCTTGTTTACTTATTCATTTATTTCTTAAGAGATTTATACCTCACCTTTCCTTTTGTCTTAAGTCTGAAGCCTTCCTGCAACTTAAGTGGCTCTTCCATTGGAGGAAGAGCCACTTAAGTTGGAGGAAAAGCCACTTAAACTGAAGGAAGGCTACTTAACAGGATGGTTGGATCCTTACCCTTATGAGACTCTGGACTCTAAGGCTGTGCCCGCATCCATAGGTTAACTTTATAAAGCTTGTGAATGAGATTATCAAACCCAAGTTTCTTTAGCTCAGCATTTCTTAAACTGCCATGTATTCTGGACCACTATTCTAATGTGCTTTTTCCTTGTAATCCATGATTAAAAAAAAAGATTAAGCAGCCATGTAACTTCTGAATGAAAGCCCATCTTGTCCTGTGCTCTGTTGCAGAGGTAAAGAACGTGGAGGGAGATGAGAGCAGGGAAAACATAGCCAGAGAATAGGTGGGCAGTGGTAAAGTTTTTGTATTCCTCCCTGTTATTTTCATCAGGTAAGAAAGAACTGCTATTTTAACTGATGGCAATAATTTAAAATATATATATTTATTTATTGCTCTACGGGCATGATAAAGTAGATGTTTTGTCTGTGAAGATAGGGAGAAAAGACGCCTTGAGCTAAGGAAAAACAATTCTACGGTGCTTTATGAGTGTTCAAACCACTTTGCAAATATCTTCTCAGCAATCTTTACAACAGCCCTGTAAGGGAGGTCAGTATAATCTTCATGTTGTGGACTGCAGGCGGCGAAAGGGAAGGAGGGCAAGCTGAAATAATAGACTCTGGAAAGCTGCTTGGTGAATTCCTAGCTGAGGTGAGCAATGTTCCCTCTAAGCTGAGGAGTCTTGTGAGCAAAAATTCTACTTTGTGAGCTACTGGCATTAAAGTTGTGAGCGAGTGATTTGGCTGCTGCATAAAGTAGTTTGCTCTGGAGCCATCCTTCCTGAGCTGAGACAGAAATCTGTGAGCTGGAGGCTAAAAAACTGTGAGCTAGCTCACACTAACTCAGCGTAGAGGGAACCCTGGAGGTGAGTCAGAACTGAACACTAATCAAAGTAGACATAGCCGCATCCAGTGTGGCTGCCACTAGGATGCTGCTGTCACTTTAAAGTGATTTAAAAAATGCCGTGAGGACCCAATCCTGGTCGAGCTTGCAGTGCAGCAGACAGAAGCGCTCTTGTTCCCTCCTTCTAGGCACCATATCAAGTGCAGAAATTCTCTCTCTCTTTCTCTCTCTCTCTCTCTCTCTCACACACACACACACGCACGCACAGGAATAAGGAAACACTTTCTACTATACTCCGCTGGCTTCCATGTGCAAGTGCATCTGTTGTCTGCTGCAGCACTGAAATGCACACTCCTGGAATGGATTCATATATAGCCACATGAGCGGATGGTGTAGTAGGGTTGCCAACTCCAGGTTGGAAAATTCCAGGAGATTTTGGACCATGGAGCCTGAGGAGGGTAGTGTTTGGGGAGGGGAGGGACCTCACTGGGGTATACTGCCATAGAGTCTGCCCTCCAAAGCAGCCATTTTGTCCAGAGGAACTTGTCATCTGGCAAACAGTTGTATTTCTGGGAGATTTCCAGGCCCCACTAATCCTTATACTAATACTGAAGTGGCCCCGTGCGTGCGTATATCTAAATCCGCGCTCCGGGGCCACCTGGGGGGCAGGGAGAGGTTTGGGGACACGTGGGGCGGTCCCCACGCCTGCAGAAAAATGAGAAACCCTGGGAAAACAATCGGGGGGATGTTTAAATCCCCCCGAAACTAAGAGAGCGTCCCCTGCGCATGCGCAGGGGACGCT
>NW_015163607.1:645152-658722 GCF_001447785.1 Gekko japonicus
GCGACATTCGGAGCCACCTCCTCAGTTTGAAGCCCCCCCGCCCCCCACGAGTTTCGCGGGTCCTCTTTCTTGTGTGTTCTATTTATAATCATCATTTAGTATAAGGTTTTTGCAGCGTATATTTATTTGTTGCTAGATTCTCTTAACACTGCAGCTCGGGTTGCTTCACCCACCTTGAGACTGGCAACACTAGAAGGAGACCTTTGACTTCTAGCCTTGAGGAGAATCTTTCTGTGGTCTTAGGAAAGCAGTCGTCTTCCAGGATTCTTCCAAAGCTGGCCCAGGGACTACAGCAGCAGCAATGATGTGTATGGATGGAGCTGCAGAGAGTGGAAGTAGGGTTGCCAGCTCTCGGTTGTGAAATACCTGGAGATTTGGGGGGTGGAGCCTGGAGAGGGAGGGGTTTGGGCGGGTTGGGATCTCAGCAGGGCACAATGCCATAGAGTCCACCCTCCAAAGAAGCCATTTTCTCCAGGGGAACTATTTCTGTTGTCTGAGATCAATTTTAATAGTGGGAGATCTCCAGTCCCCACCTGGAAGTTGGCAACCCTAAGTGGAAGGGAACTGATAGAAGATGGCAGATAGATCCGTGTGGTGCCATAGGAGGTTTCTGTGGCCGACCACAGATATTTCTTGCTGGGCCATAATGGGGAAAGGAAACCTTAGTGCCATGTATTTTCAGAGCATTGGTTACAGTTAATGCTTCAGAATAATTACAGCAATATTTCAAGCACAGGACACCCATTTCTCCTTTCACTCTTTCTGAAGCAAAGGGATTTGTGCTTCTGGCAGTCAGAATACAGTCTGAATACAGTAAGCAGTAACTGTCAGAACCCACAGCCAACAACGAAGTACACACATTCAGGAATGGTAATACTTTTATTGCAGAGCTATAGATGCAGTAACATAAGCACTGTTAAGAATGGCGGAGGCCCCATGGGCATAATAGGATATAGGGTATTCGTATGCACCCCCCCCCCCACAGCACTGGCCAATTAGGCACCCTCCTGCGCGTGGGATAAAGCTTGGAGACCGTTAGGTAGCTAAAGCTGAGAACCAATACTCTCCCACGGCACCTAGGAAAAACCCAGACAATACAACTCCCTCCTGCACATCTGTATAGATAAGCATTTCGGTGCAAAGCAGAAAAAGCACAGAAAGGAATGTAGTAGCAATTAACCTGAAAGGAATGCAGTAGTAATTAACCAGACACAGACCAAGCTCCCCAACTTTCATGGCAGCATAGCTGACAGTAACAATAATATGCAAACTCAGGGTGTTGGCTGGAAATACAGATCCTCTCAAAGAATTCAGTCTGGAAAAATAAGGAGATGCTGCTCCAGAAATGGTGCCCCAGGATGGTTCCCTATCTTATCAGCTTTTGCTTATGGATATATTTCTTTAAAATAAAGCCTTCAATCAATTAGGTATATTGCTTAATCCTTCCCAGACCTGGAGTTTGAGTACATATTATACCCTTGTTTTGATGCTTGTCTTTGTTCTTATCTTAACTATGTTTAAAATTGAATTAGATGCAGTGATTGTCATGGGCTTAATTGAGTCTTGGGTTAATGGCAGGAATCTGTCTTCAGGAGGAGAGTAATAGATCTACTAGAGAAGAAGCTGATCTTATTAAGACTGTAAGCATTTTTTTCCCAGCAGGGAATTGCCAGTGGAGTGTATGTTGCGTTACAAATAATTAAATTGTTTTCATACATAGGGGATTCCTCTCCGGGCTTGGTAGCAGACACACAGGAAAGGTTAATGAGCAATCCTATTCATTGCCTTGGGTTTATTTTTACTGAACTGCCACTTAAATTTTTTTTGGCACTTTCCACACAGACATGTGTCATCCTGTTGCGATCAGTCTCATTTTTATTTGCAAAATCTGCTCTGCTTTTTGGTTGGTATAAGACAGAGGCTTTCCCGGGGGTTGTTTGGTCGGCATACAATTGAGAGTGAGCCGTTTTTTGTGTTTTTTTGAATGCATGTTTTAGGAGTGCTTTCAATGGATGAGGCTTGTAAAGTAAAAGTTGGAACCAGGACAGTTTAGTTTTGCCCTGAGTTGTATAGCCCAGGCTAGCCCTATCTTGCCAGGTATGGGAAGCTAAGCAGGGTCAGCCATGGTTAGTACTTAGATGGGAGACCCAGGAAGTTTAGGGATGCTATGCAGAAGCAGGCAATGGCAAACTGCCTTTGAACATCTCTTACCATATGGAGTCACTGAAAGTTGGCTGTGACTTGGTGGCAAAAGAAAGTGGGGGGGGGGGAAGGTTGGCTTTGTTTGAAAACTGTAATGATTAGTCAAGTTGACTACAATCCTTTAGATAATTATATTTAAAGCCATTTTTTTAAAAGTCTGAGTCAACCCAGGATGTTTTAAAAATGGCAAGTGGAACATGCTATCCACAAAGAGGCATTCCCATTTTGTCTCAGATGAGGAAGGTAAAGGTAAAGGTTTCCCTTGCTCGAAAGCCAGTCAAGTCCGACTCTAGGGTTGCGGTGCTCATCTCTGTTTCAAAGCTGAAGAGCCAGCGCTGTCCGAAGACGTTTCCGTGGCCATGTGGCCGGCATGACTAAACACCAAGGTGCATGGAACGCTGTTACCTTCCCACCGAAGTGGTACCTATTTATCTACTTGGAATTTCTTGCTTTCGAACTGCTAGGTTGGCAGGAGCTGGAACTAGAGACGGGAGCTCACTCCGTCATGCGGCACACTCGGGTCTCGAACTGCTGAACTACCGACCTTCCACAGCCTGTGCTGACCCACCAACTTTCCACAGCCTGCAGTTCAGCGTCTTAACCACTTGAGCCACTTCTAATATGGTGTCGGTTGAGGTGCAAGTGTACACTCCCAACAAACTATGTTTTACTCTTCATGTACTCTTCATTCTATAGCCTAACTTTCTTCCTTCCTGGAATGGAAGGCATCATTCACAGGGTTCCCCTATAGGCACTGAGCAAACCCAGATCTGAACAGCATTATTAAGGTTGCTGGATCATGTGCCCTCCAACCATACCCCGGGGGATCTGAGGATAATTGGTTGTAGTATGCAAATATACTCAGATTTAATCAATTACTGAATCACTTGAAACATGCAATTAGCTGACTACAATTTCTTTAGCTGTGTGATGGCCCTAATTTTATTCTGTTCAGTGCTGTTTGTATCACAAGGTCTCAGAGCAGGTAGCCACAATGTGAACATCAAAGCATGCACAGTAATAACAACACTCAATTAAATTTATGATATGCCTCTAAACCCTGGCTCTTGAATGCTGGCCCGAAGAGGAAACATTTTCCAGTTCTTTAAAGAATTGAAGCTTGATGGTCCACTGTGGGAAAATAAAGTTGCCAACCTCCAGGTGGGGGCTGTGTGTGTGGGGGTCTCCCAAAATCACAACTGATCTCCAGACTACAGAAATCATTTATTTATTTAAAACATTTTATTTATTTATTTACATTCAATTTATATACCGCTCTAACCTTTTTGGGCAGGTCTCTGAGCGGTTTACATATATCTACCAAATTCCCTAACTAGGGCCACATTGTTGATGGGTGGTGTCTGCCTACCAGCACCCAGGGCTTGTTGTTCTTCTGGCTTCCTCTAGCGGCTTCAGGTATTGGCGTCCTTCTGGTGCCTTTTTTTCTGGAGACGGTCTTTTCTGGGTAGCTTCCTCTGGCAGGCCTCGTTCTGGCGCGTAGCTCTGTGTCGGCTGCGGCTCCAGCTACTGTCCTTGGAGGCTCCGCCGCACCGCACCGCACATCACCACCATTTTCTCCCACTTCTCTGGGAGAAGATGGCTGCTTTGGAAAGTAGACTGTATGGCATTATACCCTAACCATGTCCTTCCCCTCCCCAAGCCCCACTCACCCAGACTTCACTCTCAAATTGCCAGGCATTTCTGAACCTGAAGTTGGCAACCCTAGTGGGAAAGGCATGCCACAATTGTAGAGCAGCCACCAAGAAGTCCTTTCTAAATGCCCCCAGTGTTCAATTAGATGCCCTGGTGGCATTGTTAAGAAGATCTGGTACACCAAAACTGAAGAAGAACTGGTACACCAAAAAAGAAAATGGGTTATTCTGGGTTGCCAACTCCTGAAAATTTGGGGCGGAGTCTGAGGAAGGTGGAATTTGGGAGGGAGCGCAGCATGGTTGTGATGTTATAGAGGCTGCCACTCAAAGCTGCCATTTTCTCCAGGGGAAATTGCTCTCTGTAACCTGGAGATCAGTTGTAATTCTTGGAGACCTCCAGGCCCAACCTGGAGGTTTCCAAACCTAGCTGAGGCATATAGGGTCTAATCAGCCTCATCTTGCAAATGATATTTCTATAACTTCTGTACTCTTTCCACCCATGTTGCACATGGAACTGAGTTGTCTACGCCAGCTGAACTCCGTAGCAAGCGTTTTGTTATTCAGCTAATTTCCAATAGAACAAAGTTTTTTTAGTCCAGTGGCACCTTTAAGACCAACAAAGTTTAATTAATTAATTTTGCGCCTGCACAAGGAAGCTTATACCCAGAATTAAACTTTGTTGGTCTTAAAGGTGCCACTGGACTCAAACCTTGTTCTATTGCTCCAGACCAACACGGCTACCCCTGTGAATCTAATTTCCAATGTTATTTTTGGCAAGTAGGTTGAGGGGCTAGGATCTCCTCCATCCACTACTGCACAGTCTCAGAAACTCTGCTGCTTCCTGTCCCACTTAAGTGGGCTACTTGTGCTCACCTGTGGCTTATTGGGGCCAAGTGAATGCAGAACGAGGTCGCCATAATCAAACCAGGGCACTTGTGGTGTTAGAGCCAGATCGCTAGGAGTTGCTGACCCAGTTTATTCATTCCGCTTAAAAGTGATTGCAAAATGATTTGAGATGATTTGAGAGCAGTCTGGCATCACCCAGCATCGTGTATGATCCACTTGACCTAACTTTAGCCACAGACTTAAAAGAGCTGGATTCAAATCTCTCTTTTGTTTACCTGCATAACCTTAGGCAATTTGCTTCATTTGGTTCCTTATCACAGAGAATGCAAAGAATGAAGGCATTGACCTCCTTTCCTGCTGTGAGAATGAAGGCAAGTTACTTTATAATATAGTCAAGAAACAAGCTGTATATCTGTTCTTACATTGGTACCTGTGATGGTACAAAAAACAACACATTTTTAACCCACTGTTCCTCCAAAGAGCTTTGGGCCATGTACACGGATCTCCCCTCCCCATTTGATCCTTGTGATAGACCTGTGAAGCTCTTCTGGCTGGTCAGCTATTTCATAGCTAAAGGGGATTTAAACCTAAGCCTCCTCAGCCAAAGTCCAACAGTCTAACCACTGTACCACACTGGCTCTCCATGTAGCTACAGCACAATCTTATGCAATGCAAATGGAAGAAGATTTATTTTCTTGTCTCCCATAATTTGTAATCCCTGTGTAAATGCTTCTTATGGTATAAGTAGGGAGCATATGGTTATATTTTAAAAAAATGATGAGGGAAAGGCCATTAACAGTGCATATTTATTTAATTCATTTATAGCCTACCTTTCTCCCCAATGGAAAGCCGAAGTGGCTTACATAATTCTCCTTTCCTCAATTTTATCCTCACAACAATGCTGTGAGGTAGGTTAGGCTGAGAGTGTGTGACTGGCTCAAGGTAGGATTGCCAGGTCAATCAGACCTGTGGGCAGGGTCATGGAGAGAGCATTCTGGGAGCAGAAAGTGACATACCTGGAAAGAAATGCAGTGTGCCATTCTGGTTTTGGGGCAAAACTCTGTGGTAAAAATGACTTCAAACCATAGAGTTTTGCCCAAAAACCAGAGTGTCACCCTCCCAGACATCACCAATGTGCCTATGTCACTTCTGGGTGACATGGGCATGTCGCGTTTACTTCCTGCTTCTTCCCTCCCTGCTTCCGGTAAGTCTTGTTTATTTCCAGCTTGGGGTGGGGGTTGTCTGGTGTCCCCTTTTCTCCGGCTTCCTGATAGCCCTGAAGCAAGGAAGGGGGCTCCATACCGGGGGGATCCCCTGCCCCTAACTGAGGAGTGGCAACCTTAGCACAAGATCACCTAAGGAGCTTCCATGGCATGAGTGAGGGTTCAGACCTGGGTCTCCCAGATACTTGTCCAATGCTCTTAACCACTACACCACCTTATGTGAAGATTACCTCCCATACCTAGTGGCTAGAGTGTTGGACTGGGGTCTGGGAGGCCCAGGTTTGATTCCTCACTTTAGGAACCCAGAAGGTTGAGCAGCTAAAACAGAACAGAATGCATCTATTTATTACAAAGGGCACAGTAAGTACAGATTAAAAACACACGTAGAATGTCGATAAAAACAGAGAGGTAGTAGTTATCACATTACATCCACATAGCATACAGCAACCAATGTATGTCACTTTTGGTTGACACGAGGACACACACGGTGAATAGAGCAACAGCCGAGGGCAGAGTGATTGTATAAAGCTATCATATTTGATGGGTGTGGGCTCCTCAGTGTATGCAGGCCTGATTGACATCAATACTTTATAACCATTGTTTGGAGCTACACTATTCCATTGATTCAAACACAACCTGCCTGGCTTGGAGCAGAAATTTTATATTTATATTTCTAGTGTGTGTTGCTATTATTTAGACCACTGAAAAAGGCCCTCTGGGCTGAAATGTGTTTGGTCTAGTGGTTATTGTATGTGTACAACTTATTTATTTATTTATCTTTGCATTTATATCCCGCCCTCCCCGAAGGCTCAAGGCGGCTCACAACTTACATTTGTTGCTGTATCCTGTGTGGATGTAATGTGATACCCACTTCCTTTCTGTTTTTATCTACATTCTTTGTATGTTTTTAATCTGTAGTTATTGTGCACTTTGTAATAAATAGATGTATTTTGTTCTATATTTTAGCTGCTCAACCTTCTTGGTTCCTGACTTGGTTCTTAGGTTGGGTTCCCCCCCCCCTTTTGCCCTAGTATTGATTCCTCACTTTGCCATGGGAGCTCACTGGGTGACTGGCCTTGGGCCAGTCGCATCGTTTCAGACTAACCTACCTCACAGGGGTTTTGTGGGGAAAAAACTGAGGAGATGAGAATGATGTAAGCCACTTCAGGGACATGACTAAATAAAATAAACACATTTCTCCACTTTGGCAAACAGATCATGCACGGGCTTATTGTTGAAGACATTAGCTCCAACTGTGGCAAGTGATGTAAAACAAACTGTGCTGAAGAATGCTGTATTTTCATGCAGTTCACTCATGGGTTCTATCAGGGCTGTACTTACGACAGGAGAACTGCAGTATACCTGCCTAAGATGCTGTTGTTCTTGGGGGAGAAGGGGCAGGCACTAAGTAAAGTTGTTTTTACTGTGAGGGGATTTGTAGTGTTGTGTTTACTAGTTAGCAGCAATTGGACCCTTTCTGTCACCTACATGTTGTTTGATATAATAGGATTTTCAAAATGTTGGACTAGGCCCAGGTCTGGGAGACCCAAATTCAAACCCTTACTGTTCCATGGAAGCTCGCTGGAGCACCTTTGGCCAGTTGCTGTCCAAACCTTCCTTATGGCATTGTCGTGAGAATATAATGGAGAAGGGGAGAAGGGGTTTGTAAGCCATTTTGAGCTCTTATCAGGAAGAAAAGCTGGGTCTAAGTACCTAAATAAACAGAAATTAATTAGGTGGGAGAGTATAAACCCCACCTGCTGAGTGTTCTAAAAGTATACTAGTCCTTTGCCAGTGTGATAATGTTGATTAAGAGTGGTGGACTCTAATCTGCAGAACCGTGTTTGATCCCCCACTCCTCTACATGAAGCCTGCTGGCTGACCTTGGGCCAGTCACAGTTCTCTCAGAACTCTCTCAGCCCCACCTGCATCACAAGGTGCCTATTGTGGGCAGAGGAAGTGAAAGGCTTTGAGACTCCTTAAGGTAGAGAAAAACAGGGTAGAAAACCCAGAGCCAGTTTGGTGTAGTGGTTAAGTGCACGAACTCCCCACTCCTCCACTTGCAGCTGCTGGATGACCTTGAGCAAGCCATAGTACTGCCAGAGCCGTTCTTGAAAGAGCAGTTTCTGACAGAGCTCTCTCAGCCTCACCTACCTCACAGGGTGGGGAAGGAAGGGGAAGGAGTTTGTAAGCCACTCTGAGTGAAGGGCGGGGTATAAATCCAATCTCCTCTTCTTCTTCTTCCTTCTTCTTGCTCACAAAAGATGAGAAATGTGCAGAAGTGTGTTGGGGGTTCAGAAATGTCTAGTTGGTATGCTGTGTGTGCATCCTTTTACGCAGGGCTATTTTTGGGCAGCAACGCACAGGAATGGAGTTCCGGCTGGCTCCTGAGTTGGCCACGCCCAACAGGAACTCATTAGTATAACAGGCCACACCTAGCAGCAGAAACTCATTGGGATTGGCTACATTAGGGGTGTGTGGCCTAACATGCAAAGGAGTTCCTGCTACAAAAAAAGCCCTGTGTTTTGACAACAAACAAGGTAAACAGAATAAGAAGCAAAAGGTGGGTGTGGCTGGATGACCACACTTCTGGTAACATGGGGGTGCAGCCTAATGTGCTAATGAGCTGTGCTGTCAGGGGTGTGGCCTAATATGCTAATGAGTTTCTGCTGTTGGGTGTGGCCTATTATGTTAATGAGTTCCTGCTGGGCTTTTTCTACAAAAAGAGCCCTGCTTTTACGGATGCACCATCAAGGGAAAAACTTACATGGGTAAACAAGCCAAATAGCTTTCATATCACCCCAAGAGTCTCTATGTGCCTTTAGCTGGAAAGATCATGGAAATCTGGCAATGGCAATGCTAAGTGAGCCAGCCCCTTAGTTAAGCAACATTTAATAACTGGGGATCTAACAGAGTCCCCCCCCCCTTTGGAAGTTGCTATGCAACACAATAATTTGTTCCAACCCCCCCCCCCATCTCAGGTATGCCATAAAATGATCCATGTGCAGGAGATCTATTGTTCCTCTAGCTCTATTGATGTTCTCTTAGCTCCAGGAGCTACTGCATATAATGGAACAGGTGGTGAACATGGTGTGTTATTTTTAACTACACCTGCCTTTGAGATTACAATGGCTTGTGTCGATTATTTTCTTCTTCCCTTCTCTCCCGCCTTCCCCAGCCTCCTAAAGAGCACGGCCTCCCTCTGAAGGACTGTCTTACACGCATTAAGGAGTGTTAGCTGGCACCCATCCAGACCAATGCGTGGAAGCTTTTTAAAAAAAAAAAAAGTTTAAAAGCACAGCAAGTACTTAACATATTGAACTTCTTGGATCTGTGTTTCATTTTTAACTAAGTCAGACTCTAAGTGGGGGGAGAAAGAGATGTAGCCTTTGGCAGGATGGAAAAAAAAAAGCCAAAACTCAACAACAGAGACCAAAGTGTTACTTTAAGATTGTGTGAAATGCAATAAAATACTATTTTTTGTGGAAATATAAAGCTAGGGCATTATACATCAAGAGCAAGATTATAACCTGCATGTAGTTTACTTTAATGAGCATCTGTCTCCAGATTTTTTTTAAAAAAGGAAACTTCTTTAAAGTGAACAGCAAGTGGATTCTTGCTTACAACAGCAACAAAATAGCTATCTGTGTCTTATCCAACAATGCATTCAAACTAGTTTCTCCATCCAGCTCTATATTAATAGATCATCCATCTGCATTCTTTTATGGAATTATTTAAATATGTTGCCTGCTGGATGTTGTAGCAGCTTGTTGTCTTTTTTTTTAAAGGCATTTTGGCAAATTGCATCTGTATATAATAGGGGAAGTTGGAAGGGCCATTTTGAATGCTGGCTAACCTGCTGGGTAGCCTCCTAGTTGGGGTGCTAAAGAGTTTACCAGTTGCAGTTCAGCTATTAAAATTAAATATAAAAATTATGCCTGTGTATGCTTGTGTATGCAGTTTGAAACTATTTTGAGATCTGGAAGGTCTGTTGTCAAGTAACAAGTATTTGATGTTTCTTACTTCTAAAGAAAGAAATAGCTCAATGGTGTGGAGGATGGGGTGATAGAGTGGGGAGGGTCAGACTGTCAATTTATCAACCTACACAGCAACTCTCTTGGGTCTCAAGTAGAATTAAAAAACGTCCGAAGGGGTATCCAAAGTACCTCTTAAAAACAACAGCAACAACAAAGCAAAACACTATTTGATGTTACAGATTTGGGCCAGGGATACCAGACTTCAAATCTCTGCTTATTACTCATTATCCTTGAGAATAAAACAGGATTCCAGTGGCACCTAAAGAGTTGTGAAATGCCATCTTTAAGGTGTCGCTGGACTCCAGTTGTATTTTGCTGCTGCAAAATTAGGATGGCTGCTCATCGGGGTACACCTCGCAGCCTAACCTACTCCTCAAAGCTCTTAGGGTAAAAGGGGAATCGCCGGGGCCCAGCCAAGGGAGGGGAAGTGACTGGGGGCATAAAAGATTCTGATCTACCCCAAGCAAGGATCCAACTCTGCCAGGTAGAGAGAGAAACCCTGAGAGGCATCGTTGTGGTTGTTGTTATTGTTGTTATTCAGCTAATCTTACTAGCCTCCCTGACAGCAGCCAATGAAGAGCCAGTTTGACTGGGCAGAATGCTAGATGTGGATCAGAGAGAGATCGGAGGCAATGCGTAATATAAAAAGAGAACGCTCAGCAGGTCCATTGGCGACAGTGTGAACTGAGCTTTGTGGTTTAACTGACAAATGTAACCACAAATAAAATACTATTTTAAGACATCAGGGTTTTTTTTCTCCTGTCCCCATGCTTCAGGTTTTTAAAACACCACATATACATATCTGGTTATCCCTTTAAAAAAATTAAACTGCAAACCTAATCGAAGGATGTGTGTGGGGAGGATTTCTTAGAGATATTGTCGTTTCCGGCGAATTATTGTCATCGACAGTAGAACAGGGATTTTTTTTTTTACCACCTCCCGGAGAAGAAAGGTTTGTTTATTTACTACATATAATCTGCATTTCTCCCCAGTTGGCATGCAAAACAGCTTACATGGTTCTCCTCTTCTTCATTTTATCCTCACAACAACCCTGTGAGGTAGGTTAAACAAAGTATCTGTGACTGGCCTAAGGTCACCCAGGAAGCTCTTATGGTAGACTGGGGTCTTGAACCTGGGTCTTCCAGATCCTAGTCCGACACTCTAAGCCACTATACCACATTGAATACTGTGAGGATGGCTTCCAAACTGCCCCCCCAGCTTGCCTTCTCTGTCCAGTTTAACTCCCCACTCAACCTAAAAAGCAGACACGTGATCGTGGGTCACTCACAAAGGGTGAGTGGGATGAGATGGAATAATGCAATGTATGTTATGCTGAGTTTATGGAAAGTGGTTAGGCTACAAAACATTAGGTAAAACAAATGCAGGCTCAAAATATATAACTTTTCCTCCTAGCTAATCTTAAAAGACTTGCTGATTTTATCAGAACATCAACTGATTTGTTTTTAAAATGCAAACCTTTTCTCGCAAATAGTAATTTAGTCAAGCCAGCAAGGGTGCCCTTTTAATTATTTAAGCCCAGTGAAATATTTTAGAATGCACTTAACGGGAGTGTTGCTGTGAAACTTGGCCAAGTTTATCAGATTCCTATAAAACATACCCCAAAAGTTACACTGAACAGCATTCCTCAGATAGACTTGAAATGAAGATTTTTCTACTGTATCTTGCTTTATCAGCGACTAAGAAACACACTATGAGCTTCTCAGTAAAATGGTTCCTTTCCCTTGTAGGTCTTTAGCTTATTGAAGAAGCTTTTCATGGCAATGTATTGTGGGCCTGATTCTGCAAAAAAGATCCCAGTGACAGACCCTTAATTTTTCCATGGTGATCTCTGAGAGCTATTGTAGTGTAAGTGGCTAAGAGCTGGGAGTGGAGAAACCCCTGGTTCAAACCATTCTTCTTATACTAACTTTTTTTTGCAGGAGATCTGTGGTTAGAATAGGGAGGGGGAGATTTGATCAGGGTAACAGTGATGGGACTAATCTTTTGCCTCTGTGCCTTTTCCCTTGTTTTGAATTGCCCTCCTGAAGTTTCTCTTTTGCTACAGTAGAGAAACCGTACTGATATCACTTTTACGAAGGTGATGTAAATTGGAAAAAGAGCACTGGCCTAGAGTTTTTCCTTTCTTGTAGCTGCTTTCATTAAAAAGCAAGACATGGGAGATCATTAATGTCCCATTGCTTTAGCCACACACACCCCGGCAGGGGATAAATACTAACCTCTTACAAGAGTGTTGTAAGGATTAAGATACGAAGGGTTTTAAACACTCAAAATGATGTATACATTGTTAAGTATTAACTGGGTACTACAAAAGACTGTTGGCCAATGGATTCCCTCACCCCAGTGCCTTATTATGTTTTCAACCATACATTTCCCACTAGTGCGTGGTGGATATGTCACATTCCACCCTCAGAGGTACAGTCAGCAGTGTTCCCTCTAAGCTGAGTTAGCGTGAGCTAGCTCACAGTTTTTCAGCCTCCGGCTCACAGATTTTTGTCTTAGCTCAGGAAGGATGGCTCCAGAGCAAACTAACTGATGCAGTAGCCAAATCGCTTGCTCACAACTATAAAGCCAGTAGCTCACAAAGTAGAATTTTTGCTCACCAGACTCCACAGCTTAGAGGGAACATTGACAGTCAGTTATCTGGATTATTTTAAGGGAACTGCAGAATGGACACATTGACATCTACATAGATGATAGTTTATATGCAGCTCTTCAACTGTATTCAGTTGTAAGGATTTTTCCCCCCGTGCATAAAAAGCTCTTGAGAACCACTGTCAATTTCATCTCTACATTTACAGAAAACACAAAACAGAATAAAGCCATTTGCCTTCAGTGGTTGCTTATAAACCACTCAGACACATCAGGCTAGCGTGTTAGACTAAAGGAAACTTTGCTCTGACCCAGGCTAGGCATTTATATTGTCATTTATTGATAGATTTTCCTCCTCTTTACTGAATTATCTTCTTTACTGAATTACCCAGCACACACTGAAATTAAAGGAACATGCTCCCATGTATCAGCATCCTCTCCCAACCTTATACCACGACTAGTTAACCATGTTTAGGCAGATTTACAACCTCCAGTTATCCTTATTAATTTGATGATCTCAACGGGACTTACTTCTTGGCCAGCAGGCCTAGGATTGTAGTCTAGATTAATTTATTTGAGAGTAAATCCCCCTGAATTTAATGGGGTTTGTACCTGTGTAAACATGCATCGTGGTGCAGGAGAAGAAGATAGAAAAAGCCACTCAGATAAAATAGGTTTATTTAAAAGTTATTTTCAGCATGAATATGCAAAATACAAACTCTGACAAAATGTTCATTTTTTTCACGTCATAGTTTACAAATATACAAAATAGAAGTCTCCTTAAATTTATATTACATATTTTTAAGTAAAGAACTATATAGAAAAAAAAACATTTGTTCTGCTTAAGGCATATTTGGGAATAAAACCATTGTACAAATTATTGCACATTGAAACCACAGTGCATTACAGACTGTCTGCATAGAAGATTAAAAGAGACACACACACAAAATAAACCAGGTTTAACAACCCGATTTAGGTCATCATTAAACTGTAGATCGGA
>NW_015163607.1:658864-680520 GCF_001447785.1 Gekko japonicus
GGAAGACAAAAACGTATTTCCTTGTCAAATATGCAGCAGTTTGAGAACTTTGGCTTCCTTTTTTTTTTTTGGTACCTTTAGAACCAAAAGTCAATCAGCACCATGAAAATAGGCTTTGAACCACAACTCTGTACCTGAATTTCTTTTTTCCTTGTTGGATATAGTTTAGTAATGGCTTTGTTAGGAAAAAGGAAATTCCAAGACTACAATGCATTTATAATATTGCATTGGAACAAAATCTTAAGGGAATTTAAGGTGAATGCAGATGTACTATTGAAAGACAAGTCACAGTGAGCTCTTTTACCTGTAGCAGGAACCTGGCCTCACAATTTGAGTGACGGAGCTTGATTCTAGCAAGCCAGAAAAAACCCACAATGCTGGATTAACCTTCAGTCTGGCCCTTTCCTTTATGCTTCAGATAAAGTGGCTGCCTGCTTTAAGAATGTGTATGTTTGTTCACTTTACTTCATCACTACTCCTTAAAATGAGTTTTATGAGATTAGCAAAACTGCTGAAAAACTGATATAAGGGAGGTGTGGTTGAAGGCATAGACGTTAGCCAGTCAACACTGACTGTAGCCAGATTTTGCCAAAGCCTTGCAGAACCATTCCGTCCCGCCTCCGAGCATTTGGATTGAACATGGTGAAAATGTTTTCAAAACAGCCACACTGCCCTACAATTAGTACATCTGTCTTCACCCCCAGTCTCCCTACGTAATCTCCTGTTCTCCACTCCCCAACAGTTCATTTTAACCCTGATATCCTTGACTTCCAGTCAATCCTTGGCATTCTGTAGTCCAGAAAGATTCAAGTCAGATTTTTAAAACAAAGAAATGGAATGATGATGCAAAATCCAGTCATTGCCCCTGTGTGGTGTTTTTTGGTTTTTTTTTGTTTAAGTTCCACAAAGTTTTAATCATCAGTTAATTTCCACACTGTTTTGGAAGACTTTTCTTTGTAGTGCTTTGAAGTGGAGTTCTTCCCTTTCGATTTTTCTTTTGTGGAAGACAGTCTTTTGTGCTGTCCAATACTGAATCTCTTGTGGCAGTAAAAGGAAAGTGTGCCCGATCCCTTTAAAAGTGTCTCTTCATATGTAAGGCAAGGTGGTCAGACCTGGAAAACGCTCTGTCGCACCTCTGGCACTGGAAGGGGCGGTGGCCCGTATGTTTTCTGTAGTGACGAGTGAGTTCATCAGAGCGGGCAAATTTCCAGCCGCATCCTTCCCAGTCACAGTGATAGGGCTTCTCACCTTCAAAAATAAAAGTGTCACATCAAGTTACTTCTCTCTTTTGCACAGATACGGAGGCACACGAAGTGAAAATCTGAAACCATGACAGACTGCTACAATGACAGACTTCTGTTACTCATTATCCATACATTCTAGAATGTTGGATACACACAGCTTTTGTTCTGAAGAAAAGTTTTAAAATGTGTCATCCTCTCTGAGTTTTAGGACTGGAGACAATTCTGTTTCAGAGCACTGGAGGTAGAGAAGAGAATTGTTGCACATATATCCCACATCTATTCACCTGTTTTGTGTTATTTTCTCAAAAGACTTGGAGACTATAGACAAAAGGGACAGTGGACAAAATAAACTAGTTTGTAGCTCAAGCTTGTAAATAGTATAGCTGCTCCTCATTGCCTTGGGCAGGCAAGGTTTTATAATATTTTTTCCCACTTTCAGGCCACAAAAGATTAATATAACTCATTTGTAGGTGGGCTGGAGGCAAAAAAAAGCCTTTGTGGACTAGTACTATACTTCTTTTCAAGGCTCATTATGGGCCACACTGTCACTGTTCTCCATGACACCCTCCATTTCAAACTACTGTCTGTCTCCACCCAAAGAAACTAAAAGCATAAAGGTGCGTCAGATACTGTTACTGACTGCACAGCACTATAATCAGTTGTTATATATTACTCCTTTTGACATCTTCCTTGTATCCATCTTGAATTAATATAGTATTCAAGACTTCTAACTACAGTGCCCACGTAATTTGCATCTATTTGGCTAGTGAGAAATCTAAGGTGTGGTTGGTTATATTATTACCGGCATGTTTAAGTAAGCACACCAACCATTGCAGCTGCACTTTCCAACGAACTAAAGAAAACCACTGAAATCTATGTGATCTTTATTAAGTTTTCTGATCTTCATCAGAGCTCATTTATGTTGTTGTTGTTGTTGATTGATCTCAGTGGGAAGCCTTCCTAAAGCTTGTTTTTCCTAAGCAACCTGGAGACACGGAAACAGTTTCATTTTCACCAGATCTGACATATCCCAGTGTCTCTTTTCCTGCTGCCCTACTAAGTATCTCATTGAACTGGCATGTAGGTGGAAGTTCCACTGAAACTAATGGAACTGTTTCCCAAGGAAAATGCCTTCAGGTACGAAGAAGTTAGCCGCTTTAATGCTTTTACCAAGAAATCCTAAATATTTTTGTTTTAGAAGTAAACCTCACTGTTTACATTTGAACTTACTGATAAGGGCAGTCTTTTTTAAATCGTAGCAACCTAAGAATTTTTTTTTGCAAACTAGTTTTTGCGAACTTGTCTCACAGGCGGTTTCGTAGAAAGCATAAAAACAGTGCAATCCATAATCAGCCCCACAGGAAACAAAGGGACTTGTTGCCATGTAAAAATATTGAGTGGTAGAGTTATAACACATGCTAACAAACTCGTGATTTGTAAAATATTATTTCATAGCTGGATCAATATATAAAGTTCAGCTTCAAGAACCAATTCGGTTATTTTTATCACTTTTATATGGCTGGATGGAACATCTAGAATTGGATGTTTTCTAAAGCTAATTAACAAAGTCAGTTGCTGACTGGCAGCCACTTTTCTACAACAGAATTAAGAAGAAATTAAATGCAATTGTTTGTATGGGGAAGGTACTGCTTCCACTCCAAGTAAAAACAGTCTCCAATTTATCATTGGTTTTCCGGATCATAGCCTATCAGCTAGTATCTGCTGATTTACAAATCAAGAAGATACCAAGCTGTTAAACCAGGAACAACAACAAGGTCAGCAACCAAATAAATGAATTACAGGTATTTTGCAAGATCCAGCAGAAAAAATAAACAACTATGACAGTATTATCAGGGTAAACATGCTTAATTCTCTCTGGACTTCCAGCTACCTTGTAATTAACTAGCCACATAGCCATAACCAGGCAAGTATAGCTCATACGTCTACAAAACAATTCCTCTGCCATAACTGAGTCATTGAGAGCCATTTTTACTAACTCTTCCAATCTGTAAGCAAAACCATAATTTTAATATAGTTCTTTTCATATTTAACCTCTGATCTTGCCTAGAGTTACAGTTTATTACTTTAACAATATGCTTGGATGCAGTTATAGTCTTTTCTCTCTTGATCTGTGCTGATGCAGTCATGTCTGTGCTGAATACAATAAGGGTACACAGGTGCTGAGAAAGAGAATTTTTAAAACAGCAGGACACAAACAGTCTGATTTTCCAGGGGGTGGAATGTAACATGAAAGAGGAACTGTTGTTCAGGTTGTGTACACACTCATCCCCCTTTCACCTTTGGTGAACAGGTTTGACAGGCTTTGTTTAAAAACCCCACAAACCTGTTTGACCAGCAATGGCAATAGGGCAGAATATATGTACGTATTGTGAAAAGCAACCTCTCTCTTACATTACATTCAGTTCTCTTAAATACTGCCTATCCCCAGTCTTTAAAAGTGATAGGACAGAAGTACTGTTGCCTGTGATGATGATCACATTTATTATCTTTTGTTCCGCAGTCACCTTTTGTCAAAGAGGTTTTTTGAGCCCCAAACATGCAAGACATGTGCATGAAGTGGGATGGATGCTTCTAAAAATTCTCCTCTCCAAAGGAGTTCTGAACGTCTCCAGCAACATATGCCAATTTCTGACAAGACCTGGAAATAATCACAGCCTTGCTTAAACAAATGTCAGGCTAACATGGTAGATCTGGCATTGGACATTGAATTGTTCTTGGCTGCCTGAGATTCTAGTATCATCGTCTTTATTATGTGGCCCACAGACCTTTCAGTAACACAGTCATTAAAAAGCATTATAGTTACATGTTTAGTTAAACAGAGTCTTGACAGTAGCAAAGTCAGAGGTTTTAATAGAAGTGGCCTTACCTGTGTGGGTCCGAAGGTGCGCTTTGAGGTGTGAACTCTTTGTGTATGTTTTACCGCAACCCGCATAGTCACACGTGTGTGTTGCAGTCCTTTTCCTGGGCCACGACCGCCGTCCTCTCTTTGGCTTGGTCTCTTCAGACAGGCAGCTCCCAGAAGGAATCAGCTCTAGAGGTGAAGAGGGCGGAGTCAGCATCATCCCTTGCACCGAGCGAGGCACACTTAAAGGCTCTCCAAAAACATTTAGATAGTAAGACTGACCTTGATACTGGAGTGCGCTCGGTGGCATCTGCTCCGGGAGGAAAGGAGGGTATCCGGGGGCAGGGTGGTAGCCTGGAGGAGGAATTGGCAGACTGGGGTGACTTAAGCCCTGTGAGGAAGGGTGGCAGTCTCTGGGGTTCATCATCTCCTCTGGAGTCAAGGGAGGGTTAGTCCTGCTAGGCAGTGGCCGCCCCAAGGGGAACTCGTGCTGCTGCTGCGCCCTCTGAGTATTCCCATGGGTTTGGCCTAGGGTGCAAGAAGGGGCAGCCTCCTGCTTGATTTTTGGGCACATCCTGGGGACGTGGTTATATAAGGGAGGTACAGGTCCATCCGTACAAGGGGAAACGGCAGCAGCCGGGTTCTTGCTGCTAACACTGATGTGGTTACTGTATTCCCCCATGTTCACTGTGGCTTTCACCACAAATTTCCCATGCAAGCTGCCGAGTGAGGGTGGCAGCGGCTGCTGCTGCATATAAACCGGGTCCAGGTCTGGCCTCATCAACTCAGCTACAAATCCGCCCGAGGGGGACACATCGTCGATGTCGGCCAGGTTGAACGGGGCAGCTGGAGCCTGTTCCCTGCTGTACAGCATGCCCCCTCCTCCTCCTCCTCCTCCACCAGCGTGATCTCCCCTTTGCAGCTGGTAGGTGAATTCACAGGTGGTCACGGATGGGCAGCTGTTGCTGGAGCCTGAGGAGCCGGGAGCGGTGCTCACCACGGCTGTGGCAGCGGCAGTTTGTTCCTGGGGCATCAGGGAGTTGGACAGGATGAAGTCAAAGTCCAGCAGCTCATTCAATTCCTCTGTCTCCCTCCTTGACATAGCCCCACTGCTGCCACCGTTGGAGGTTTCCAGCTCAGGAGAGAGGTCGTAATGCCGTCCTGTTAGCACAGGGGGTAGCCGCTTGAGGTGAGACAGCTCCTCCTTCCACTTCTGTTGGCAGCAAAGAATGGGGGGGGGGGACACAGTGTCAGTAAGGTGAGATGATCTCTCAAGGGACGGGAATTTGCAGGAATGAACCGCCCTGAGTTTTTTAGGTTTACAGAGCAGAAAGGCATATCAGAAACCTTGGCACTGGTTGGAGACAGGGACCCCCCACCCCACCCAAGCGGTATCAGAAGTCAGCAGACATTCTTTGGGACATACTCTCGAGTTAGCAGTGCCAGAGACATTATTCCACTAGCTGAAACCAAGTCCTGGATCTGTGCAAACCAGTGGTTGCCTAGCTCCAGGAAACCGCCTGCTAAATTCCAACCTTTCAAAATTGTGAGAGAAGTCCTTATTATGCTGTTGTTGAAGGATTGGCTAAGTAGTAACACAGTTACTAAATAGAAACATTTGAAAAAAAATGGGCTCTTTTTTGACTTCTGGAATTTGAACTCTTGGGCGCAAGATAGAAGCAAATTTCACACTACGACACATTACAGGAAAATTCAAGCTGTTCATTTCCTTCCTCCATCTTACAATTGTGCAATGTTTAAGGGGCATGCTGTAGTATTAATGACTTATGGGTTTAAATGACCCGGGGAATTTTTTAAAAGCTACAGAACGATGAATTTTGAGGCATCTATGATAACTATGTATTTAAGCAACAAGTCTTGGAGCATCTGATGAAGTGTGTCTCCATTAAAAAAGCCACAAGATTTGCAGATGTATTGAAGGCTCCAAGTTTTGCAATCCTGTTGCTGGGTTATAAAACCATTTACTAGCTGTGCAGCTAAACGTATACCCTCCTAAGAGAATTCGAGTATTTATTAAAGTCATGTTGGGGGGACAAAATGAATATGAATGATGGAAAGAGAAGGGCCCATGTAGCTTTCTGATGTAGTCAGAGAGCACACAGATTAATACAAATGAATGGGTTTTGAAATAGCTGCACATACAGTTTTAATGCATTAAATTGCCTGCATTTGATATCAGACTCACGTAGGCGTTTTGTAACGCAGCATGCATTATACAACAGCAGCTGTAAGTGCAAGCCATCAGCTTGAGACGATAGAATCAAAAGCTAACCTAGGCACATGAGTAGGTGTGTATATTTCCAAAGGCTACCCATGTATTAAACATACGCATCCACGCCCATGATTTAGGTTTGTGATATGCCACATATTTCAGCTTCTTATTTACGGCATCCATATTAACTCCTGGAACATCAGGTCTCTTTTCCACCGCTCTCTCTCCCACCCACCCCTTTGAAGTCCCACATAAGACTGCTGCCTCAACTCCAGCCACTGGTGACACCCATGCGGAAGGGGCTCCTCTGAGTTTTTTTGCCTGCATGGTCCACTCAGTGTGAGAGTCCAAGAACCAATATTGGGGGGGGAATTAATGAGCGTGAGAGAGCTTTTTTAGGGTGGAGACTAGTTCTGCTGCTGTTTTATAAAAGGTGAGTGTAAAAAAGGCCCCCCTAGAAATGTGTGATAAATCAATAGGATAGCTCTCTTTAATGTCTTTAACCCCCCTCCCCCATCGAAACAATACTTAAAAGTGCCATGGAAGACTATTTCTGAGGCATCTCACTGCAGTTCTGGTCACTTGTCACATTCAATAGTATTGTGGGGATCTGTTTTTTGCTTAGGTTCTTTTGTATCCCCTCTGCTCTTGAAGTTATGGTCAACCCCCCCCCCCCCCCCCCCCCAAGTAAGGGCAACAGTTTAATCCAGGTTCCAATCCCCCTTCAACTAACTTCCTGGGTAACCCGAGCCAGTCAAACACCCCAGGCCTCACCTACTTCACAGGATTGCTGTGAGGATCCAAAGAGGAAGGGGAGAATCCTATATTCTGCCCGGAGAATCTCAAGAAACATGGACTAGAGGGAAATGCATTCTGCACCTGCTCAGGAACACTGTCCTCTGGGACTGAGCTCTGAATTGAAGACCAGATGCCACCAGGGCTGGTCTCTGACACCTATCCGCCCTCCCAACCGCCTGTCGCTGACCCGGGCTGAGCCACAAGAAGCCGAATACTCACGTTGTTGGCACCGGCTTGTCTCAAGGCTTTTTCCCTGGCGGCCGTGCCTGCTGCGAAGGTGGCGATGGAAGGGAGCAGCGTGCTGCTGAGTGCCATGTCAAACTCGCCGGGGGGCGGCTGCCTGCAAAAATGTCAGAGGAGGAGAGTCAAAGAACCGTCGGGGGGAATCGAGCCTCGGGGGTTCATCCACGCAGCCAGATAGTTCTCCATCCGAGCTGACAAAAACGAAAGAGGTTTAAAAGCGACAGACGATCCAAGCCGCTCCGAAGGAAAAGAAGGAGGAATGCCACCCACCTCATTCACGTGTGCGCGATGCTGTTGCTGGCTTGTCGGTCGGAGGGGCACAGAAAAGAAGACAGCGCTCGGAATCGCAAAATCAGGCGACGATATATATAGGAAACGTTAACGAGGGGCTAACTTTTAGTTTTTTTTTCAAAGGTCCTTCGGAAGCCAAAAAATCGCGCCGCTCGGAGTCAGCCCTACCGAGTGCTAGGAGGAGCGGCAGCCTCCGCCGCTGCCCCGCCGCGGTGCAACAGCAGCCAAAGCCGCTTCGCAGCAAGGCAGCAGCTGGACGGCGCGAGACAATTCCTGGGGATTCCCTGCTCGCGCCGCTGCCATCAGGGGAGTCCTGGTGAGTCTCCTACAGCCGCCGCCGCGCGACCTTTTGCTGGCGGGCTGGCGGGCGGGGCTCGCTTGCTGGCGCGCGCACGCTCTTCTCTCTCTTCTTCTTCTTCTTCCAGCCTCTTGGCTCTTCTGCTCTCCCGCCTGTCTCGGATCCGAGGAGGGGGGGCAGCCCGCGCCGCCGCTCAAACCCCCGTCCAAAGCTTTTGCGAACTGTCAAGCCGCGCGCCCGACGGCTCCTTACTTATAACCTTCATCCCGCCCCCTTCCAGCCCCACCTTCCAGCGAGATCCGCCCGCCGTGGGGGCTTGCGATGCTGTTTCCGTGGCAACGGGGAAACAACAAACTTTACTCTCACTCCAACACGTGGGGGAGGGAGGGAGGGAGGGGAACCAGGGATGGGCCGTGACGTCAGCAGAGCAGCTGGCTGGCAGTTTGCGCCCGGCGCTGACGCCAGCGAGGAGGAGCCCGCGAGGCAGCCGCGAGCCGTCGCTGTTTCTCTCCTTTGCTCTCCCGCGCTCTCGCCACCCCTCCCCCTCCGCCTTCCCTCAGGCTCCGCGCGCCAGAGGGCAGCGCCGGGCGCCTCACGCACCTGAGGGGAGGGTTGAGGGAAGGAAGCCTCGGAGCCCGCAGGAGAGGGAAGCCGGAGAAGGGAAGCCTCTCAATTCGTATTCTCCCTGCCTTTCTTTTGCGCCTGAGTTCGTCCCTGTCTTCAGTGACAGCAAGGGAACAATAACAAGTTCCGTGGAAAAGTTACACACACACCCCCTCACACACAAAAAGTTCTCCGATACCGAAGACTAACACGGCATTATTTCAATATGAGCGTTTGTGAGTCACACGGGTTGCCTTTTCTCCGTACCACAAGCATTTTCTCCCTCGGTGCTTCTCCTTCCCTTCAGTGACAGGGAAGGGACAAATCGCCAAGGTCAAATACGGCCTCTGTGCATGTGCACAAAGCGTTTCCCCCTAAGGAAGGGGAAGGAACAGAAAGGGAGACCATCAGTGACAGAGAAGGAAGGATAATGGTCAAAGGAGTGCTTCTGTGCCTTTACAGAAAAAACGTTTTTTTCTTCTAGACTCATTTATCCCTTCAGAGACAAGGAAGGTACCACAATGAAGGTTAAAAAAAGTGTCTCTACATGTGTATGGATTTTTTCCCCCTTCTTGAAAACTTATTCAGCCCTTTAGTGACAGGGAAGGAACAATGACAAGGCTTCTGCACCTAGAAACGCTAAGAAACCTCTGCCTCTGAGAATCAACGGGCTACAGGAGGCCTTTGGAGTCTCCTGGGCTGTATGGTTGTGGTACCTTTGCGGACTTAAAGAGCATGATCAGACAACCACATCTGCCTTCTGTGCCTCAGTCATAGCCACCCCGTTTTGCCACACTTCAGAAGCAGAGCAACCAGGCACCGGGGAAAGTCCGGTTGTTACCGATTCCAGCGATTCCAGTGCTTCCACTTTGCTTTTCCGGCCACCTGAGCTCCCCTGTCATGAACTGAAGTGGGATGGGAAGTCAGAACTGGCAGGTCTGTTTCCACTGGTGGTGGTTGTTTTTGGAGTAGCTGCTGATATTCACATATGCACATGTGCCTGCCTGTTGGGTTTTTTTTTAAAAAAGAAACTGGCCAGGCAGCACGCTCTGTGGTTGAGGTGCTGCATTAATGTGGATGCCTCACCACTGGAAAGTGTGCGTGGGGAAACTGCTCCAGGGTGTGCTGTCTGGTCAGTCCTTCCCGCAACAATTTGAACTGGCACACTTAGAGATGCACCCAGACTGTGCCTAACCTCCAGTGTGACCACAGCCCTGATGTCTTTGGCAGTCTGCTGGTTCTTAGGATCAGAGGTCTCTTAAGAATGCTCCTCTATGAGTAGGATGTCCAATCTCCAGGTGGGGCCTGGAGATCTCCCACTATTACAACTGCTCGCCAGACAAGTGAGATCAGTTCCCATGGAGCAAATGGCTGCTTTGGAAGTTGGACTCCATGGCATTGCACCCTGCTGAGGTCCCTCCCCAAACCCCACCCACCCCAGGCTCCACCCCCAAAATCTCCAGGTACTTTTCAACCCAGAGCCTTTATGAAAAAGTAAAACATTTCTTGTGGAAGACTTCTGTAGGGCTGGGGTGGCTACCGAGGAAGCTAGCATGCAAGCCGGTGAACGGGCAACAAAGGAATGCACCCGTGCAAACTCTGGGATAACCAACAGGTGCTGGTGTTTTGAGTGAAGTTGCCCACTTTGCAGCACTAACCTTGCAGTGTCATGCCTCTGGGTTTAGAAATAAAGGCTTCCCAGCCTGAAGGAGACTGAGGGCCTTGGTACCTAGGCTTGCCAAGTCCCCCCGGGGGGCAGGGAAACCCCTGCCCCAGAGGCCCGTTCCCCGCTGGTGGCGGATCGGGCCCCGGGGGGAACTCCACCCCCACATGCACGTCACCCGGAAGTGATGCGGGTACGCTGGGCACGCTGGGGGCGGGGCCATGGTCATCCGAGGGAAAACTCTATGGTACAGTACAGAAGCACATGTTCAATAGATTCAATTTCCCCCATCCCACATGGGCACAATCTGTCTTTATAAGGAATTTTCTTGAACCTTCCCGATAAAACAACTGAGGACAGGACGTCAAACCAAGCTAGCATGAAAGCCCTACAGAGATCAGTCTTGCCAGATATCCTGAAGAAATGTGACTGAAAGAGAGTCCCATACTCAAGGGAGAGCAATGTCTGTGCACAAGTCTTCTCAGATCTTGCACCTCTATATCAGGGAGTCTTTGTTTGAGTAAGGGAAAAGCCTTCTGCTCATGTAGATCTGATGCTTGCAGCCTGCCCTTCTTCCAAGGAACTCAGTGTGGCATCTGTTGGGCTATCCCATTTCATCCTCACGGTACTGTGAGGTACACTGAGCTCAGACATTTTTCCCAAGGCCACCCAAGCAGGTATGTAGCTGAGTAGGTATTTGAGCTCAGGTTTTCCTAGTTGACATTCAGGATTTTACACCAGCCTGATTAATTCAGGAATTTTTCATTACTTTGACCTGGCTCACAAGTTTCTCCAAGTAAAGCAAAAACTATCATCCCATGGTTCTCCTGTATGTATTTGTGACTATGACCTATGGATGGTAAGGTCAGACACATGCCATTCAGTGGCTTTATTTTTCTTATCCTGTTCCAGAGAGTGTGTAAACCATAATATGGCTCACTATCTGCACCAACATCTCACAGTATAGTGTCAATGAATTTGCCAGGCATCCTGGATAATTCCAGTAGCGTGGGGCAGAAAATGTAGTTAGTGTTCCATAACAAGTGGTAGAGCTGTGTTTCTGCTCTGCATTCATTGTCCATCACAGATTACCTCTTGCTGATGAACATTTATGCCACATTAACTCAGTTAGCATCTCTCGTACCACAGCACTTTTGAAATAATTTATCACAACTCAAGACAATTTCAGAGGGACTCACACACTCCACTATATTTAGAAACCTGGAATAGAAAGTATACTGGTATATAGTTTTTAATTTGCAGGTATATTGGTAAGAATTTGCCTTCTTTTTGCACAACTTGCTATGGGAACACAAAATACTTCTATTTAAGGATCAGTAGCAGTGCAGGCTAGACTTTCGCTAGTAGTAAATAAAGGATGGAAAGAAATGCACAAAAGTAAGAGCAAATTAAAAGGATTGATTAGAAGGGAAAGGGAAACCATGTTAGAGGGATGAAATAAAGGAAAGGAAAGAGGGATTTCTCTTTTGATGAAGTCAGCTTTAAATACCATCATTCATCTGTGTCACATGTTACAGTGTGTCACTTAATTGCAGCAACCAATTGTCCTGCCGGTGCTTAAGCTGTTGAAAGGGAGAAGGGACATTCTGTCTCTTCTCACTTTGTTATTTCTCTGGGAGAGTCTTCACTCTCCTTTGGCTGCAATCCTAAAAACACTTTCCTGTGAGTTAGCCCCACTGAATAAAATAGGAGCTATTCCCAAGTAAACCTGTTTAGGATTGCTTCCTAAACTGACAGTGGTTAGTATGTATGGCTGGATTATGCTGTTTGTCATGCCCTTAAGAACTAGGACAGGACACAGTCATGTTACATTTTACACTTGCCTTTTGGGATTGCAGTTGCAACGGGAATCTGAATGGCACTGACTAGAATGTCCCAATTACCAGCACTAGTATTTTAGTTTACTGCACTGGAGTTATTACTTTGTAGTGTTTCATGCACAGTCTTTAAGTAGAAATAAGTATCATCATTTGAAACCTGTTAGATGAGACCCTGTTCATATTTGGAGGAGATTTTCAGATAACATAAGTTTAATAGCAAGTAGAAGTGGATGGTATAGATACTTTGTAATTAGTTAGTATACTAATTTGCATCACATTTAAGGAAATTATGTTTTCCTGCCCTGAACAAATATTTTATTACATTTTACAATTGTAAATGGGAACACAACCTGATTAATCTTTTTGCTATTTCAGCTTATGCTAATTCTTTTCATGAGTTTTTAAGTGCCTGAGGAATGTCATAATTTTGAATTACCATTACAGCCTGATTTTTATTTTGAATAGTTGCAATGTAAACTAGGTTCTAGATGCCCTGTAAAATATTTGATACATAGCACATAGGGTTGCCAACCTCCAGGTGGTGGCTAGAGATCTCCTGTTATTGTAACTGATCTTCAGGCAACAGAGATCAGTCCCCATAGCAAAAATGGCCACTTTAGAAGGTTTTCTCTATGGCATATCCCTTGAAGTCCCTCCCCTTCCCAAACCCCACCCTCCTCTGACTGTACCCACAGAATCTCCAGGTGTTTCCCAACTAGGAGCTGGCAACCTTAATAGGACATAACTGGAATTGTGGAATATATTCCAAGCTGGTACTTCTCTCCAGTTCTGAATTTATCTTATTTACTTCCATGCCGTGAAAAACCTCAGCTATGTATTTCCATACATTAAGCCTCTGTTAAAGGGACAGGACATTTTTCTCCAGGCATGTTGGCAACCCTCAGTAGCACACATTGTTCATCCAACTCCACTTTATTCTAACAACAAGCCTACAAAGGAAGTTAGTTTGAGAGAGAATGATTGGCCCAAGGTTAACCTGCAAGCTTCATGGGTGAATTGGAAACTGAAGCTGGATCTCCCCAGTTCTAGTCCAGCAGTGTAACCACTACACTACCCTGTCTCTCCTTAAATTTCCTTTTGGGAGAGGGGAAATTCTGCTGGTGTTCCAAACAAATATCTACAAGAATTACATTAGGGAATTAATGTGCAAAATGGAAGTTCATGAAATCATGTGAAGTAGGGTGGTATCAGTCTGTCTCTAGTAGTCAGGAGTAGTGCTTACTACTGTAGTATTTTATTTGTGTAAAAAAAGTGCAATAAAAATACCACCTCAATCTGTCCATGCAGCTGTGGGTATTAGAA
Source organism: Gekko japonicus (assembly GCF_001447785.1). Classification (NCBI taxonomy): domain Eukaryota; kingdom Metazoa; phylum Chordata; class Lepidosauria; order Squamata; family Gekkonidae; genus Gekko; species Gekko japonicus. The sequence goes on from NW_015163607.1 coordinate 672,265, forward strand.
CCAGAAAAACAAAATATTGTAGGCTATAATTCTTATCAATTCTCCTATTAAAATGCCAGAAACTATTTTCCCCCAAATCTAAAAAAAACACAAAAAACTAATTGCCATAAAATGTATCACTGTACTGGGAACGGAATGCGGAATACATGCTTTTGATAGCTGAGGATGGCCAAATGTGCAATTTTATCTGTTCCCATTTAATTGAAAAGGGGTGGTAGTGTGTGGTAAAATGTCAGTCCACAGGTTCACGCATAAACAAAAATGTTTTCAAGTAGTGACACTTTCATGTTACATCTCTCTCTCTCTCTCTCTCTCTCTCTCTCTTGGATGTTGCTTCAGGTGATATGCCTGAGTACATGAGCATCAATACTAATTTGCATCATTATGTTGACATTTGACCATACGTGATGGGGTAAATTTGTGCAGTGATTCTCCTCGACCACTATTGGGAGAAGAGAATGGTCTGTAAGACGTTACATTTCCCTGTAGGTATGAGATTCCCAGATGTACAAATATTGTTGTTGTTCAGTCACACAGTCGAGTCCGACTATATATATATATATAGGTTTTAGCAGAAAATTATCAACTTCCTTAGCTTACTATGATGTAAAAATAAATTATATTTTACCTGCAAGTTCTTGAAAGAATGAGGGTTTGCCTCATAAATCATCTTTCAAGGCTAGTCACATATTTAAAGGTTATGAACCTCCCTTTTCATCATCTATTATTTCCAAACAGGTTAATCTAGGGGAGTTAAGTTCTTGTCTATATAATTTATAAACATGAGGGTGAGTAACCTTTGATGACTAAATTAAACCCTGAAATAATAAAATGCGCAGCTTTCTTTCAACTAACTGGTATTACAAGTTTCACTGTATTAATAATTAATAACCCTTGAAAACTGGGATTTTTTTCTGTACAGAGGCCATTTCTTAACATGATGAGACAACCTTAATGATCAATGCAGAAAAAAACCCCTAAAGGAATAAAATTCTTGAGAAGATTTTGCTCCTTTTTATTAAGGATTGCTTTCATGTCTGAGATGTATATCGTTTTCTACTTGCAAAAGTAATTTCAGGATGCCAGCACAAGGAACTGGCATCCTCTAATATATCACTGTTTGTCGTCCTCCATATCTATCTGGGAAACCACTGTACAACTGTGTTAAAGTAACCACTGTACCATGGTGTTAAAGAGGTAGAATGTTTTACATGCTTTGTCTGGACAGAAATTTCATACAATTCCTCTTCCTGGCTATTATCCTTCATTACAGAGCCTTCATAATAAAAGGAACTTTGCACCATCAAATTCATGCCTCGTTCAGATAGACACCTTGCTTACATATGCAAAAGTTCCGCCAGCAGAAGCGCCATTTCCCCACCATCCACCCCTGCAGATACCATTTGTCCCAGCACTTTCCCCCAATCTGTACTACTGGATGGCTTTAAAAGAAATTGGTAATAGCAATAAAACAGTATAGCACTAGAGTATTATAATGATCTATTGCTACTTAACTGTCACAACACTTAATAGCCTTAATGTGTGTGCATGAATGAACTAACTAGTGACCATGGCATCTGTGATGACCACACACCCCAAGAGCCAGTGCATAGTCATGGCAGAACATGTGTGGAAGAGAAACATCAGAGAAAAGACAGAGGAAAGTGCATACAAAACTTCCACATTTGGAAGCTCCATTGCCAACAGACATGACTCTGCAAGTGGCAGATGAAAGCAACATGGAGAATCTTCATCATATGAAAGCATCCCCTTTGTTTTTCACCTGCTAATTACCCAGCAGAGGCTAAACCTATCTCCTTCAAAATCTGGAACAGACAATCTTGCAGTTCTTGGCTGAGGTTTCCTTCTTTCTTTTTTTGCAAACAAATAACATTTATTGGAGCAAAATGTGCAAATCCAGCATTTATTAAAATGTTTTAGGAAGTGGAAGTATGCATTGGAAACAAGTTAACACAGGATTGTCAAACTCATTTGTTATGAGGGCCGGATCTGACATAAATGAGACCTTTGTCGGGCCGGGCCATGTGTGCCATAAAATGTAATGCCAGGTAGCAGAGATATAAACTTTATAAAACATATAGACAAACACAATTAAATATTTTTTAAAGTTTAAATAAAATATGTTTAAAACACCAGCACTCTTGCAATGTTTTGTCTGTTTAACAGTCTCTGATAACTGACACCTCTGCTCTGAATTATTGCATCAAAATATCTGTGCTGTAGCAATCTTGAGTATGCTGTTCAGGTGTGTATCTGTAAGCTGCAAATCTACTTTTGATTTATTGACATTTATTACAGAAATCTCATGCTCAGTGTTCCTAGCCTAGGAACAAAGGGGAAAACATGAAATGGCTGGGCATTGCAAGCTTTTGTATATAGGTGGCTTCATGTGCTGGTCAAGAACATGAGAAAGCATCCTAACACAAAGGGCCACGCGTTTGTCTACAAAACTATAGTCTACCCCAGAGACATAACTGCAGCTTCCTACAAAGGGGATGAACTTCATGTAGAAGGTGGAGTGGATCTATTCTCTCTTGCTCCGGATTGCAAGACTAGATCTAATGGGTGGAAATTACAAGGGAATCGTTACCGGCTAAATATCAGGAGAAACTTCCTGACTGTAAGAGTGGTTGAGCAGTGGAACAGACTGCCTCGGGAGGTGGTGGATGCTCCTTCTCTGGACGTTTTCAAGCAGAGGCTGGATGACCATCTTTCGGGTATGTTGTAGGGCTATCTTTCGGCTATGCTCCTGCACAGTGCAGGGGGTTGGACTAGATGACCTGCAAGATCCCTTCCAGCTCTAACACTCTATGATTCTATGAACTTGGTCCAGACACACACTCTCAGTCTAATCCACCTCACTGGCTTCTTGTTATTCCTCCTCTAAAATAGTTTACATTGCTTTCTTACTAAGAAAGACTGGATCATGAGGGCATGAATACAGTGAAAAAGGGGAGGGAACCCAGTTGCACCCAGGAGAGTCCTGGCATAAAGAGCCCAACAAAACACACACACACTGTAGCAAGGCACACAAAAGCTCATACCTTGAACAAAACTTTGTTGGTCTTAAAGGTGCTTGGTATTTCTCACGTGCGATTGGGGCAGCCCAGGAAAGCAAGCTCTCCCTCCCTCCCTCCCTGCCTCCCTGCAGGGAGGAGCCTCAACCAAAGCTTCCCTTTGTCTCCTGCAGCCTGGCTGGAAAGCAAGCTCTGGTTGTTCCCTCCCTCCCCCTGGGAGGAGGAGAGGGAGGAGCCTCAGCCAGTTCTTTGCCAGACTCTCTCAATCACACAGGAGAGCCTTGCCTATCTATCTCTCCTGTGTGATTGAGAGAGACTGCTAAGCAAGCTGTAATATGGCAGCAGCAGCAGAACTACAAATGGAAGTAGGAAACAGCCAGGGCCTTGTGGGCTGGATTGGGACCATTGGAGGGCCCCAATCTGTCCCACGGGCCACATGTTTGACACCCCTGAGTTAACATCTAGATGATGAGTGACAATAGTGTGATGAAATGAGATAAGATATAGAATGTATCCATAAATAGGGATTTTTCAAAAATACTGTGGTCTTAAATACACGTACCTCTTCTATTGAAATTAATAGGACTGTGTCTGAATGGATATATTTTGATCCAGATTAGAATGTCAGAACATTGAATCAATCTTAAGTAGTTTACAGACTGAATGGAAAGTATCCTTTTGCTATCATGCCACTTTTGTCTTTTATATTTCTAGAGGAATAAGTGGTAATTAAAGTGAGCAGATTTGGCTGACTGGAGAAACCATGCCATCTACAACATAAATAAATGTATTTAAAAATAAATAAGCTCCTCATATCTATTGGTATAGGAAATAAATTTGCCAACCACCCAAAAATAAATTAGGTCACTTTTTTGCCTTTTATTGCATTTTTTGCTTGTATTTCTTTACACAAAAGGCAGAATTTGGTCTCATTGATAGATTTGTTTCTGATAGTATATTTTTTAGCAAAAATCCACAACAACCTTGTCACTTCTGGTTGGAAATTGAGCATTGTGGTGCCCATACATAAAAAAGGGGACACTGCGGACCCACACAATTACAGACCAATAAGCCTATTAGATATAGCAGCAAAACTATACAGTAAACACTTGGGCTGATTTCGCACTAGAGCTGCCTCGATGTTGCACCGCCGTTTGCCCCGATACTATTGGTCAATTTCATACCCAAAGCTGCGGGGCTGCATTTTGACTTGCGGCTTTGCCCGATTTCCCCCGCAGTTTCGTGATCCTATTTTTTTGAGGTTCACGAAACTGTGGAGGAAATCGGGTGAAGCCACGGGTCAAATGCAGCCCCATGGCTTCGGATGTGAAATTGACCAATAGTATCGGGGCAAACGGCGGCGCAACATCGAGGCAGCTCTAGTGCGAAATCAGCCTTGCTGTTAAAACCGGAAGACTGGATGGATGAGGAACAAATTCTCCACCTGGCTCAAGCAGGCTTTAGGAAGGGCTTGGGAACAATCTGTAACTGCCAAACCCTTTACCAACTGGCGTATTCTGTGGTAAAGGGACCAACAAAGGTACTCTATGCAGCTTTTGTTGACCTGGCTGCCGCATTTGACTCTATAGACAGGGACCGCCTTTTGTCAAAATTAGCTAATATGAACATTGAGAGGTGGTTATTACTGCTCCTTCAAGAGCTTCATAGAGATACTTCTGCTCAAATCAGAGTGGGAACCTCCGGCTCTCTAACTAATTGAATTCTTGTAAGCAAGGGCATGAAACAGGGATGTGTGCTGGCTCCATTGTTATTCAATCTGTATGTCTCTATCAGGTCCGCAATTCTTCCCTCCATCACTAGGCCAACAAAAAAATCTCAATTCCCCTTTATGTGGATGATATGTTTTAATCTCCCTAACTAAAACTGGCCTGAGAAGGCTTTTACAGCAGTTAGGGAAATATTGTAGTGAGGAAGTGCTGAAAATAAACCACACAAGGACCAAAGTAATGGTCTTCAGGAAAAAGCCTAAAATTGCCCATTGGACTGTTCTTGACAATCCTATCGAACAATGCAGAGCATTTAAATATCTTGGAGTAACTTTCATGGAGACTCTGAATTGGAAAAACCATACTGCATCAGTAAAATCCTCAGCTTTCAGAATGGTAGGATCAATTTTACATTTTTTCCATACAAAGGGCGGATGCGAGATTGATCTGGCAGTGAAATTATTTAACACCAAGGTCATCCCTCATCTTTTATATGGAATTGAAGTTTGGGGTTGGAAGGAGGATATTTTGGCTAACTTGGAGGTAATTCAAAATCGATTTATAAGGTGAACTTTAGCCTTGCCCAGAGGCACTCCCACTTCTTTGATGAGGGCTGAATTGGGACTTCCCTCTCTTAAGGCCCGGGCATATTTGAGGGTTATAAAATATTGAAAAAAGAACATATATCAGATCTCCAACTCTATAAACCATCTATCAGATAACTCACACTTTGATAAAGACCCTACCTGCTCCAACTTTATCAATACCATCATCCAAAGATATACCATCCCAGATGACCTCCTTAGGGCATCGAGAACACACAACTTAGGGATTGGATATATGAGAGTGATGCACTGATCGATCGTGCTCTAATTCTAAAATCCAAAGTGGGTCCCTGGTATAAATTCTGTAAATTGGACCATCGCAGGTTGAGCTACTTAGTCAACATCTCCAACTCTATCCTCAGAGTTCCCTTTACAGCCTTATGATTTCAATCTATGCAAACAGCACTTTTGGCTGGCCGCTATTCGCATGTCTCTGCATATCTGTTTTAGCCTTTTATTAGCACGATTTGTAGTCAATTTTAATCTGATTTTAATGGTGGTAATGGTAATTTTTATTATTGCTGTGGTGCCTTTTGTATTTTGTAATGGCCAATGGCTTAATACAATAAATTTACTTGAACTATATATGTAAGAGGCAAGGTTGCTGAGTTCAGCCCCAAGTTACCGTTTCACATATTGTTGCGATGAGAAATTATACATACTGTTGTAATATAAAGTGGTTTTTCAGGAAACGGGAAAAGCGGTATCGGTAGGCAGGAAAGATCAAATCTATGAGCTGAGTTCTACTTGCAATCCAGCTCACTGGCTACAGTCCTACATATACTTACTGGTTTCACTTGCTCACAGAATCCATGGTAGAGTAGCAGTGCAGTTCTCTGTAGAGTTCCATCCTTTTGAGCCCATTGACTTCAATGGATTTAGAAAGGTTATATTCCAGTTTGGGATTGCGCTGTTAGGGTACATTCCTAAACACATTTATTAGAGTGTAAGTCCCATGTTACTCATTTTGATTTACTTCGAGAGTACCCATTTAGGATTGCACCGCATATTGTTGTTGTTGTTCAGTCGCACAGTCAAGTCTGACTCTTCACAACCCCATAGACCACATCATGCCAGGCCCTCCTGTCTTCCGCTGTCCTCCAAAGTTTGCTTAATTTCATGTCCATTGCATCGATAACACTGTCTAACCATCTCATCCTTTGCCGTCCCCTTCTTTTACGTTCAATCTTTCCCAGCATCAGGGTCTTCTCCAGTAAAAGCTCCCTTCTCATTTGGTGGCCAAAGTATTTGAGCTTCAGCTTCAATATCTGGCCTTCCAGGGAACAGTCAGGTTTGATTTCTTTTAGGATAGACTGATTTGATTTCCTTGCAGTCCAAGGAGCTCTCAAGAGTCTCCTCTAGCACCATAATTTGAAAGCATCTATTCTTTGGTGCTCGGCCTTCCTTATAGTCCAACTCTCACAGCCATACATTACTACTGGGAATACCATTGCTTTGTCCATACGGTCTTTGGTTGGCAGGGTGATGTCTGTACTTTTTATTATGCTGTCTAGGTTTGCCATAGCTTTCCTCCCAAGGAGCAGGCGTCTCTTAATTTCATGGCTGCAGTCACCATCTGCAGTGATCTTGGATCCCAGGAATGTGAATTCTGTCACTGCTTCCATGACTTCCCCTTCTATTTGCCTAGGAGTGATGGGGCCAGATGCCATGATCTTAGTTTTTTTGATGTTGAGTTTCAAGCCAGCTTCCGCACTCTCCTCCTTCACCATGAGCAAGAGGCTCTTTAGGTCCTCTTCACTTTCTGCCATTAGAGTGGTATTGCCTGCATATCTGAGGTTGTTGATGTTTTTCCCGGCAATCTTAATTCCAGTTTGTGATTCATCCAGACCGGCATTTTGCATGATGTACTCTGCATATAAATTAAATAAGCAGGGTGACAATATACATTCTTGTCTTACTTCTTTTCCTATGCTAAACCAATCAGTTGTTCCATATCCAGTTCTAACTGTCCTTCTTGACCCTTATACAGGTTTCTCAGGAGACATGTGAGGTGGTCTGGTACTTCTATCTCTTTAAAGACTTGCCACAGTTTGTTGTGTTCCACACAATCAAAGGCTTTAGCGTAGTCAATGAAGCAGAAGTAGATGTTTTTCTGGTACTCCCTTGCTTTCTCCATAATCCAGCGAATGTTGGCAATTTGATCTCTAGTTCCTCTTCAAAACCCAGCTTGTACTTCTGGCAGTTCTCTGTCCATGTACTGCTGAAGCCTAGCTTGTAGGATCTTGAGCATGACCTTGCTAGCGTGTGAAATGAGTGCAAGTGTGCAATAGTGTGAACATTCCTTGGCATTGCCCTTCTTTGGAATTGGAATGTAAACTGACCTTTTCCAGTCCTGTCGCCTCTGTTGCATTTTCAAGATTGGCTGGTATATTGAGTGCAGCACTTTAACAGCATCATGTTTTAAGCCTTTGGATAGCTCATCTAGGATACCATCACCTCCACTAGCTTTGATGTTAGTAATGCTTTCTAAGGCTCATTTAACTTCACACTCCAGGATGTCTGGCTCAGTGTCAGTGATCACACCGTTGTGGTTGTCAAGGACACTGAGGTCCTTCTTGTATAGTTCTTCTGTGTATTCTTGTCTTCTTTTCCTAATCTCTTCTGCTTCTGTTAGGTCCCTACCATTTTTGTCCTTTATCATGGCCAGCTTTGCATGGAACGATCCCTTGATTTCTCCAATTTTCTTGAAGAGATTTCTAGTCTTTCCCATTCTATTGTTTTCCTCTATTACAGGAAGGCCTCCTTATCTCTCCTTGCTGTTCTCTGGAATTCTGCATTCAGTTAAGTAAATCTTTCCTTTTCACCCTTGCCTTTTGCTTTCCTTCTTTCCTCTGCTGTTTGTAAAGCCTCATCAGACAGCCACTT
>NW_015163607.1:680598-718562 GCF_001447785.1 Gekko japonicus
GTTGTTTGAAGAGCGTGTTCGCTATGACCAGTTTGTTCTCTTGATAAAACTCTGTTAGCCTTTGGCCAGCTTCATTTTGTTCTTCAAGGCCAAAGTTGTCCATTATTCCGGTTATCTTTGGACTTCCTACTTTAGCATTCCAGTCCCCTATGATGCTGAGGACATCTTTTTTTTGGTGTTAGTTCTAGGAGGTGTTGTAGGTCTTCATAGAACTGGTCCACTTCATCCTCCTCTGCATCAGTGGTTGGGGCATAGACTTGGAGTACTGTGATTCTGAATGGTTTGCCTTGGATTCGGATTGAGATCATTCTGTCGTTTTTGAGATTGTATCCTATTACTGCCTTTTTCACTCTCTTGTTGACTATAAAGGCCACACAATTTTTTCTACAGGATTCTTGGCCACAGTAACGCTTCGGAGTTAAATTCACCCATTCCTGTCCACTTTAGTTCACTGATTCCCAAAATGTCGATGTTCAGTCTTGCCATCTCATGTTTGACAACATCCAACATACCTTGATTCATAGATCTTACATTCCAGGTTCCTGTGCAGTATTGTCCTTCGTAGCATTGGACTTTCCTTTCACCATCAGACAGCTGAGCGTCCTTTTGGCTTTGACCCAGCCACTTCACTCTTTCTGGTGTTACTTGTACTTACCTTCTGCTCTTCCCCAGTAGTCTATTGGACACCTTCTGACCTGAGGGGCTCATCTTCCAGTGTCATATCTTTTAGCCTTTTGTTATTGCCCATGGGGTTTTCTTGGCAAAGATACTGGAGTGGGTTGCCATTTCCTTCTCCAGTGGATCACGTTTTGTCTGAGTTCTCCGCTGTGACCTGTCCGTCCTGGGTGGCCCTCCATGGCATAGCCCACAGCCTCATAGAACCAAGCAAGCCCCTCACCACGTCAAGGCAGTGATCCATGAGAGAGGCACTGCATTTTACAGGTATGTTTTTATTAATGAAATGGAGAAAAAACCTAATTGTGGCATGACTGTAAGTTAACAGTTCTTTGCTCCTTATATTAAAATGCCTATTTGGCTCATCCTAACCTCTTCCTACAATATTACCTCAAGTCAGAACATGTTAATGCACTTCTGACTCAACACCAAGTTGACTTTGGGATCACTTTAAACCAGATAGAAAATAGTATATAATTTACACTTTGGTTACAATACCTACTTGAAATTCTGCCTGGGGGTGCACCCTCTCCTCTTCCACAAAGAAATAAGTGATAGCTTAATAGTTGACCCAAGGAAACCATTTAGCAAAGAGAGCTTTGGGAGGGAGTGGCCAGCTGGCTGGCAGTTCGTGTGGCAATAGGTGGTAACTTTGGTCATTGTTAGGGCAATCAGGAATCAGAGGACAACTGGGTTCCTGTCTCTTTTACAGCTGGGGTGAAAGGCATAATTTTGGCAAGGGTAGCTTATCATGCAGGGATGTGTAAAGCTTCTGCACTGCTACTAAATATGTAGCCTTTTCCTGCATTTGAACACCCATCTCATAGAACGCTATGAGTCTCGAAGAAAGAAAAAAATCCATTGCAGATCTTCCTTAACGAAGACCTGCAATGGAAATTTTATGTTCCTTGCATCTCCAATGGCTTGGCTACCTGGAACTCCAGAAATAACCTAGAAAATTGTTTACAAGATCATGGTTGGCATCCTTTTGCTATTTAATCTGCCTTAACTTCTGTAAAACGCTGGAGCAGTATCTTATTTGATGTCATATGAAAGTCGTATCAGGTGGTATATTATATACTTATTGGCTGTTGGTCTAAACCAGCTATATAGACTTGGAAGTAAGTTTCAGTGATTAAACATTTCATTGGAATCAATGGGTGTTGCTTCCAGATTGAGGAATAGGATTATGTCTCAAGCAATTTTTTGGGAAGAATCTGCATTTTGTTTATCCTGCTATTCACTTATTATACAGAATCAACTTATTTTAATACCTTTTCTTTAGTGTAAAAAGGTAAAGGTAAAGGTTCTCTTGCTCGAAAGCCAGTCGAATCCGACTCTAGGGTTGCGGTGCTCATCTCCGTTTCAAAGCCAAAGAGCCAGCGCTGTCCAAAGACGTTTCCGTGGTCATGTGGCCGGCATGACTAAACACCAAGGTGCACGGAACGCTGTTACCTTCCCACCAAAGTGGTACCTATTTATCTACTTGCAATTTCTTGCTTTCGAACTGCTAGGTTGGCAGGAGCTGGAACTAGAGATGGGAGCTCACTCCATCATGCGGCACCCGGGTCTCGAACTGCTGAACTACTGACCTTCCACAGCCTGCAGTTCAGCGTCTTAACCACTTGAGCCACCGCAGCTCCTTTCTTTAGTGTACATTTTTATTAATCAGATTCTAGTATTTTCTAAATGTGTCATCTGGACATGTTTGTTTATTATACATTTATTTACTTTATACCCCACACAAAGCATCTTACATTGTTCTCTTTCCTTCCATTTTATCCTCACAACAACCCTGTGTGGTAGGCTAAGCTGAAAGTGTATGATGGGCCCAAGGTCTCCCAGCAAGCTTGCATAGCAGAAGTGGTATTCCATTCTGGGTCTCCCATATCCTAGTCTGATACTCTAAGTACTACACCACACTGACTCTCTTAACTTAACCCACTTACTTTGCTTATGATAGCACCTGATAGAATTAAAGACAAATTCCAGGAGATTAGTCATGGATAATCTTTCCTGACAACATCCTACTTCAGATACATGAAGCTATTGTGCTTCATGATAACAACAAACTAATTAGTCTCTCAAGTGCCAGAGGACATTTTGTCTGCTTGATAAGGTTAGAAATCTCTAGCTTGATTACATCAAGGGATGACAAGTATATATTTCTAGCATTTAAAACCTGGGAATGAAGCAATCCCATTGGATCTTCTGGGAACTCTTACATAGGGTTGGGCTGTATGGCTGCAACACCAGGTGTTTTAGAAGTACATTTCATTCAAATAATTTCTGTTAGCATGGTTCGTAGATGGCTGTAGGTTTCTGTTTTTTGTGATGGTTAATTGGTTATATTCTTTGAGCAACTTTCCATTCATTTGCTGCCCCCACCAAGTTAGGGTTGCCAGCTCCAGGTTGGGAAATTCCTGGAGATAGTGGGTGGAGCATGGGGAGGGCAGGATTTGGGGAAGGGTGGGTCCTCAGCGGGGTATAATGCCATGAAGTCAATCATTCAAATCAGCTATTTTCTCCAGGGGGACTGATCACTGTTGCTTGGAGAGCAGTTGTAATTCTGGGAGATCTCTAGGCCTCACCAAGAGGTTGGCAACCCTATATCAAGGTGACATGAACCAGCATTTTTGATATACAGAGAAGAAGAAGAGATTGGATTTATACCCCGCCCTTCACTTGGAGTCTCAGAGTGGCTTACAAACTCCTTTCCCTTCCCCTCCCCACAACAGACACCCTGTGAGGTGGGTGGGGCTGAGAGAACTCTGACACAAACTGCTCTTTCAGGAACAGCTGTACCAGAGCTTGTGACTGACCCAAGGTCACATCAGCAGGTGCAAATGGTGGAGTGGGGAATCAAACCCAGTTCTCCCAGATTAGAGTCAGCACACTTAACCACTACACCAAACTGGCTCTGAATGGGAAGAATGGAGGAGCAGGTCTAACAGCTCATAAGCCACAATTTTTTTACCGCTTTATTTCTCAACATTATATATCTGGTGTAGCAAAAATGAGGAACTTAGTGGTCTAGGCTAGTTTTCTATGTGGCTGGCAATCAGCTCCTCGTTAATAAAGTGGCAAGTTTTTAAAACAATGTTAAATATTTAGACTTTTGTCCTTGGAGCCTTCAAGTCTATCAGAGAGGGGGAGGAATAGTAAATAATCAGCTGAGAAAAGAGAGTCTTTAAGGTGTTTAAAATTTAAGAAGTACTTAGCATTGTTGGAGCTGACGCTACAGCTGTCTCCAATCCTCCCCCACCAGAAGAGACTTTTGTAAATGTGATTCTGGGGAGATAGAAACTATTGAACATATGATGTTTAGATGTTAGTGGTACAATGCGGCTCGAGATAGATTAATTCAACCTCTTATTAAAGAGATGCCTGGACAGACAAGACTCGGAATGTTGTAATAAAATGTTATCGGATGAAAACCACTCTATTACTAAGATTGTGGCTAAATTTTGGGTGGCATGCTGTTGCATTAAAAAAGGACAGCTTCTCTCCTTTTTAGTGTATCTGTTATTGTTTAGTTTGTGATGTTTTATTTTGGTGTCCTTTGCTGGGGTGTTTGGATTGCTTTGTCTGGTATCTTGAGGTTTGGGTATCATCAGTAGGCAGCCAGTGTGGATGTAGCCGTTGGTCACATTTGTTATGATATCATGTCAGTATTCTGCTGAAATATATGTATTTATTATGTGTGTCTTTATTGATCAATGGAGTAGGAGATAGGAGTCTAGGCCCATGGTATATTTGGGAGTGGGACCTTGGTCTCTACAATGAAACATGGAGGAAAGAATTGATATTTCCTGTTTTGAAAGTAAACATTTTGCTTCAAGAGTTTGCTTTAAATGTCTCCAGCTTTGCTTTGGCATTTATATAGCAGCAGGAGACCATTATCCTATGATAACATTCTCTTGCACAGACATGATAGTTTAATTAAAGCAATATGGAAACAACTTTAGTATCTTTGACAAAGGCTTTGCCTAGTGAGTCACTGATACTATAAGTAAAGACAGATTTTTTTTGCATTATAATACAGTAGGACAAAGATTTGGGATTATAAAATTCATCTCCAATGGAGTAGCAGTCTTTCAGACAGGACTGGCTACAGTGTGAGGCAAAGTCAGGTACTTGCCTGGTTGCTAGCCTCCAGGTGAGGTCTGGGAATCTCCAGGAATTACTATATGAATTACTGCAGAGATCAATTCTTCTGGAGAAAATGGCTGCTTTGAAGGGTGAACTCTATGGACACTGAGGTCCCTCTCTTCCTTAAACCTTGGCTTCCACAGGCTCCACCTCCAAAAATCTCCAGAAATTCCTCAGCCTGGAGTTGGTAACCCTACACTACCTAGGACCCAAGCATGCTGAAGGATCTAGTTGTCCTAAAGCTCTGTCATTCTTAGTTTACCTTAGAAACCTAGAAAGCTCAGAGGCAGTAGAAGAAAATTCTTGGTTTGCATGCCCTACCTCTTCCAGGCTAAGGGCCCAGTGCAGGCCCTGCTTTGATAATACTGTGCAAAAACACCCTTGCCTTGTCCAGTGGTACTTATCTTTCTAGCTGAGGGAGCAGGCACAGTTTACCAAGAACATGGTGGTGGAAAGTGCTGTCAAGTCACAGCTGCCTTTTGGTAACTCTGTAGAGTTTTCAAGGAAAGAGATCAACATAGATAGTTTGTCATTGCCTGCCTGAACATAGTAACACTAGATTTCCTTTGGCCGTCTGCGTCAGAACTTACCAAGAACGTCAACTATTGAAATGCAAGTCTGTTTTTATATTTCACTGGGAATTCCTGGTAAGCTGTGCTTTACCTTTTGGTTGTTGTGTCCAGAGACAACTGTGGCTGCTGCTCTTAGGTAGATGCCAGTTTTCATCTAAGCAAGGATAAGAGATAATTTCCATGTATAGCAAGTGAGAATAAGCATAGCCTTCTTCTAATATAGAATGCTAATTGTCTCATTGGTAAATGCAATAAAAAATTAAAGACAGTTGAAATATTAAATATCACCTTCTTTGTTTAAGGGATTAATTAGTAGGAGGCAAATAAAATTTGTAATGTAATGGGACTATAGTAGATATTATTGGGAAGTAATATTCTATCACCTTTCCATTTTAGCTTTGTCTTAACTTTTGTGTAACTGCAAACATAAGCAACAGTCCAATCCTGTTTATTTAGAAATAAGTCCGATGAGCTTCATTGCGGCTTACTTCCATGTAAATAAATTCAGGATTGAGTCCCACAGCTGTCAGAATGCATGGATATGTCTGCTGTTGTTTATTATTGGAAAAAATCTAATGCTTTTGATACGTGTGCAGCTGGATATACAGTTATAGAAATTTAATGTGCTCATTATTATGTTCGTTTCAACTTGCCCTTTATAAATAATCTTGTGTCTCAGTGTAGCAAGATAAGTCAGGCACATGTTAGATGCTTAACAAGTAAAAGATAAATAATATACCTGAACATTCATATTGGTTATTAATTCCAGGAACCAATTGAGAGAATGCTGGAAGCAAGCAAACACTGTTTGTAAACTGGATTGGTGACTCTTCACTCAGACTGCATCCTTGATTGCCAAAGAATGTTTCCATCCGTAGGTAAATGCTTTCATTTTACTTGACAGTTGCTTTTGATGTGTTACAAAATATGTCAAGCTTGTCAATATGTCACAGAATTGGCAAGAATGGTATTTTAGGCAAGAAGTTTGTTTAAATGATTAAAAGAGTTAGGTCTGCAAAGAGTGGAAACTTCAAAGTAAATCCATCACCCAAACGTGCCAACTTTTCTCTGTCCACAAATCAGCTTTCTGTGTTTTATTCCAAATGGATATCTGCTGACATTTAGTGACAAGAACTAATCCCATGCTGATCTGGTAGAATGAGAAGCATTCTTTTTGGCCTATCTTCTCATTATCATAGTTGCTAAGGATATTTCTGCCTGCCAATCTTGATAGACTATCCCCCAAACAATCTAAGTTGACATTCAAGTTCTTGGCTAATGTTGTCATCCTCTAAACTGCTGTGCTAGAGCAAACCTCATTCAATTTCAATGAAACTTCTACTGGTGTTGCATTTTAAGGGGATCATTTCTAAGTTAGCCTCAAGCCCATCCTGAATGTTATTCATGTTTCATAATATGAGATGGATTTAAGACAGTATGGAGAACTCAAATTCTAGGACTTCTGGGTTTGGCAGGAGCAATCATTTCACTTTTTGAAAGCAGTGGAGCAGGAGGTGTGGAATCTGTGGGGTGTTTGGGGTTACAGTTGGTTTTTTAAATGGTGAGGTTGCTGTGATCTTCTGAGAACATCTGTAGAATCTGCAATAGTGATTGACAGAAATTACTAAATAGCAAGTATATGGCCTTTGCTACCATGTGGTATGAGAGAACTTCTGGCAGATTGTAACAGACAATAATGCAAAGAGCTATTTGTTTTCTGTTTGGCCTCTTTTCTAAATGGTTACTTATTGAGTCATTACTCATTCAAAAGTCTAATTAAATTACATCTGTTTCCAATACAGAAGTCTTAGAAAGTTATCACTTGTATTTATTATTGTTCCCTGCTTATCACATTTTGCTTAATTTTTCTCCTTTTATGGGTCTTCCACTGTCTTTCTTGGAAATTGTTTTTTAAAATATTTTTTCCCTCAAAAAATAGTACTTTATCAACAAAAATGGTGCAATAACTTTCTATTGTGAAATGACTTGCATGGCCTGTGGAAATACAGTAATCAGTGGGCAGATTAAGTAGAAAACAACTGAGGTACTAAAGATAAGGTTGAATGATCAAAAGAAAATACAAATGAGTCTTTGATTATTTAGCAAGATGTACACATTGCGTAGTTAGAAGACAAATACACTGCTGTCTTGTTCTTCAGAGGAAAAGCACATTGCACCGTAGTGGAACTGACTGATTGAAAAGTGTTGAAGACAGGGGTCATTTCCTGTGGGAGTGCACAGGAGCTGAGCTCCGGCAGTAAGGAGCCCAGGGGGCGGGCACATGCAACAAGCCCCGCCCCCTGCTCCCAGCAGCTCTCAGTTGGGCCACGAGGAGCAAGAAGCAGCCAGGTAAGTTGCAGAGCCGCCCCCTGGCCCGCCTTCAGGTACAAGTTCTCCCTCCTCTGTGCAGACAGATCTGCACGTTCCCTCCCCCCCCAATAGCTAGCAATCCAAAACAGTCCAGTGGAGCCTGAGTGGTGGGTGTTGCCTTCTGGCACACTTCCGGTGATGTCAGGGGGTATGGCATCCGCAAATAAGTTATGCTAATAAGTTATGCTAATGAGCTCCTGCACCTCTTTTTCTATGAAATGACCCCTGGTTGAAGATGAATGTATTGAATGCAAAGATAGTGAAAAATCAGTGCATTCGTTTTGGTCATCCCTTCATAGCCATTTGTATATTTTCTTGTAGTTTCCTTAGCCTAGTCTGAAATTAAACCCTATACCTAATTCCTGACATGTTTTGTAGGAAACTGTTGTGTAATATGACAAATGTATTGTTAGGCAGAAAATTATTTAGACATCTAGACTCAACTCTCATTAGCTGGGGTTTCCTTTTGTTGCCATAACTGTGCTGCCAACATATTCAGTAGCAGTTTCTGCCCTTCAAATGGTTATTTGTCTATGGTTGTTTCACAGGGCATGACCCCCTAAGAATTTTTCCTGTCCAGAATCTACTGAAATTATTTGAACACACATAGAATAGTTATGATGCTAAATTTCGCTACATAATAAAGAAAGACTTCTTCTGCCATGGATTTGTATTCCAAACCACACCCTTTTCACTCCAGAGTAATTTCAGTAAGACTTCTGTAAGGTTAATTCTGACTGAGTTGTTCTGATTGCATTATTTCATATCATGATCCTGTACATGTTTACTGAAGTTTAGAGGGGTTGATTCTCGAGTAAGTGTGCATAGGATTGCAGTCTATTTATTTATTTGAAATACTTCTTCCACTTCTGCAGTCTCTGAGATGATTTTACAAATCCAGTTAGAGCTAAGAGTCAATCTTTTTAAAAAGGACTAAAAACAATCAAAAAGAAACAAGAGTAAAAAAGCAAGGCATACTGGAAGTGGTGAAACGAACTGTTGTTAGAGGCATGCACAAACAGGATAGATGTAGACTGTTGTCTCAGGTTGGTTGAAGTAAAGATAAACTTGTCGAGGGAGGTAATTTCACAATTATGGTGCCATCACCCTCTTCACTGGCCAACTTCTAATGGTGGGTCACCTGGAGAAGAACCTGAGATGAAGATTTTTACAGATAACAGGGAGGTAGATGGGGCTGAAAAAGTTCTGAGAGAACTGTGACTGGCCGAAGGTCACCCAGTAGGCTTCATGTGGAAGAGTGAGGAACCAACTCAGTTCTCCAGATTAGAGTCCGCCACGCTTAACCACTACCTCATGCTAGCTTGATTTCATCAGATCTTGGAAGCTAAGCAGAGTTGGTATATGGATGGGAAACCACCAAGGAAAACTTTGCAGAGGAAGACAATGGTAAGCCATTAATAACTTGCCTTGACACACTGTAATAGGCTAATAAATTTGGCTAGATGCCCTTCATCCCAAATAAAACAATTTTATTTTATTAGGGCTAACCAATGTGTTCCTGCAATTAAAATATTTAATGCTAAAACATTATCACAAATGTTCTATGGTATCCTTAATGGATTAATGCCTTTAATAAAAAAGCAGAGGCAATTCAAGCATCATTCTTTAGGCAAGTTTTGGGGGTGCCTAAGTGTGTTTCTTCAGCAGTTCGAGACCCGGGTGTGCCGCATGATGGAGTGAGCTTCCATCTCTAGTTCCAGCTCCTGCCAACCTAGCAGTTCGAAAGCAAGAAATTGCAAGTAGATAAATAGGTACCACTTCGGTGGGAAGGTAACAGCGTTCCGTGTGCCTTGGTGTTTAGTCATGCCGGCCACATGACCACGGAAACGTCTTCAGACAGCGCTGGCTCTTCGGCTTTGAAACGGAGATGAGCACCGCAACCCTAGAGTTGGATTCGACTGGCTTTCGAGCAAGGGAACCTTTACCTTTTTTAAGTGTGTTTCATATTTTGCACTTTGTACTGAAATGGGCCAATCCTTGATTGAAACTAAGGTGAGGATTATAACTTTTAAATTTGGGGTGAAAATTTATTTTATTGGGTGAAAATTTATTTTAGGGCCGAGCCTGGCAGTCTACTCTCTTATTTCAAGAGCGATTTTTATAACGCAACCTGGTTAGATGGAATTATGTCCAAACTTAATAATAATATACAGATCTCCCCCCCGCCAACTTTTTCAAGGTTTGAAATGGAAAAGTTAGACACTTTGTTTTTTTAAAATATTTGTTGATAACTAAACAAGCAGCACTCCTTAGGATTTTATGGAGGACACATTTTCAAATATTACAGACTATTGAACGTTGGGGATTTGATTCAAGAGAATCAGTACATGCAGGACAAATGAATGGAGGTGTATAGAGACCATGACACCCCTATTTTAAGGCCAGGGTTTGGGGGTTCAAATCCAAGATCTAAACTGGGCCTAGGCTTGCCATCCTCCGGGGGGGGGGGGTCTTCAGTTGTCCTGGAATTACAACTGTTTTTCAGAGGTCAGTTTCCTGAAGGAAATGGCAGCTTCAAAGGGTGGACTCTGGTATCACTTCCCTGCTGAGCCCTTGTCCCTCTCCAAACTCCATCCTCTTCAGTCTCCAGAGGATAGGAATTGTCTCCAGGAATTTTCCTAGCAGGGAAGAGCAATCCATCTGGCCCAGTTTGGAACAATCCAGATCATCCTCAGAACTGCACACATATTTGTAGCACCTAATATGAATACACATATTTCAACAACAGTGATAGGCATGCACTGCTGCTATAATTCCAGAAACCAGGTTTTCCAGGATTATGTTCTGCCTCACAATCATTTGCCTGATCATGGCATAAAGCTGAACAATGTGGAACTCTTTGTAAAATGAAGAGTAGAGGTTCTTAAGACATGTAAGAGCAAGCATCCCTGATTCAAGAAGCAAATTGTTCACGCAAAGACACAGATCTTTTCGCTACTAGGGCTTAATCTCATAATCACTCTGGAGTCAAACTGATCAACAGCAAAGGTAAAGGCAAGGACATATTTTAACGTCTGCACAATGGATCTTAATGCTGTCACTTAAATAAATGGGTGAATAGTGAGTGGGCATAGGGTAAAGCTCCAGTACAACCAACCCAAAATCCTCTAGGATAGGGAAGAGGAAAACCTCTTCCAGCTTCAAGTACAACCAACCCAAAATCCTCTAGGATAGGGAAGAGGAAAAAGAGGAAAACTTTAGTAAGGTTTGCCTCATACCTTCAAACTCATATAACTAGAAATGCCAATAGTACTAAAATAACATCATGCCTGATTCTTCCTTTTTGTTATTGTTTTTCCTCATAGCCACTGTGGACATTCCACAGAAATGTGAGAGAGGAAACATAAGTAACTTTTGTTTCCTGCCCACCACTTCCAAATTTTGTCCAGTGTGGTGAGATGTGCATTCTCTCAAGGCAGGGATGTATGGTATCAAAGCTTATATCTTTCCTTTTCAGATGAAACTGAAAAAGCATAGGGAGTGAGAGCACAAAGTCTGTTTATAACATCTTTGTGCCTCATCCCTTTCTTCATGGAGCTTGGGCTGGCATTCCAGGTATTCTCATGCCTATTTTATCCTCAAAATGACACTGTGAGGTAATTTTAGATGGAAAGAGCGTGACTAGCCCCAGGTTGCCCAATGAGCCCAGTCTTCATCTAGCATTTGCTCTGCTGTTCTACCAAACCCACACTGGAACAGAAATTCCCGTCTACATTGCATGCCACTTTCACTTTGAGTGTCGCATTTTATGGCAGTGTCCACACTGCATGCTGCTTTCACTTTGTAGTTGAATGTGGTTTTGAACTGCATCTTTTTCTGTTCCAGTGTGGGTTTGGTAAAACAACTGAGCAAATGCTACAAGCAGATGGCTGAATGTGGATATGAACCCAGGGTTCCCAGTCCTAATTTGCTGCTCTACATTCTACACTAATAATTATGGCAGGGGGTAGTCATGTTAGTTTGCTGCTGGGGAAAATAAATGGGAGTCTTGTGGCACCTTTTTTCTAGTCTAGTCCATGAAAGCTTGTGCTGGAATAAAACACTGCATCTTTAAGGGGCACAGAACTTCTGTTTATTTATTTAAGCACTAGATCTCTCTCTTTCTGGAACTCACTCATACTTTCCCTCTTAACAATTCTGTGGAATGCCAAAATGTTTCTGCATTCAAAATCCACAACCCCTTGACCTCCAGGGGAACACATTTTGTTTCTACTCCCCCCCCCCTTTTCTGATCCCCTAGGTAATGGATGTACGGTTGTTTTTGTTTGTCTCCTGCTTTGACGTACTATATGATTCATTTTACTACATTTTATTTCTGTTTTTCATCCTATTTGGATTCATAGTGTATTTCTACCAAGTATGTGGTAGTGCTTCATCATCTAATCAGAGATTATTACTGATGCATAGGTATAGCAGAAGGGCTATGGAGAGAAGTTTAATTCGTCATACTGCACTATAGCAGAGTGGGTGTGGATTAGGGATGCCAGGCTCCAGGTGGGACCTGAGGAGCCCCAGAAATTATACCTTATCTCCAGATTACAGAGATCAGTTCCCCTGGCAAAAATGGATACTTTGGAGGGGTGGACTCTATACATTATGTCCTGTTGAGGTCCCTGTCCCCCCAGGTTCCATCCCCAAATCTCCAAAAATTTCCCATCCTGGATCTGGCAACCCTAAGTCCCCCCATCCCCTGCCAGTGGGCTCCAGTTAGAAAGTGAGCTATAGTCACACAGGTATGTTTCTGGGGCACATGTGTCCCTCAGCATGAGTAGCAAACCATTCCTGCCCAACGTGAACAGTGACAGCAACAGAACATTGGCCCTTTCTGTGCTCTCATTTTAATCCATGTTCATTGCAGTGTCCTCCAAGCAATTCTGCACTAAAACTGAGTTCAACCTTTTTATTCCGGGTTTTCCCCCAATTCAGCATGCTGTTGCCTCGGGTTATTTGGATGCTGTTTTCCTGTGGACTTAAATTGCTTTGACTTGAACACCAAGAAAATCTGGAGTGGCAGGCAAATGCGGAAAGGACCAAAGTTTGAGTCCAGTGGCACCTTTAAGACCAACAAAGTTTAATTCTGGGTATAAGCTTTTGTGTGTATACATTCTTCTTCAGATACGGTATCTGAAAAAGTGTGCATGCACACAAAAGCTTATACCCAGAATTAAACTTTGTTGGTCTTAAAGGTGCCACTGGACTCAAACTTTATTCTATTGCTTCAGACCAACATGGCTGCCCACCTGAATCTAGCAACAGCGATAGTCAGGGTCCACCCCCCCCCCACTTATGGACCTCAGCAGCTGACTCCCATAAGAAATCGATAAATATGACTGAGCCGCTGAGGTGGATAAGGGGAGAATTCTGAGAACTCCTGTCCACATTGAGGAGAATGGTTTAAAAACCTCTTTGTTTGAGTCTTGGCTTCCATAGGAACAAATTAGAGGATGAAGCCAGTATCACTGGTCATTTAATTTTTTCAAAGTAGAACACCTATTAAAATTAGTTGCCAGCTACAGGATGTCCTTTCATTACAAGAGATTTATTTCATCTGCCATTCCAGTCCAGTGAACTGTAGGCCATTAGAGGACACTGACTTGGTTAAAGATAATATATTCTGCAGCAAAAGCATGTAACTAGTCATAGGGACAATTAATTTGCAATCAGGATGTATCAGATCCTGCAGTATAAATACCGGTACATTCTCATTGTGATAGCATTGATGTATTCTTATCCTCAAGTCCTGCTGAGCATGCTTTGCAAACTTTAGCAGATTGTGGTGGTGGTGCTGTTAACTGTCAAGTCAGAACTATAAATTTTGTTGCCTGAAACAATTTTATTGAAATCCAAGTTAATCTATATATCTAATAGCCAAGTCGCCCCCGTGCATGCGGATACCTAAATCCGCGCATTGGGGGCACCTGGGGGGGGAGGGAGATTTTTGTGCACACTTAGGGCAGTCCCCAGGTGTGCACAAAAATCTAAAACCCGGAAAAAATACCGGGGGATACTTAAATCCCCCCAAATGTGACAGAGCGTCCCCTGCACATGCGCAGGGAACACTCTGTGAACTCCCTCGCCGCCGCTGCTTCGAAGCGGGGGGGCAGCAGCGAGGTGGCGGGGGAGGGGGGGAAGGCATGGGGGAGAGATTGGTTTAATTCTAATACATAAGATGTAAGAAATAAAATAATATTTTGTTCTGCTAGTGTATTGAGCTAGTGTTATATGTAGAAGCAGCTTCCTGGATTGAATAATGGTACCTAAGATGTAAGAAATATAATAAGATTTTATTCTACAATTAAATTGTGCTAGTGTTGTACAAAACTGGTTGGAAGGCGTTTCCTGGATTTAATAATAATAGCAAAAATGTAAGAAATAAGAGTTTATACTACAAGTAAATCAAGCTAGGTTTGTATGAAACCAGTTGGAAGGAACTTTCTGGCTAAAGTATATGTAAGGATGGAGAAAAAAGAACAAAAGAATGAAGCTAAGGGGACAAAATGTCCTACAAGCAATACTGTGGTGCACAAAAGAATGTAATATAATAGCCAAGCAGAACACTATAGGCATGATCCAATTAAAGTTAAGCATTTAAAGATCTCTTTTGTTTGATGGCTGAGTTTAATTCATGCTTACATTTTTTCATATTGAAATCAGTAGAACTCAGTATTGCTTAACCTTTGCTGGATACTGTCTAACTGTGCAATCCTAAAAACTCTTTCCTGGGAGTAAACCATATTGAATAAAGCTGAGTAGTATTCTGAGTAGATATGCTTTGGTCAGCTCGCCAAGTTTCTTTAGGTGCGTATCCTGTAATCTATATATCTAATCCTCAAGTCGCCCCCGTGCGTGCGGATACTTAAATCCGCGCACCGGGGGGACCTGGGGGGGAGGGAGAGTTTTGGGCACACATGGGGAGGTCCCCACGTCTGCCCAAAAATCTTAAAAGTGTGAAAAACTTCCTGGGGGTCCTTAAATTTGCCAAAAGTAAAAAAAGCATCCCCTGCACATGCGCGGGGAACGCTCTTGGAACGGGGACTGGAGTTTGCGGCCTGCAGGAGGGGCGGCGCGTTCTTTCCCTCGCCCCCAGCCCACCTTGGCTTTCTGTGGGGCCTCGAGCCTCTTTGCCGGTTTCCTCTCCTCTGTCAGCGTCACCTCCCCCGTCCGGGCTGCAGCGTCCCCGGCCCTTCAGCCTCCTGATACGGTTGGCAGGCGGGAAAAGTGAGGGGGGCTGAGGCGGCGAGTGCGCAATCTGTTCCCGCGGAGGAAGAGCCACCGCTGCCCCTGACTAGGCTGAGGGAGGAGGTGGGCCGCGCCACGGTCGCCCGCTGGGTCTCCCTCCGCCGACAGGGAAGGGGGGGAGGAGGAGGACAACGCGCGTTCCTGTCAGCCGCCGCTGCCGCCGCTACCGGGCTCCTCAGTTCAGCCCCGACCTCGGCGTGCAGTGTCTCTCCCCCCCGCCACCACTACTGGGCTCCCCGGTGCAGCCCCGACCTCAGCGTGCAGTGTTCCCACCACCCCCCGCCGCCGCTACCGGGCTCCCCGTTTTAGCCCCGACCTCGGCGTGCAGTGTCTCCCTCCCCTGCCGCCGCCGCCGCCGGGCTGCCCGGTTCAGCCCCGACCACGGTGTGCAGTGTCCCCCCCCGCGAATATCACGGGTCCACCACTTGTAATTTATCTATTTCCTTTAAATCATATATTCATAAAGTTACCAATCTGTGCAACTGATGTTGGCAAATGGATACAATTCATTTTGAATGACCAGTGTTGGAGTTCAGCAACTGCATAAAGAGATAATCTGAGGCATCAAGCACAGTTGAAGCTACAGACAGAACTACATGTTACATATACTTCACTGAGGGCAATTCACATGTTACACAAAGCCCTTGTCTCCCATGTCTTGTCAACAGACATCATTTGGAAGTTCCTTAGTCAATCCCAGGCATGTGAGTGCCTGATTTGGATTAGGACTGCAGCATGAGGAGAGAAGGAGATTAAGCCTCCCTCATGTGCCATTTTCTTGGAAATTTATTTTGTGCTTCTGCTTTACTTCAAGTTACTACAGATGGAAAACTGAGCTGGTGAAATTCTCTGGTCCAAATCCTGATTTTAAGAGGTTACAAGGTACTTTTGGCAGAGCAAAGAAATTCAGTATGCTGAGAATATTATTTACATGAGTTCATGTTTATGAATTAAAATCATCATTAGTCAAAACTAATATTGCAATAAAACTATTTAACTGAGACAAATAGTGGCTGAAATGAAAAACCAGCACTTCCAGTATATTAGGTAGTGCTGCTGATAGTTTTGATAAAGTACAAGCTAATATTCTCTAAAAATTACTTTCAAAAATGTAATTTGATATGGCACCATTTATTGCCTAGGAGAGAAAGTGAGTAGCACCTTGCATAGTCGAGAGCAGCTTCCTGATTTCTACAGGTATGACACATGAATGACATTTTAAATCTGCAGAAATTTACAGAGAAAGTAGCTGGAGTAAAGATTTATCATCCTGTGGCAGCACTGCTCCTCTGTGTTGTATAAACACAAGGTGATGTATCATCCATTGTGCAAAGTCAGTGTTACAAAGTTCATCAGCCTGCCAAATGTTGCTTGTACAATAGAGACAAAACCTGTAAGTTTCCACTGTAGCTCCAAAAATCATCACATCAATGAGAAGAATGCAAGGAAACAATTGTGATAGGTGTTACCAATGAATGAAAAAAATTAAAAACTCTGATAATGGCAATCTCTTTTGTTGAGCCATGTCAAAATGTGTTCTAGAATCTGGGGTGTCAAACATAAGTCCCGGGGGCTGGAAATGGCTCGCCCAGGGCTTTTATGCGGCCCACAAGCAACTGGTGCAAGGGAGGGAACATGAGGCTGCTCAGGGGAGAGTGTGCAGAGCCACTCCAATTGTCAGTTCAGCACGGCGGGACAACCTTGTCTGCAGCAGTCAGGCAGAACCTCTTCACTTCAGGGATTGGTAATTTGGGAGCCACTGCAGCCACATTTGTACCTCTCCACTTGGCCTGCAGCTCCAGGGATGTTGTCCCAGATGGCTGTAGGGATCAGCGTTTGCACGTGGTGTGTGTGCAAACAATCTCTGTTGGGGCATGGGAGTGTATGCCCAGCGCTGCACTGCTGGCTTTCTAGTCCGCCCATGTGGGTTTTCCTCTGCACACCCCCTCTAGTCCCCCTTCCAGCCCATAGGGCCTTACAGTGAGGACACACCAGTTCAGACCTTACCAGTTGCTGTCTTTTTTAAAGTTTATATCTCCAGTAACCAGCATTATGTTTTATGGTACATATGGCCTGGCCCGACAAAGTAATGTTTATGTCAGACCTGGCCCTCATAACAAATGAGTTTGACACCTCAGGTTCAAAGAGTGTGCTAACCAGGCTGCCTAGTATGGGGCAGGGGGTATGGCATCTGCCTCTATAACTTTCAGACTTTGTGGCCTGCCTCTCTGCCATTGTATGTGAACTCAACCCATTATGGGAAGGCAAGCTACAGTATCTTTCCCGCCTGAACCTCTGTCTCTGTTCTGGGAGGAAACCGGGGGTAAGACACTGTAGCAGCTGCTTCTATCCTCCCATCTGCTCTACAGTCAGCAGGTGAAGGCAGGATATTTAACTCTGCCTTGCCAGTGTTACTCCAGAGAGCAAAAATAGCTCATACAAACAAATCTGCGCTAATAAAGAATCAGAAAGCCCTTCTAAAAATAAAAGAATAAATAAATGGATTTTGGAAAAAGCCCTTCTTAAAGCCTCTGAAGTGGTACAATGACCGGCAGAAAGAATGAACACTTTGTACACAGGAGTGCCATTTGGGATTCTGTTTAACTGGAACATTGGCTAATTGTTCTAGGTGGATAACATCCCTGCAAGGCACATGTTTCGTTTTTGCTCTCCTTCTCACCTCCTGTCATTTGGGAAACTAAGATTTGACAGTGAGTAGCCAGAATTACTGACAATTTTATGACTACTCCTGTGTATTGGAAATAATTATGTTTGGATTTGGTGCCTTTTTTATCTTGATCGTGTCAGACCTTGATCAATAAAGTTGCAATGGCATGTACTTAATACTGAAAATTTGTCCTTGAATGCCTCGAGTGCAAAAAGGCGTGCAAAGATGTGCAAATTTATTTATTTATTTATTTATTTATAGTTTCGATTTCTATACCGCCCTTGACCCCGAAGGGTCTCAGAGCGGTTTACAGAGGGTATATATATATACCAATTAATCCTAATCTAGGGCCACAATTCATTTTTGGGAAGGGGCTGCCTACCGGCTCCCAGCGACGTATGTTCTGTTGCTGTTCTCTCCAAGCGGGCGGGCTCTGATGTTACTTCCGGCGCATCGGATGGGCCGACGGCATCCTTGGCAGGCTTCAGCTGGTGTCCCTCTGGCGCGCGGCTGCTCCGACTGCATCTTCTGCGTCGTCGCGTCAACCCAGCTCCGCCTCCAACCGTTGTCGCCACATCCTCAGATCGTCTCTGCTGCCGTCATTACTCCGCCGCCGTCAGTACTGCCGCCGCCGCACTCCTGGCACATCCCGTCAGGAGGTGGGTGCCCCCTGCTACCTATGGCAGGTACCCATTTGTCTACTCGTGAGTACACTTTCGAGCCGCTGGGTGGGCGGGAGCTGGGACTTGGGCCGGGAGCTCACCCCGGCCACGGTGGTCTCGAACAGCCGTAGCGGCTGTTCGCTAGTGTTATTACTGTAGGCATTAGCTACCTGTGCCACCGCTTGTGGAAGCTAGCTTGTAATCCTTTTAATCAGCTGATTAAAAACAAATGTTACCCTTTAAGACAATGAACATTCTGACATTTAAGTTTAAGAAGAATCACTTAAATGTATCCTTATACAGGTGCTTCCTTTTGATATTATAAAGCAGGATTATCACCAACATTTCTGTTTTACCCTGTTTTGTCAGTGAAGTCACTTTACCCTCCTTATTTCTGCAGCATAGTGCCAAGAATCCACAAATATTTCTTTTCACCTTCATCCTAATTCATTTGATTGAAGCAGGCAGCTTATTGTATGTGGCTGAGGGGAGGGGGGGAACAATTTAAAGCATCTGCCATATCTGCATGTATTGGTGAACTGACACTATTTAATTGCAAGAAGGTGTAGTTTCTTCAAAGAAACCTGTCTTTTCAGCATTGCCCTTATTATTTTAGTCATGGTCTCATGAACCACCTGAATGTTCACTGTCAGCTGCATTCTAGGGATCAATTTGCTGTAGTAGCAATATTTAATCCTGTGTCAAATAGCAAAGACATGAATCTCAGTGTAATAACTAAAACAGCAATGCAATATGCTATTTTCATGTAAATATTTCTCAGGGTCCTTTTATATTTATATTTTTTTCACCATCATCATTTGGCTCACTTTCTCTGTATTTTCCTACATTTTAATTTCTCTTCCAACTCTTTTTTGGTCCAATGTTTGTTGCTGTTTTGAGTTCTCTGTTGCAGAGTACTCACTTAAGGGAAATTGTCAAATATTAGGCCTCTCAGTAAGAGCAGCTTTTATTTTCTAAAAGTTATTTTCACCTGTTGGACAGAAGGCTATTGCTGTAAATATGTTGTGTTCCTTAACAAAACCGCATTTAAACCTATGGATTTGAGCTTTGTAATGGACACTTCTAAAGCAACTTCCTTTAAAGAATAAAAATGTTCAGAGGTTTTAAGTCACTGATTTTTATGTATATATACAGTACATAATTTGCATTTTGCTCATTTTATATCCATAGTGATGGTAGTGCAAATTGAGGTAGTGAGTCTTTAATGTTGAACAATACCTCTATATTATAATGCATAAAGTAATATTTTTCTGCTATTGATATATTAATCAAACTGCTGCCATGTGCCCTCTTCAGATTTTCATCCAGACATTCTTTAGATGCCACTGTCTCTTCTATCAGTGCATGTGTGTGCAGCTGAACACCTACAGTGATAGGGATGCCTGCTCAGGGTTGGTAAATACCTGGAGATTTTGGGGGTGGAGCCTGTGAAGGGTGGGGTTTGGAGAGGGGAGGGACAAATAGGGTATAATGCCATAGAGTCCACCTGTCAACATGGCCATTTTTTCCACATGCAGTGATCTCTGTCACCTGGGCTAGAGATCAATTGTAATAGCAGGAGATCTCCAGCCACTACCTTGAGGTTGGCAACCTTATACAGTGAGCCCCCCAAATGTGTAGTCTGAACTCTTGCACTTGTACACAAATAGTGGTTTGCTGCAGATATTTGGTTAAATATGTGGATGTTGGGGCAGGGGAGCAGCAGATACAGGCCTGCTCCTTTCTACATGTATTCAATTTCAATTTCAATTTCAATTTATTACAGGTCTTTATGACCGAAGTCTTGACCAAGAGGATACCAAAGGGGGATAAAATAGGTACATAAAATAGACATAAATATGTCAAGGTACATAATAACAGTCACATAAAACCCAGGCTGAGCCCAGAGATTAAAAATTACCTAACTACACTTGGGGCGGAGCCAACTAACTAAAATCATCCGAAGATTAAAAATCGGTATCGAAGTTTTTAGAAGTGCTGGACTTTTCAATGCTTCTTGAGAGCAGCCACCTTAGCCAGGAACCGCGCCACGTTAGCTGTTATCAGTCCATCGGCAGAAGTATTATTATTACATGTATTCAGTAAACATGTAGACAGGGCCGGCTCGCCCGCTAGGCGAACTAGGCCTTCGCCTAGAGTGCGGGAGGAGAGGCAGGGGCGCCGCCAGCAGGCAGCCTCTCCTCGCCGGCAAGAAGGCCGGGGGGGGCCCCCAAGGGGAGCGCTGCCTGGCCCAATCAGCACCCCCGAGCCAGAAATCCCGTGTGTTAAATGCAGGAATTCCCAGCGGATGCCGCCCTGGCCGGCTCCGGGAAGGTGCTGCTGCTCCTCCTCCTCTGCAGATGGGGGGGGATGCGAGCTGGGGGGATGCGAGCGGGGGGAGGGGAGGCGCCCGAAAACGAAAGTGGAAGCAGGCGACGCGCTGCAGATCGGCAGGCGTGCTGGGAGAGGATGGCGGCGATGGCGGGGTCCCCCTTCCTCCTCCTGCTGGGTGAGCTGGATGGCGGGGCCCTCGGGGTCGAGGGGGGACTCAGACAGCCCGCCCAGTGGGGGTTGGCTGGCCGTCGGAAAGCCTGCCTGTGGCGCACCTGGCGGCTCAGGGCCCAAGCGCAGTGGACGAGGGGGGGGATGGTTCAGGTGTCCTCACTTATAGCCACTTCTCCTTCCACATCGCTTTTGTTTGAGATCCCTCGAAGAAGGAAAGATATAGGCTGCCTTGCCGGGCTTCAGGAAACGTCTTGTAAAGAATAAGGACTCTTCTTCCCACTCGAGGTGCAGCCACACGATCCTTTTGTGCAGAATTGCAGCCCCCCTGCCCTTCTTCTGTCCCCACCCCGCCTCGGGCAACTGCCACTTTCCGATGAGTTTAATTGCTTATTGTTGGCCTCAGAATCATTTCTTGACAATCAGAGACGCACACAGAGAGAAGACCCACTTCTCCTTCCACATCGCTCCCCCTTGGCGCTCACTCTGCCTTCCTTCCTCCGTCCCCGGCCATCTACGTGCGGCGCGGATCAGCGCCCCTTCTTCTTCTCCTCCTGCAGCGGCGGCCCAGGCAAGGCACACCTCCCCCCCATCTCACCTCTCCCCCCACCTGCAGAGGAGGAGGAGCGCCTTCCCGGAGCCAGCCAGGAGCAGTCTCCAGCCCCCGCTGGGAGGTTGGCAACTGCGCTTGCCTAGAGTGCAGGACAACCTCGGGCCGGCTCTGCATGTAGACAAATGTCTAAGGAGGCTGTAGTGACTCCCCAATCCATGATTTTTATAGAGGCAATGAATTTGGTTCACTGTAAAAAAAACAAACCTTTCCTTACTTTCAGCCATTTCCATATACAGATTCTTTTTCATGAGAATTTTCTTTATTTACAAAATTCATATGCTGCTTTTCTGCCTAATTAGGGCCACTGAGGAGGCTATCAATTAAAAGTATTATAAAAACACTTGCAGTTAAAGCTAAATGTATATATAAAACACAAGGACAACAATTAAAGCAATTAAAGCATAGGAAGGAGGGTGCATTGATAGAACACCAGACAAAACAAGAAGTCTTTACCTGCTGGCGGAAGACTGTGATAGAAGGGGACAGATGAATATCCTTGGGGGGAGGGAGTTTCATAATTTTGGAACTATTGATAATAGTTAAAATAGTCTAATAATTGAACACTGGCTACTTTGCTATTTATGACTGAGTATAAAATTATGCTTAATTGTATTTGTAATACTGTCATAAGTTTTGCAAGTGAGATATTACTATTGTAACCAAATTTCTTCATGAATAAAGAAAATCTCAAATGGAGTATTGGATTTGTCTTCCTTTGTGTTTGCAACAGACTACATTACCATTTAAGTCAATGCTGTTTTAAATTTGCAGTTGGTGGACCATTTGATTAATGTCTAATGTCATTACGGCCCCTTCATTGAAAGTTCAGTGTTCAAAGTGGGTGTCACAATAAGAATAACTATGTACTGTATTTCTAGAAAATAACTTTTGTTGTTGCTAGAAGCTTGATGTTGCTTTGTGTTTCTTTTGGAAGCCCTTTGTTCTCAACATGTATTTTTGAAACCAAATGAAGAACTGAGTAGATTCAGGTCTAGCTACAGTTATGCTTTCTCAAGTGATATGTTTCCTTTCATATTAAAAAAAATATTTTCAACCAAAAAAATGTTAGAACTCTAGTCCATAAAATTATGAACATATCATAGTTCATAATTTTTATGAACTGTGCCCATTAGAGATGCCCATTTATCTGGTAACCTTGGTGTATTTTGGTGAGCCAAGCTCTGTATGTGAGGGGTGGGCATAGAATATAGCATTCATTGAATTAGCATCTTGGGATCCTTTAACTGGATACCTGCCAATGACATATAATATTAGCCTTCACATTTATTTGGGTTGCAGACTGTTGGAGGAGGAGGAGAAGAAGAAGAAGAAGAAGAATTGGATTTATACCCCGCCCTTCACTTGCAGTCTCAGAGCGGTTTACAATCTCCTTCCCTTCCTCTCCCCACAGCAGACACCCTGTGAGGTAGGTGGGGCTGAGAGAGCTCTGAGAGAGCTGTGACTGACACAAGGTCACCCAGCTGGCTGCATGGGGAGGAGTGGGGAATCAAACCCGGTTCTCCAGATTAAACTCTGCTGCTCTTAATCATTACACCAAGTTTAAGTGGTGCTTAATGATGTAAGGCAGGGGTCATTTCCTGCAGGAGCGCACAGGAACGGAGCTCCGGCAGTAAATAGTCCAGGGGGGCGGGCACATGCAACAAGCCCCACCCCCTGCTCCCAGCAGCCCTCAGTCAGAGCAACAAGCAGCCAGGTAAGTTGCAGAGTCTCCCCCCAGCCCCCCGGTCCAAAACAGTCCAGTGGCACCTTTTAAGACCAAGTTTTATTCAGGTACAAGCTCTCTCTCCTGTGCGAGGACAGATCTGCACATCCCCCCCCCCAGTAGCTAGCAATCCAAAACAGTCCAGTGGAGCCTGAGCGGTGGGTGTTGCCTTATGACACACTTCAGGTGATGTCAGGGAGTGTGGCATATGCAAATAAGTTATGCTAATGAGTTATGCTAATGAGCTCCTGCACCTCTTTTTCTATGAAATGACCCCTGCTGTAAGGTAATGCTTAATGACAGGCAAACATCAAAAACACTGAATTTCACAAATGGTGATGGACATAATTGGCAGTTTGTCAGAAAGCTGAAATGTAATTAAAGCAGCACCTGCCTAGATTTTGGAACAAAATCCTCTATGATTACCGAAACACATACACACAAGATAATATTTTCTGGAACTCTGAAAGAGAAGGGAATCTGCTGTGGGTTTTCCCTGGAGGAATTACTTCCCCCTACTCTGTTAGGTAACAGTTTGGATAAAAATTTCCATCTGCCTTTAGATCAAGGGGAGAAAGTAGTCTATTTAAGAAATAAGATCTGCTTAATTATGATGGCCTGTTTAGGTTTTGCTCAGAAGGGGTACAAACAACAATTCCTGGGATTATCCCTGCCTTTGAAATATGCTTAAATTCCCAAGTGATTTTACAGATGCTGAATATCTGCTCACCCTTTATTCCATGAAATCTTCTGTCTTCATGAAGGACACCAATGTGCTGATTTTGATGCTACACAGTAATGAGATGTTTTGGCTGCTGGCTTCTTCTTAAAGTTAGACAGAAGCTGTGATGCACAAATATGTTAGTGACAAGTGTCTACATTAGTTTGCTGGTTTCGTAAAAAGGAAACCTTGAGGATGTGAATTTAAGGTGCTGGAGGCCAGATCGTCAATTCTCAATGGTTCAAAGCAAGAATGCATATGAGTGGCATCTCAACAAATTAAAAACAA
Source organism: Gekko japonicus (assembly GCF_001447785.1). NCBI lineage: Eukaryota > Metazoa > Chordata > Lepidosauria > Squamata > Gekkonidae > Gekko > Gekko japonicus. Next base: position 704,805 of record NW_015163607.1, read on the forward strand.
AATCTAAAAATACAAAAGGTTGCCAAGTAAATTCACCAAATCCAGTGACTCTGTGTTCTTCAAATGAGACTTTTAAATTTGGTCTTATCTTTGTCTTTCCTACTTGCAGGATTGATTACTTCAGTTTTCTGTCCCCCATCTCCAGCGATATTATTTATTTGCTGCATTCATACACCTCCTTTCTCCCCAGTGGGGGTCCCAAAGTGATTTAGATTATTTGGTCATTTTATCCTCACAACAACCCCATGAGTATGTTAGTCTGGGAGTATGTGACTGGCCCAAGGTCACCCAGTGAGCTTCCACGGCAGAATGGGGTTTCAAACCTGGGTCTCTCAGATTCTAGTCTGAAATGCTTACCGTTATACCACACTGGCTTCCATTAAGTGGCTGCTGTTGAACAGTAGCCAGCAGCTGGGCTTGGGTAAGTCATGCAGGTAGCATGGTTGCAAGTTGCCTGGTGGCTGCTGATGGGCCTGGCCCCAGTAAGTCCTCCCTCAAATGCCAAAACACCCCTGGAAAGGCCCCTGGCTTTTCCCCTGCCTTTTACTGACAGAAACCAAGACTGGAAGGCTGGCAATGCTGTTGTCACTGCCTAGCAATGGCCACTAAGGGCATTTGTTTTGTTAATGCTACAGGCACTACCTCTATTATTTTTTTGGGGGGGTTAATCCTCAAATATATTTTCTTTTTAGATTTCAGATTTTTTTTTTTGGTTCAATCCTGTGGCTTTTCTCATGTTTGCAGTAAGATTTGTCTTGTCTGTTCATGGCTCCAGTCTCTGAATTTAAGTATCCACAGATTTTGCCTTGTTGAGAATTAGATATATTTGTCCTTTTCAGTAGAAATCAGTTGTGATAACTTGCCAGGAATTATGGTATCTTCTTCACTGTCTTTGAAATACTCTGTATCTGTGAGTGACTTTAAGGAGCTACTCAAGTTGTGATGAAGCTATGGCAGCCTTGAGGATCTCTGGTTCCCCAGCTTCCTACCAGAGCTGCGAGGACCCCCTCCCCCTTTTAAATTATTGGTAGCATGGATGATTGTTCATTTAAGGAGGTTGTCTTTGATCACATTGAAAAGCCATTCCTATTTATCGAAACAACTTGCCAGTCTCATACCCAGCACAAAATCAGTGTTTGTTTTCATTTTGTTTTAACATGTGGTAGACATTACAATATGTTTTTCTTTGGTTTTAACTCGGCAACAGAGAACAGTATAATTTTCCTGGCAAACCAAGATAGATGTGTAAATTTAAAGAGAGGGATGAACTCCAGTGTGTAGTCCAATCAGGAATCAGCTATGGCAGAAAGACAGTTTGCAGCTTTAAGGCTAGATAAATCAAGCAAAATCCTGTTTGTAACTACTACAAAAGATGAATAAGAAGTGTTTCTTGTAAGAATATAAAATGTACATTTATATTCTGTCCTTCCTCCAAGAAGCTCAGAGCACCATGCACATTTTTTAATGTTCACAACAACTCTGTGATGTCAAAGGCTATTACCCCATACTCTATGGTAAAGCTGGGAATGTAAATACAGTTAGCCGTAGAATTGAATTCATTCCTCTGCACTGGTTTTATGAATCTGGGCTAGATTGGATAGCAGCCCTGACCTGATAGCCAAGGCTAGCCTGAGCTCATCAGATCTTGGAAGCTAAGCAGAGTTGGCCCTGGTTAATATTTGGATGGGAGACCACTAAGGAAGTCTAGGGTTCCCATGCAGAGCCAGACAATGGCAAAACATCTCTAAATGTTTCTTGCCTTGAAAATCCTACAGGGTTGCCATAAATTGGCTGCAACTTGATGGCACTTCCCACCACCAGATTGGACAGCATCTTCCAATTTGCCCAGTCTGTAGTTCTGAATGAAAATGCACCTTCCTGTTCTTCTCACCTGGCACCCCTGCCCCAATTTTCAATATGTATGAGGAGGCTTACAGGGCACTTACAGGGACTGCACCATCAATGTCCCAAATCGGTGTAGGTTCATAAACACTGATTAATTAATTACAGTTGATTAATTCCCAGGATTTATTAGGGGATGGAAGTAGAGTTTTGCTTACAGTTTTCTGTGTTATAGTGCAGGTGGGGATACCAACCTCTAGGTGGGGCCTGGAGATGTCCCAGAATTACAGCTGACCTCCAGATTACAGAGATCAGTTCCATTCAAAATCTCCTGGAATTAGTGTACACCTCCTCCTCTTTTTAGAGCTGCAGCAATGCTTGGGAAAAGACAGCAGGAAAAGGAAGCGATGTGGGCTGTGAGGATGAGGGTTTCCAGGTGTCCCCCCCCCCAACATACACAGCCCTGGCTAGCCCTGCCAGAAAGGCACAGGAGCAAAGGGGCCCCACAGGAAAGAGAGGCCAGAATAAGTGCTTCCCTTTCCAGGCACCACTTCCCCATCTGTGGTACTCTGAATAATGAATTTGGTGGAAGACAACCAGAGTTAAAAGGTCATTTTAGAGGAGCATAAGATTGTTAAGAAGGGCTAAGGGGACCTGCTAGAAATAGTTGAGGAATTAGGAAGAGTGAAAAAGGTTCTTCACTGGGGAGGAAGAGTGAAAAAGGTTCTTCAATGGGGAGGAAGAGTGAAAAAGGTTCTTCACTGGGGAGGAATGTTGAGTTCACTGGAAAGGGGGCATGAACACTAGGGAGGGATTTTCGCTTCCCCTTCACAGTGTATGTTTAAAGAACACTCTGGTCCTCTTTCCATACAACAAAATGTTTGTTTGTGTGTGCACGCACTTGTGTTGCATGTGGTGAGTAGATTACATATCACTGGGCTAGCACTAGTGTTGACAAGCACACCCCCCCCCCCAAATTTCACACCGCTGCATTAGCATTCTTCTTCTCCACTAATGCTTAGCTTGTAAATCAAGCAGAATATGGTGCAGAATATGATGAAGACTGGGAAGTGTATATTAGTTATAACAGCCGAGCCTGCTCCTCTGTCCTTAAGTCACCTCATGGCTGCTGGGCATTGCAGGAGACTCTGAGCTGAAGTCAAAACTTGAATAGCTGCCAGGTACAGCATGTCATTTTAAACGTGAGGAAAAATATGGTAAAATAGTGCAAGCCTATTCCTGTAGAGTTTCCTCACACAATGCTCCTTCTGAACTTGGTGGGAGTTTTTGCGTGAGGTAAAAACTTCAGAACAGGGTTTGGCTGAGCTAATTCATAACCTGCGCTCTCCAGAGAATGACAAATAAATGTGCCAGTCAGAAAGTACTCTGTTTTCTTTTGTGGCCCAGAGGATGAAAAGATGGTTGCTTAGTTTTCTTTGAAACTGAAAATGGTTGACTTTTCTGAGTATATTAGGATTGCCAGCCTCCAGGTGGGGCCTGGAGATCCCCCGCTTTTACAACTAATCTCCATCTGACGGAGATCAGCTCCCCTGGAGAAAATGGCTGCATTGAAGGGTGGACTCTATGGCATTGTACCATGCTGAGGCCCCTCCCCTTCCCAAACCCCACCCTCTCCTGGATCCACCCCCAAAGTCTCCAGGTATTTTCCAACCCAGACCTGGCAACCCTGGAATATATCTACTGCATAACCTGTGCAAAAAAAGGAGAAAGAATCCAAAATACTCTGGAACCAGGCTTTTCAACACTGAGTTTTTACTGCACCTCTGCTTCTTAACTACATTGCCCCCCCCATACACTCTTTGTAGGGTTGCCATGTTTCCCCTGGCCATCAGTGGGGTAAGTGCCCCACTGGGGGGGGGTAGGGTTGCTAGATCCAGGTTGGGAAACTCCTGGAGATTTGGGGATGGAGTGGAGTGGACAGGGACCACAGTGGGGTAAGTGCCATAGAGTCCACCCTCCAAAGTATCAATTTTCTCCAGGAAAATTGATCTCTGTATTCTGGAGATGAACTGTAATTCAGGGGGATCCCCAGGTCCCACCTGGAGGCTGGCATCCCTAATTTTGCCAATTGTTGCTTTCCAGGTTTTTCTTCAAATTTTCACTGTGTTTTAAAACTAAAAGGTGGACCTACCAGAAAATGATGGTGTATGTGGTGCAGTTAAGAAGCTGAGCTATGTAAAAACTTGGTGCAGAAAAAGGCAAGGACAACAAATTTAATTCAGCAAATGTAATTCCAAAAGTCTTTTAATATATTCATAGGAGATATTCAAATTGCCTTTGAGCTTTTCCTGTGTACAAGCATTTGATTTTTGTTAGTGCACAAGAGAAAGCAAAATAGAAGCATTTGTAAGTGAATGAATGTTCTGTCCAACATAGGACAACAAGAGAAAGCAAAATAGAAGCATTTGTAAGTGAATGAACGTTCTGTCCAACATAGGATTTGCATTCACATTGCAAACCAATTACAGAAATTGCTTTAAATCTTATGCATGAAAATACAATCTAGTATAATGACCCACATTATGTCTGTCTCATCGAACTATCACTGCTTTGAAGCCTTTCAGGTGGCCTTAACATAGGGAATATGTCTTAAGTAGTAGGGTACTGACTAAAAATACAGTTATGTGAAACCAATGCAAAACTTAACAATGCTTATAATTTCTTCCTGCATACCCTGTGGTTGTTGTGGAAGGCAGGCAGAAACAAGTGAATTTTAATTTAGTGTTTTTCACTATATCCTTGAAAAGCCTTTCTTTTTTCCTTTATGTCTGATCTTCTTTTGTTTTCTTTTGGCATTTTTGCATTTTTGTATGTGCGCCCGTGCTTGGAAGTCATGGTGACCTCTGGCGACTCCTACTGGGGCATGGAGGACATTCAGAGAAGTGGCTTGGTAGCCTGCCTTTGGCCTCCCGGCCCTGGTATTCTCTGGAGGTCTCCCATCCAAATACTTGTGATGGTTGGCCCTTCTTAGCTTCCGAGATCTGATGAGATCATGCTTGCCTGGGCTATCCAGGTTAAGCATGTCTGATTTTCTTTATTGTCTTATGGATCTACTGGATCCACTGAATAATGAAAATTAGTCCCATTATCATACATGGTTCTCTGTGCATATTATGGGGAAATACAGTTAACCCAAGGGAATGATATCCTGAGGTTAACTACACGCTCTACTGGGAACATTAAATGATTATAGGCTTGCTTTATATGATTGGAAGTGCTTCTATAATCTTTTATTTATTACTGAAACATAATTTGTTACAACCATGTATGAAATACAGGCCCTTTAAGTTTTTTTTACTGACATAGCTGATAAAAACGTAGCCATTCCTTAAGGCATCTATTAACTGATCCTTAAGGTGTTATTAAATGTGCCCATATTATTAATTGCTAGATACTCTCCTTTTGAATGTCTGTGTAGTAGGAAAGTGAAGGAGAGTGTTGTATTCTAATAGCTATAATTGATTCAGTTTTGGGGTTTACAAATTTGTCCCTTTACAGAGTACATTGTCTGCCCATGAGCAGACTAGACTGGCTTTTGCTGAAAGAACAGAAGGATGGAAGAAAGAGAAAGATAGAGGGGAAATAGAAGAATGATCGGAGTTTGTTGTTGTGTTGAAATCCTGCCTTGTGCCATTCCCTTGCATCAAGCTACAAAGAAGCAAAAATGGAGGAGACAAGGAATGAGAAAAGTTGGATCATATTGTTGCTGGAGCCCACAAGGAACCCATCATATTTAATTGCCTTTTAGTGGCCCAGTTTTTATACCACCATCTGCCTTCCATTGCTTGAAGTCTTCCTTCTCCAGGGATTTAAAGATCATTATTGCAGAATTAATACTGTTTGAACTTTAAGCAAATGCCCCTCTTATTTCATCCACCATGGCAGTTGAGAAATGGCCACTTTGATGACCCAATCCTTGCACTGTGTTCTAAGAGCAGGCAAACGTTTATACCTACATCAATAATAAAAACGATAGTTAAAGTGAATGAATGTTTCCACCATATGCCACTTTCTCATAAAACGTTTGCATTGCCTACTGTCTCCCAAGTTTCTAATCTAGTTTTATGTTTAATTTCCTTGGATAACTATAGGTTGGTACTCACCCACATTCCCAATGAAAACAGATCCACAGTGTTTCTTTTTAAACAATAGCGCTTGTTACAAAATTAGAGGTCTATTTATTTTTTTCAAAAAGCATAGGACAGTACAAAACCCAATTCTGCTTCTCCCTGTAATTATTTAAAAAAATCAGATTACAAACTTCCTTAAAGAAGAAGGTGGGTACAGGAAACGCTGACTGGACGTGTCTTTTTGTTGTTGGAGTTTTTGTAGAGCAATTAATGGAGCTTGTGGAAGGGCACTGTTCATTGCTGTGCATGCATAGGCTTTCTCCCAGTTGCCTGTCTATGAATAGCAATTTTATTCAGTTTATATTGAGGGAGACAATTGCACATGTAGTGTGAGGGTTCTGACATCACTCAAAACAATAAAAGAAAAGCAATAAAACCTTGGGAACAAAATGTGTAAATAGCACTTAACTGTGTGTCTCTAAGAATATGAAAACAAAGAGCTATTCTGGAATACTGTCAGATATTAGAATTTCTTGCTCCCTAACCTTCATTGTGCTGGGAATCAAACAGTTGAATCCAGTGGACCAAACAGAAAGACTGGGCAGAATTGGCAGCGGCGAGACATTTGTAATTGGTTTATTGCCTGCTTATTTCAGTTATTCATGCAGTGGCAATTTTAAGTAAGGGTAATTCAGTCCTTTTTAGATAGACAATTCAGGTTGGTGCACAGATAATAATTATGACAATATTAATATCAGGAACACCCAACCAGCTTGGGTTCAGCTTGTGGTGGATTCAGAAGTTGTGATCAGATGGTTCACCTCTGTTCAGATAGACCATCTCTGTTCAGACAGTTTGTATATGTTCAGCTGAGCAAAACGTAACATTGCACATGCATGATCATATACTTTTTTCCTGTGCTCTTTCCTATCCATTCACTGTCAGCAGCCACTGCCACCTTTTTGTCTGCTTTTCATCATATTCTTTCATTGCCCCAAACATAAACATTTCATAGTGATTTTCAGTGGCAAGGTGTCTCCCTGTGTTCCCTCCTAGTTTTTAACTAATTTTTGATCAAGCAACAGTAAGGGACACAGGCAAGTGAACTGTCTACATCTGTGTAAATGTGTGCAAGTGCATACTCACACTGTCTCATGGAAATTTAGATTTTTGCTAATGCCCATCCATATTTGCCAAATTCTCTTTATTAAAACAAGCACCAGTAAAGAACACAGGGAGACTCCTCACCACAGTAAGAACCAGAGGTCATTTCGGGGGGAACTGTGGGGGATTGCAGTTCCCCCGGGTGAGGTACGGGGGGCGGGGAACATGACGAAGCCCCGCCCCCTGCTTCCGGCCGCCCCGCTTCCGGCCCTCATTCAGCCAGGAGGAGGCAGGAGAAGAGGGAGGGTAAGTTGCTTCCTCCCTGCCTCTCCCCACCCCTGCCTGCCTGGGACCAGGGAGGGCCTTCGCGGGGCTTCCTTGCACTCCCGCCAGCCTTGCAGGTCCACCGCCGGGCCCCTCATGGGGCTCGGCAGTGGAACTGCAAGGCCAGCGGCGGCCGGGGCCCATGGGGGCGGGGTGTGTGGCCTTATAACACACTTCCGGTGATGTCAGGGGGTGTGGCCTTATGAACACTTCCGGTGATGTCAGGGGGTGTGGCATATGCTAATGAGTTATGCTAATGAGTTCCCCTAGCTCTTTTTCTACGAAACGACCCCTGGTAAGAACTTTTGGTAGTCATTCTTTGTGGTCTCTGTGTGGTCACGCAGATCAACTTTTAACTTGCTGTGGTGTTATTTTTTGGAAGATCTGACCCTGGAGCCAAACCACTGCCCCATGGTCATGTGAGATGACATGCAGACTCAAACGGGAAGGATTTTGTTCCTATAAGTTTAGCTCAATAATGTTCTGAGTCAAGGCTGTGCACTGCCATGGATTCAATTTTTGTGACTTCACAGAGTACCACTCCAAGATCATCATTTACAAGTAAACAGTTTTTCACAAGCTGCATAGTCTCCCCCCCCCGCATTGTATTGTTCGCCAATTGTGCCTTCCTGACCTAGAGTTGGTTAAGAAATAATTTGCATATACACATTCTTACACTGCCTTATAAGAGTTATTGTTCAAGAGAAGACCTATTTTTCCCTAATCAACGATGTGACCGATTTCACATAAGAGCTGTGCCGCGGTCGCGCCTCCCTTTGCCTCGCTTCTATTGGTCAATTTCCCACTCGAAGCTGCGCGGCTGCATTTTGACCCGCAGCTTCGCCCGATTTCCCCCGCAGTTTCTTCCCCATCCCCACCCCGCTGTGGGTTTTCAGAGGACAGCTGGTACTTGTGGCAGCTCAGGTGGAATTGAGGGAGTGGACCCTTGGACCATGTAATCGTCCTTTGAGCGGGAAAAGGACATCTCACAATGGTGAGAGGGAGGAGGACTGCCCTCTAGAGGAGTTTTTAGTTTAGGAATATACTTTTCCACACAAACCTGCTTGGAAGCAGCAGCCCCAATGGGGGACTGCACAGAAGACACTCGATGAACAACGGTTACAGGCAAGAGCAACCCTGTTTTTCTCAATGATTCCAGTGAAGTTGTGACCTGTACAGTGGAAACCATGGCTCCTTTAGTGACCTATTAACGTATAAGATAAGCAAAATTGTTCCTATTAGAGAAATGCTGGTTTACCCAAATCAGCTTGAAGGGCCTGATAAGGTAAGCTATGACTACATTTCAATTGACCACACTCAGAAATTGCTTCTGAGTTATGTGTTGGTATCTTATATCCTCTTTTAAGAATAAGAAGCAAGAATAATATAGGGCATGATGACTTGGTACACACATTATTATGGTTATTTATATACATGTAACGTTTACTAGGGAGCCGCAGTGGCTCAGAGGTTAAGATGCTGAGTTGCAGACCGAAAGGTCTATAGCTTAGCAGTTTGAGACCCTAGTGCCATGTGATGGAGTGAGCTCCTGTCTCTGGCCCCAGCTCCTGCCAGCCTAGCAGTTAGAAAGCAAGACACTGCAAGTAAATAAATAGGTACCACTTTGGTGGGAAAGTAACAGCGTTCTGTGTGCCTCAGCGTTTAGTCATGGTGGCCACATGACCATGGAGAAGTCTTTGGACAGTGCTGGCTCTTGGGCTTGGAAACGGAGATGAGCACTGCCCCCTAGAGTCGGATTTGACTGGCTTTCAAGCAAGGGAAACCTTTACCTTTACTTAAACATTTACTAAGTTATTTTGAGTAAGTTAAAACAAATGTCAAGTCCCTGCAAAACAGAAGGGGAGATTACAAATATATTTTAAAGCTGTACAGTTGTAAAACTATACAATCCCAATTACAGATTAATAGTAGCTCCTGTCTTTCTTGGAAGTGCTTTGGAAAGAAAAACAAGTGAGTGCCTGTAATTAAGCAGAGCGATCATACTAGTTATTATGCCAGACTGTTTGGATATCATAGGCTTGTTGTGCATCAGTAACATATATGCAAAATATGTCAATAATGCTGTTCAATCATTTGTACAGGTCAGTTATGCAACTGACAGACAGCTAATGTGGAACCAGTTTGTGGAGCTGCACCCACCTGGAATTGCCCAAAGAGATAAGAATGGGAGTTTAACCAATAACTGATTCTTGAGGCTAAAAAGGAGAAATTCAACATCACTGAATTTTAAAGAGATTGTTCAAGATATAAATAAATGAATACAAAACTGAGCCCTTAGGTTGTACATTCTTTGCTAATACCTTTGTTGTAAAGGACCACACACCTTAATAGCACTATTATGGAAGCTTTGTGACTGAAAATCAGGTTAGATTTACACTTAATGGGAAGTTAATTAAAGTTTCTAAATGTTCTTCATTTTAGCTGTGCCAGCTTAGTTTTCAATAAAAGCATAGTTTCATTTATCTTAAAGGTCTGTTTTTTCATAAAGTGCAATTAGCAAAATACCAGTTTATCATTCTGCACTGCCCTAGACCTGGGACATGACCCTTTAGCCAATCACTTGAGTAGACCTCATTGGACAGGAACCTGACAATCTTTTCTATTACCTTTTCTTATGCGCTGGTCGGTCTATCTGCAGGGATCATTAAGGTAGTCTTCTTTTAGCAAACTCCTTCAAATGGTATGAAGTGGGGGGCAGGGCTGAAAAAATAAATAAGGGATTTAAAGGGGCTGACTGGGAATTGTTGCTAGAAGTCGCAAAACCTAAACGACTGAACTTTATTCCTGAAATAACCTGAACTTTTATTTTCAGTATGCAATGAATGATTAATTGGTTAGTGGAATAATGGTTAGTGTTTGTACGTTTTTGGCCCTCATCACAAGCAATTTTATAGTACAAATACAAGTGAGGAGGCGCACTTGATGACGCTACCAAATGACGTGTGAGTTTGGAATAAATTCTTTCCCCCAGTTTTGCTGCAGGGAGCTGAACTCATTGATTTTTAAAAAGTCTGTGTTGAGTTCCCTGTAATATTTTCATTGGTTTATTATTTCTCATTATGCATATTTTCCCTTTTGGATAATACTGTGACTTAATTTTTAAAGAGCAGCTGCTATAGCTGTTGAAGCAATAAGCTGACAGTACTGAGTTCATCAGTTGAATGCCATCTCAGTTGATTTGCATTACTCTCCTTAACTCCCCCTCATTCCAGATTATATTATTTCCTTATATTTTAATATCTATTATAATAGATATTAAAATAGTAATAATACCATATATTAAATTTTATCCTGACAAGCAGCCTGTGATGTAGGTTACAGGGAGAGATTATGAAGTGGCCTTTATGGCTAAGCAGTGATTTGAATCTGAGTCTCCTCATCTAAACCCAGCACTGTATCCACTGTATTGCAAAGTATAACCGAGGCAAGTTGGTTAATTAACTTTAATAAAACTAACTCACTACTTCATTTGGAATACTTTTCAACTTCAGAGGAAACACTATTTTTTAAAAAAAACTATGTCTGTATATTCACACATGTTCTGGGGAAGGGGAAAAACCCATGTTCTCCTTAGGAGTAGAATATTTATTTATTGGTAGACTAATGAGCAGCTGGGCTGAATAGCTTCAGATATAGTGCTTCAGGGCATCCACTGCTCCTATACAGTGATTAATCCCAGCTAATCAACCACAGTGAAGTCATATTTCCTCATGGGCCGTATTCTGCAACAGTATATTTCAAGACTGACCAGAGTGCTGGATTTTAACTGGAGAAGTTCTGGTTCAAATTCCTGGGCTTGTCAGTGTATCTCCCACAAATCTACCTCTCACCTTTCAGTTAGATCAATAACTAATTGAGTGGCACTATCGTATTTTATTAATTGTTCTTAACTAAATTTTTATTGTGTCTCAATCTTCATCCGCAAAAAGATGATTTTCTGTGCTCCTCCCATGATTTTCTGAGATCCTTCCAGTTCCATGGAGTGTCCACTCAGTAGCGTTTCCCTCACTTTCCTTGCCTCAGCTCCCTACAACCACCACCTCCTGCACTGCCGGTGGGCTTTTTAAAAAATCAGTAATTGACTATCAGTGTAGTGTTTTAATACTACAGTGATATGCAGTGACTGATTTATTTATTTTTAAAAGCCCACCAGCAGTACAAGTGGTGGTGGTGTTTGTATGGCAGTTGCGGGGGAGTAAGACAAGGCAAATGGTGCTAATGTGGGTGGGAATTGTAGAAATGAGTATCTTCCCTTTTCCTTGAAGAGGGGATGTGGCTCACTAGAAGAACCTCTGCTTTGCATGCAGAAGGTCCCAGATTCAATCCGGACCCCGGCATCTCCAATTCAAGAGACCAGGCAGTAGGTGATGTGAAAGACCTCTCCCCAAGCCCCAGCCAGTCTGAGTAGACAATACTGACCTTGATGGAGCAATGGTCTGATTGGTAAGGCAGCTTTATGTGTGTTCAGGTGTGTTCACAGGTGCGCAAAGGTGCTCTGACTGTGATCTTTCCTATAAGATCACACATCTGGGAAAGATCACAGCAAAGTGGGGAAAAACATGGAAGCAGGATGAAAACAAGACTATGTCATGTGGGTGCTCCAGAAAATAGTGCTGCAATAAGGAAGACGAGGTGGAGCAAACTGCATTGAGGGCTTTTTGTTGAAAGGCAGTAAAATAACTAACAGGATTGATGTTAAGGATTAAGGAGGGATGGGAAAGAATCCTATGTATGTTGTCCTGAACTCCTTGGATAAGAGGCAGGATAACAACATACTAGGCGAACCTGGGACACCAAGGTTCAAATTCTTGTTCAATTGTGAGAGTCAGTTACTTGGGTGGATCTTACCCCTATCCTACCATTCCACTAAGCAAAATTTATTTATACCACACTTTTTATGCCTCTTCCATTGGAAAAAGACTCCAATATCACCATCTACATTATAATGAGTTACGATTATATTGTAATCTGCTCTGAATTCTTGGGATGAGGCACACATCTCAAACAGGGATTGAAATGTGTAAATCATGTGCTGCTAGGCACTGTGTAAACTCCAGGACTAGATATCTGTTGGATGCATGCCTATCCCAATTTAAAACAGCAACTACATAAGGATGTCTGGTTTGGAGAGCCAAAACGTGCTGAGAATCTAGTGAAATCCATGGCATACATTATAACCATCATGTAGAATTCATTAAAATTCAGTTTCCATGTGGCTACTTACCGTCGCTGAGGCTATATAGAGCCAGCCATGTCTCATTCTTTCTAGTGCCACCTTTCTTTCATTATTTTTACTATATCGCTCTGCATTTATAATTGCCAGACTTTTGTAATATGATTCATGTCTACCATATGATTATAATTTTATGGTATTTTCCCTTCTAACACCATGTTATATCCATTTAGTGCTTTCACTGACTTTGTTTTTTGGAAATAAGACAAAAGTAATTTCCTCTCATATCTTTTCTGTATCTCTGTCCTATGCATTCAGACAGACCATTATGGCTGGCAGTCCTCAAAAGTGGTTCATTAACCTTTAACAACAGTGAAATAAAGATAAATTCAGCTATTCTTGAATAACCGCTATGCAAAAGCCACACCATATCTAAGAAACAATGACTCAGTCCATCCAATTAGTAGTGTGGCATGTACTTCACCCTCCACTTGTCCCTTTTTCCTGAAGGTTGACAATGTCCCTCCATACAAAACAAGCAAGCAATCTCTCCCCCCCCCATCTTACGAGAATCGCTGATCAGAATTGCCATCAAAGCTAATGTCTTGTTTTCTGGTTGTAAACAGGGAACTGATTTTTTTGTGATCAGTTCAATTGTTTGTCAGCCCATTTGTGGCTGTTTGGCATGTTGCTTCACTGCATTACTTTATAACCATGCAGTACAGCAAAACTGGCTTTTCACACATGCATGTTCTTACACAGCCTTTTGAGTTCTACTACCCTCCTTGTTGTGGGTGGAACTATGCTGCTCAGCAGGCAGTTGTTTAAATAGACAAATCACTTACTTCATTTATACCCCACCTTTTCCCCAGTGGGGACTCAAAGCAGCTTACGTTGTTCCCCTCTCCTCCATTTTATGCTCATGACAACCCTGTGAGGTAGGTTAGTCTGAGAGTGTGTGACTGGCCTAAGGTCACCCAACAAACTTCTATGGCAGAGTAGAGGTTTGAACCTGGGTCTCCCAGATCCTAGTCCGACAGTCTAACCATTATACCACACTGGCTCTCAGACTCTGTGTCACAAATTATATAAATGTCATAAATAAATGCTATGTTTTAATAAAAATCTACCATGGGATCTTCATCCAACTAGTCCTTAGCACTGATTGGGTTAAATCGGCTTTGCAAAAACCGAATGCAAACC
>NW_015163607.1:718757-723247 GCF_001447785.1 Gekko japonicus
GCAGGCATCTTTAGCTGCTTTTGTTGCAAACCAAACAGGCTGAGTGACAAGTTCACATCTGATCAACACTTTCAGACATGTAAATTCAACTGTTGATCATGTCCTTCGTGAAATTCACAGCATCCCTAATCAATGCCAGTCCTGAATATCTGTTCTGGTCATAGCTGCCATTTTAGCTGATCAGCAGTTGCAGGCTGCACGCTCAGCTCACAAAAAGACCCCGAGTGTGTGGGTCTGCAACCACCCCCTCTTTCCTGCTAGATTTAAAGGGTCCTCCAGCTGATTGGTGAGCCCCGCTGATCGGCTGAAGCCTTTTAAATTGGGCAGGAGGAGAGGGAGAGGGGTGGCCGGGCAGGTGGTCATGCTTGGGGTTCCCCCACCCAGACCTAGGTGCTGGCAACCCTAGTTTCAAATGTTCTTCCATATAAACAAAATTGGGCAGGAGGGGAGGGAGAGGGGTGGCCAGGTGGGTAGTTGTCCTTGGGGGCAGGACTTGGGGCATCCCCACCCACCCCTATAATGACCCCCCAATCCTCCGCTGGAGTGATGAGGGGACCTGGCAACACATGATACTATCTGCTTTCAGAAGTCATACAGTTCTAGAAAAGTCTGCTCTGCATAATGTCTCTACATTTGTCATTTTCCCTAAGACCTGATAGTTTTGGGAGACTGATTGGAAAGAGGGGTAGTAACTAATACACAGGAAATTAACATTAAATTCCTCACTTGTTGAAGGAATTGATGTTTTGATTTCTTGTGTCTGAAGTAGACAGATTCCATTTACAGATTTTAAAAAATGGGCCTGGCCTTTCAGCGCCTGAGTTTTATTATTCTCCTGGGTATTGATACTACTGTTGACACATCACACTATTGAAAATGGTGGGATGACTCAGCCCTTATGGAACTGTCTGGGCCACAATCTGACTGCCTTATTCATGTTAAGTAAATGTCACCCTTCTACAGAAGTTCCATGTGGCAGGCAGCTTGGAAGCAGACTTTTTTGAAGTCCTTTCTCTCTATGAAATGTTTTTGATATACAGCTGATATTTTTGTTTGTTCCAAATGGAGGCTTTAAAAAAACCTGTTTTCATAGATTTGGAAGACAATTCTGCCAAGAACAACTTACTGGTGATCCCTGGCCCAAAAGACATCTGGCTGTCCTCAATCGGGACCAGGGCTTTTTCCGCCCTGGTCTCAGCCTGGTGGAACTCTCTGCCAAATGACATTTGCACCCTGTGGGACCTTAATGCAGTTCTGCAGGGCTTGCAAGGCAGAGATGTTCCGCCAGGTTTTCAGTTGAGGACATCTTGGCTTGCGCGCGCTCCCTCCCTCCCTCCTACTCCCCCTGTTCCCACTCATCCCCCTATGAGACGGGAACACAGTTGTAATTGGAGGTACCAACGCCATCTGAATAATGTAAACCATGGACTGTGATCACACACACTAAATAATCCACTTTCAATCCACTTTCAATCCACTTTCAAACTGGATTTTACTATGTGAACTGGCATGACAACATTTACTCATTAGGTTATAATCATGGTAAACACGTATATAACATAGATTATACATATTATCATAGTTTGCAAGATTAAGACAAAGAAACTTTGCTGGTTAAAATATGATGGCAAACTTAATCTGTTTTATCTTGTTTTATTTGGTTTTATGTATTGGCACATGGCGCCCTTGTTTGTTAGCTGCCCTGAGCCCATTCGTGGGGAGGGTGAGATAGAAATTTAAATAAATACATGTTGCTGCCTGCTAGAAAGGAAAGTGGGAACCACCGTGTGAAAAGGGAGAGGGCATATGAACCTAATGCTAAACATGGCTTCACAGAGCACTTGGCACTGGCAAGGTATTCTTCGTCCTGGCAAGTGTGTTTTAAAGCAAAGGAATTTGCTGCTGTATGCTTTTAAGACCTTTGCAGCACTACACTTGCAGCTGATTTTACTTTCATTTTGTGCCAAAGGTTTCTGTGCCTTAAAAGCAACCTCTCTTAATCCATTGCCTCAGCCAAAGGTCTGGCGGAACAGCTCCATCTTGCAGGCCCTGCAGAATTGAAGTAAATCCCGCAGGGCCCTGATCTCAATGGGGAGCATGTTCCACCAGGAAGGGGCCAGAGCAGAAAAAGCCCTGGCCCTGGTTGAGGCAATGGCATCCCTGTACTGGGATGGTGGAAGGCAGGGAAATAGAGTTGTCTGGCAACTAGTGGGAGACCATGGGTGCGAGAACATGGTTTTTTCCTGGAAGTGATGTCAGTCTTCTTTAGGAGTTGCCAAAAACTTTATGGGTATTTTGTTTTGGCTAGGGAACCCATGCTTGGGGACTGGCAACCCTAGCAAAACACTCCTTGCTAGAGTTTCTCACAAACAGCATCAGCTCTGTCAAATTGAGGAGTGGGGCATGGTAAACTATAAAATGTTTATAATATGTGTATTATATATCCCCCTTGCATGACAACATGGCCAGATCAGACAAATGTTGTAGATCTTCTCAGCAATCACTGTAATTAAACCAGTCATGCAATTTATTATTTGTTTATTCATCCACCAGACAAGTTGCTGAGAAAAAAATATACTGCACCTGTCACAATGCCAAACTCTGGCTGCAGTTGCACACACTAAATAATCCATTTTCAATGCACTTTCCAATTGGATTTTGCCAGTTTGCACAGTAAAATCCAGTTGGAAAGTGCACTGAAAGTGGATTATTTAGGGTGTGTGATCGCAGCCTCTGTTTTCATGGCTGGCTGCTCAGATACTATAGGTGCCAACCACTGTGCCTACTCCCCCAGCCTTATCTAGCTTTGAATAGGGATGAATGAATGCAATTTTATTATGGCATCCAGCCAGAGCAATCCAAACACCCCAGGAAGGGCACCAAAATAAAACATCACGAACTATAAACCATCATGAACTGCTTTGAATAGGGATGCTTTTTTTTGGTTTTCTGAGAGGTTTGTTAGATATAATAATGAATAATTGCTGCACAATTGAGCTGCGGTGGCTCAAGTGGTTAAGACGCTGAACTGCAGGCTGTGGAAGGTCAGTAGTTCAGCAGTTCAAGACCCGAGTGTGCCGCATGATGGAGTGAGCTCCCATCTCTAGTTTCAGCTCCTGCCAACCTAGCAGTTCGAAAGCAAGAAATTGCAAGTAGATAACTAGGTACCACTTCGGTGGGAAGTTAACAGCGTTCCGTGTGCCTTGGCGTTTAGTCATGCCGGCCACATGACCACGGAAACATCTTCGGACAGCGCTGGCTCTTCGGCTTTGAAACGGAGATGAGCACTGCAACCCTAGAGTCGGATTCGACTGGCTTTCGAGCAAGGGAAACCTTTACCTTTACTAATTGCTGCACAGAATTTCACCTGTGAGAATAGTTTTATTATTGATTTATTTAGATTATTTCTACGCTGCCTCTCTAGAGAGCCTGTTTGAGGCGGCTTGCAAAGTCAAACACAATAAGAACATAAACACCATGAAACTGTGACAATTAATAAACTTGGATGCACTGTAGAACAGTGGAACCACTATGCAGGTACAGCAGGAACTGCCAGGTGCAAGTGGAGGAGTGGGGAATCAAATGTGGTCTTGCCGCTTGTTCCCCAAAAAGTAGTTACAATATGGTACAGGATAGAGGATGTGAGCTTGCCAGGGCAGAGTGATTGATGAGAACATTGTACTTCTTGT
Source organism: Gekko japonicus (assembly GCF_001447785.1). Lineage (NCBI taxonomy): Eukaryota > Metazoa > Chordata > Lepidosauria > Squamata > Gekkonidae > Gekko > Gekko japonicus. Next base: position 722,447 of record NW_015163607.1, read on the forward strand.
CTGACTTTTGGTGACAGGGGAGCCACAAAGGTAAAAAAGAGAGCTACCATGCAATCCTTTCCTGGGAGTAAACCCCACTAAGTTGACCTGAATAGTCTTCTGAGTAGATATACTCAGCATTTCATTGCTAATCTTACCAGTAATCCTCATGAAAATAAGACATTAGGGTAGACATGGTATACTCTGGGGGATGACAGACAAAAGTATAACTGATATATATGTAGTCAGTGCTGTCATTCATGACTGGAGTTATTACAGTTTCCAGTTACAGGACATAATCAGGCAGCCTGATGTCAAGTAGCTGAGAGTGCTCCAAATTGGCTCTCGTCTGTACCTTGGCTTTTGCTGTTCTTCTGCAATTTTACCTTCTAATGCTAATTAAACAGCATTATAAATTGGAGTTTATAATTTTTCTCTCTCCTTTGTCTTTGCCTTTGCTTCGGTAACATCTAAATTGTGTAGAAATAAAAATGTTTAAAGGTGGGGAACTTGTGCAAGTAAACAAATGTAACCTCGGCAATTTTACTAAATATAGCCATGATGGGTGTAATAGCAGCGTTAATCAGCCTGTGATAACAGTATAATCTGCCTGCAATACTATGATATAACGACAAATATAGGGACCTAGGCAACAAGCTTGGTGCTGCCTCAAATGCTATGTTTTCTTACAAATTCATAAATGGTACAGTGGACTTCTTTGTTGCTGCAGCTGTACATGTGGGCTGGCTGATATAGGCAGCAAAAATCCCCAGAAATATATTCAGTCCCAGTTCAAAATAAGCTGATAGTTCAGCTCGAAAT
>NW_015163607.1:723319-772170 GCF_001447785.1 Gekko japonicus
TTTTGAGTAAACAGAAGAACCCTTTTTCATGTTCTGTTTGGGGGGCTGGGTAGTGAGAATATATAACATAAGAGTGTGAAGCACAACAGGCTTTTAAAAACAGTTATTCAGAATTTATATCTTAGAAAAGAGAACCTCTCCAGTTTTTCAAAGCTTATTTTCTTTACACACACACACACAGAGAATTTCCCATCTGTGACCCAAAGCATGTTGTGCTTTTTGAATTGATATGCGCTTAATTTGAACCTTTCCAAATGATCTGCTTCTGCACCATCTCATGAAGTGTTTTTATGCTGTACTACTTTTCAGACGTTCCCTATTTTTACTATATACATACTATCCTCTTAATGTTTGTAATAGACATATCATGTCATATATATATATATTCTCCTTAATACCATATTCAACGTAAGATGAATTTAAAAGTAATAACTGTAGTACTTTAAAAAGTAATTATTTTAAAACAGACTTGATTAATTTAAATTTTCACAAGTAGTGCTTACTTTTTTTTTTGTTTTGGCACTTGGAGCCTATAATTGGAATATAAGGTTAGACTGTACATTGACTCTCTTTCCTGCATTAAGATTCACAAATGGCTTACTGTTCATTTTTAGTCATTTTTCCCCTTCCTTCCTTGAAGGACATCAGTGCAACAGGAAGTGACGTGCTACGTCACTCACGTTGGGGGCGTGGCCCAGATCGTCAGGGGGAAAACCATATTGCTCTGCTGAGAACAACTTACTGGTGATCCTTAACCCGAAAAACATCCTGCTGTCCTCGACCAGAGCCAGGGCTTTCTCAGCCCTGGCTCCTACCTTGTGGAAATCTCTGCCAAACAACATCTGCGCCCTGCAGAACCTTATGCAGTTCCACAGGATGTGCAAGGCAGAGATGTTCCACCAGCAGGGGCGGATTAAGGCTCACTAGTGCCCTAAGCACTGACAAATCTTGGTGCCCCCCTCCTTTCCTAAGTAACACTCAAGACCTGGTGAGAGATGTAAAAGTGATTGCACTGCTTGGGAACAGTGATCATAATGTTGTTGAGTTCAACATTTGTATAAATAGGGAATTGGCCAAAAAGACTGGCACAACCACTTTTAGCTTTAAAAGAGGTAACTTCTCTGATATGAGAGGACATGTGGAGAGGAAACTGAAAGGAAAAGTAGAAAGGGTCAAAACCATTGGGGAAGCTTGGAAACTATTTAAAACTACAATCCTAGAAGCTCAAAAATATATATATATTCCGCAGGTTAGGAAAGGCACAAACAGGTATAAGAAAAAGCCTGCATGGTTAACAAACAAAGTAATGGAAGCTGTAAAAGGTAAAAAGGATTCCTTTAAGCAGTGGAAAGCTAGTCACAGTGAGGCTGATAAAACGGAACACAGATTATGGCAAATAAAATGCAAGTCTGTGGTCAGGCAGGCAAAAAGGGAATATGAGGAGCATATAGCAAAAAATGTAAAGACCAACAATAAAACTTTCTTCAAATACATTAGAAACAGGAAACCAGCCAGGGAGGCAGTGGGGCCCTTGGACGACCAAGGGGTAAAAGGAGTATTGAAGGATGATAGGGAAATGGCTGAGAAGCTAAATGCATTTTTTGCCTCCGTCTTCACTGTGGAAGATGAGAGGTGCTTGCCCACTCCAGAGCCGCTGAGTTCGGGAGGGGTGTTGAAAGACCTGAGTCAGATTGAGGTGACGAGAGAGGAGGTCCTAAAACTGATAAACAACTTAAAAACTGATAAATCACCAGGCCCAGATGGCATACATCCAAGAGTTCTGAAAGAACTCAATTGTGAACTTGTGGATCTCCTGACAAAAATATGTAATCTCTCCTTAAAATCAGCCTCCATTCCTGAGGACTGGAAGGTAGCTAATGTCACTCCCATCTTTAAAAAGGGTTCCAGAGGAGATCCGGGAAATTACAGGCCAGTCAGTCTGACGTCGATACCGGGTAAATTGGTGGAAACCATTATTAAGGAAAGAATTAGTAGGCACATAGATGAACAAAACCTATTGAGGCAGACTCAGCACGGTTTCTGTAAGGGAAGATCTTGTCTCACTAACCTGTTAGTGTTCTTTGAGGGGGTGAACAAACATGTGGACAAGGGGGATCCAATAGATATTATTTACCTTGACTTCCAGAAAGCTTTTGATAAAGTTCCTCATCAAAGGCTCCTAAGTAAGCTCAAAAATCATGGGATAAAAGGACAAGTCCTTTTATGGATCAAAAACTGGCTAATTAATAGAAAACAGAGAGTGAGTATAAATGGGCAGTTCTCCCAGTGGAGGGGTGTAAGCAGTGGGGTACCACAGGGATCAGTACTTGGTCCACTGCTTTTTAACTTGTTCATTAATGATTTGGAGTTGGGAGTAAGCAGTGAAGTGGCTAAATTTGCGGATGATACAAAGTTGTTCAGGGTGGTGAAAACCAGTGAGGATTGTGAGGCACTCCAAAGGGATCTGTCAAAGTTGGGCGAGTGGGCGTCAACATGGCAAATGGGGTTCAATGTGGCCAAGTGCAAGGTGATGCACATTGGAGCCAAAAATCCTAACTATAAATACACGTTGATGGGGTCTGAACTGGCAGAGACAGATCAAGAGAGAGATCTTGGAGTTGTAGTAGATAACTCACTGAAAATGTCGAGACAGTGTGTGACTGCAATAAAGAAGGCCAATGCTATGCTGGGGATTATTAGGAAGGGTATTGTAAACAGATCAGCCAATATCATAATGCCGCTATATAAATCAATGGTGCGACCTCATCTGGAATACTGTGTGCAATTCTGGTCACCACACCTTAAAAAGGATATTATAGCTTTGGAAAAAGTGCAGAAAAGAGCAACTCGAATGATAAAAGGGTTGGAACACTTTCCCTATGAGGAAAGGTTAAAGCGCTTAGGGCTCTTTAGCTTGGAGAAAAGACGACTGAGGGGTGACATGATCGAGGTTTATAAGATTATGCATGGGAAAGAGCAGGTAGAGAAAGAGGTACTTTTCTCCCTTTCTCACAATACAAGAACCCGTGGGCACTCCATGAAATTGCTGAGCGGTCGGGTTAGAACGGATAAAAGGAAGTACTTCTTCACCCAAAGAGTGATTAACACATGGAATTCACTGCCACAGGAAGTGGTGGGTGCTACAAGCATGGACGGCTTCAAAAGGGTGTACAAACGAAGCTTTTCACCCTTTTCCCAACTTTGTGGTGCCCCCTTTGGCCCTTGTTCCCTAAGCACGTGCTTAGTCTGCTTAATGGTTAATCTGCCCCTGTCCACCAGGCTTTCGGTTGAGGTTTGGTGCTCCCCTCCCCCTCCCCCATCCTGCCTTTCCTGCTTATTGAGAGTCAGTGATGCATATTGCATGTTTACTTTTGGTGCCATCTGATGTTATTTTAAGTATTTTAACTTTCGGATTTTAAATTGTATAGTTCTGTTGTTAACTGCTCTGAGCTCCCTGAATTCAGAGATGGCGAGTATATAAATCCAAATTATAAATGAATGAATAAATTAAAAAATAAAACAACTTATGTGGGCCAAGATGTGATAGATCCCTAACTAATCTTTTGTGGAGAGCACTGCATGAATGTACTGGTCACAGGAGAAGTAAGCCCTTTTTGCAGCCATCCATTCCCATGAAGTAGTGCACTCTACTGTGTTGGTGTTTTGGTTGGATTTGTCTTAAGTCTTTCTCCGGGCTCTTTCTTCATTTTAGAGGTCAGCCAGAGCTTCAATAGAACTGCAGGTCAAGTTAACAGGAGAATCCCCCAAAGATGCCGGAAAAACTATCAGGAGGAAGGACCCATTAGTCTCTGCAGGCAGACTGATCTAATCAGCCTTGCGTCTTTGCAGAGTTCTGAAGTCCATATTCTTTTATGCCTTAACCAGAAATGAATTGTTCATGACAAAGCAGCTAAACAAAGCTAGATTTACATTAAGGTTGCCATTCTATGCATACTTGAGAAAAAAAAGTCTAATTAACTTCAGTGAGAATTATTTTAAAATAAAGATACGATTTGGTTGTGTCCAATGACCCAAAGCCTTTCACTGTGTGGATCACAACAAACTATGGCAGGTCCTTAAAGAGATGGGAGTACCAGACCACCTCACATGTCTCTTGAGAAACCTGTATAAGGGTCAAGAAGTGACAGTTGGAACCGGATATGGAACAACTGATTGGTTTAGCATAGGAAAAGGAGTACGACAAGGATGTATATTGTTACCTTGCTTATTTAATTTATATGCAGATAACATCATGCGAAATGCTGGCCTGGATGAATTGCTGGGAAAAAGATCAACAACCTCAGATATGCAGACGATACCACTCTAATGGCAGAAAGGGAAGAGGACCTAAAGAGCCTCTTGCTTAGGGTAAAATAGGAGAGCGCAAAAGTGGGCTTGAAGCTCAACATCAAAAAAAACTAAGATCATGGCATCCGGCCCCATCACTGCTTGGCAAATAGAAGGGGAAGTCGTGGACGTGGTGACAGACTTCACGTTCCTGGGATCCCAGATCACCGCAGACTGTGACAGCAGCCATGAAATTAAAAGATGCCTGCTCCTTGGGAGGAAAGCGATGGCGAACCTAAACAGCATGATAAAAAGTAGAGACATCACCCTGCCAACAAAAGTCCTCATGGTCAAAGCAATGGTATTCCCAGTAGTCATGTATGGCTGCGAGAGCTGGACTATAAGGAAGGCCGAGCGCCGAATAATAGATTCTTTTGAACTATGGTGCTGGAGAAGACTCTTGAGAGTCCCTTGGACTGCAAGAAGATCAAATCAGTCAATCCTAAAAGAAATCAACCCTGACTGTTCCCTGGAAGGCCAGATAATGAAACTGAAGCTCAAATACTTTGGCCACCAAATGAGAAGGGAGCACTCACTGGAGAAGACCCTGATGCTGGGAAAGATTGAAGGTCAAAGAAGACGGGGACGGCAAAGGATGAGATGGTTAGACAGTGTCAAAGATGCAACAAACATGAAATTGAGCCAACTTTAGAGGACGGCGGAAGACAGGAAGGCCTGGCGTGATCTGGTCCATGGGGTCGTGAAGAGTCGGACTCGACTGTGCGACTGAACAGCAACAAACAACAATGACCCAGAACTCTTACAGGCTCTGTGCAAAAGAGCTAGGGCAGATAGAAACATAATGAGATGAAATTAAAATAGTGGTTGTTGCCTGTGTTAATTCCGCATTAGCTTTCCCCCTCACATATTGCTCTCTTCAAGATGTGTCTGAAACTTAGTTTCTTTTTATACTGCCTTCGCATCTTGTTCAGCAGACATTTTTCAGCTGCCTGATGAGTTAACTTTCTAAAACAAAGGGGTGAGAGTAAGCAAATAAAAATCCCCCCCTTAAGTTTCTTCAGGAAAACTTGCATAAACACTTTTCCTTTCATACAAAGGGCAGAAATAGAAATGTATTATGTTGTGTGCCTGTCCATCTGTCTGTCTGTCTATTGTGTGTGCGTGTATACTGTGTGTAGAAAGACCCTTCATAAAAATAAAATTCAGGCATGGTTGCATATTTTAAACAACCTGTCGTTTCTCTTCCCTCTGTACATTCTTATGACCAAAGCCAGCCTCACCCCTTCCTTTATACTGCATATTTTCCATTTTAAGATTTCCTGTTAAAACTAAAGGGCAAAGATCTTGTCAATAGCTGCACGAAGCTTGGATTATTTGCTATGTGTAAAAGGTAGCTCCCAGGCTCTTGCTTACTAGTACTCATACCTCTCCTTATCAGGGGAATCAGGGTCTCAAGTTCACTGTCTTTGACCTACTACCAGTTTGTTAGGCTAAAGTCCTGACTTTCTGCACAGTCTGAAGAATGGCTTAATATAGCAATATATGCTCTTGCATTATAATGCCGGATGGCAGGCTGTCTTTTCCCTTTTTTCAGGGTGTGTTTCCTCTCTTATTCCTTCCTTCACTTTACCTGAACTTATTTTCTGGCTGACATGTACATATGCTTCTATGTAGGTATGAATCATAGAGTAAAAAGGAGTGTAGGCACTGAGGCAGGGGTCAAGTTAATGTACACTTGTGAAGAATAATTGGAACAGTCAAATATACATTTAGGTTTTTAGTGAATCATAGGCTCTGAAATAGCAAAGCACATAAGCATAAAAACTGTAAGCATAGGAATTATTCTGTAACTAAGCCAGTTTGAAAGTAATCAACATAGTTTCTTCCACAGATACCCAAATGCACATGTGCTGAGTCAGCTCAGTATTTATATACTGCCTCTCAGCAACGAAAACTCAAAATGATTTACCTGGATAACAAAAAGATGCTGTAATGTTTAAAGTTTCTTGAGTCTTGTGGCCTGCTCCAGGAAGATATAAATGACTCCTGGTTCTCAAAGGAGGTGTGGAAAGTGGTTAGCAGTGTAAAAAGGACTTCCATCCAACTCTCCTTTTGCTGCTTCAGGGATACTGGCAGATATTGCCACCTCTGCTGTACTACTCTACTAACAAAAGAGAAGTATTACTCACGTGTGTGTGTCTCTGTTTGTGTGTGTGTATACCCAAAGTAATCTGAACCAGCACTCTGTCCTGCTCCTGTATAGTTTCTCCGTGTGGGTGAATAAGAAAAAAATGTACACGGCTTGGACTTCTGACGTATTAACATCCTAATGCTCTTGTACCCTTTTGTCCTGTTCTGTTTTAATCTTGTGATTGTGAAAGAGCCACACCATCCGAAACTCCAGTTACACTGTGGTGAGTCAAAACTTCCTTATCTCTTGTATTTAGCTAATCACACCACTGGGTAAAATGTAATGCTACCTTTTGCCACCTGTGTTCCATCCTGTCCTCAGAGTCAAGGCTTGAGGGAACAGCTCAATGAGCAGATTAAGTTTATCGACAAATGCAAACAATCAAGAGACCTTGATACTGATACTGTGGCTCCTGCGAGACTGAGAGACTGGCATTATAAGTTCATTTTATGGCATACAGGTATCCAATATATAGTTGCTTAGAATGAGGAGCAGTTAAGATATGTGGATATCTTATATGTACAGTTAGTCAAAATTTGCTTGCAGTGAATCTGTGAAAATGCAGCATACCAACCAAGTACAGTACAGTCCTGTATAAATCATTTTTTTTAAACTTCTTCAGGTACATCACCAAGATTATTTGCTTTATCTCGATTGAAGAGGGACAAGTTTGTTCCCTCAAAAATATCCCTGTCTCCTTTCCTTGAACATCTAGATTTGAGTTTGTTTGTTTTTTTAAATGCTTGCACTGAAAGGGGAAACCATTGCATAAGAAGCAACATAGGGATATTAAATGCTGAATGCAATAGCAGTATGATAACTGTTTCCCACTGGTTCTATCATGCTTACAACTAGGCACACACTGATGGCAAACACCAGGGTTGCCTCTCCTTTAGTTGGTTCCATCATTAATTGTTTCAATTCTAGGAAATGTGTCCTATTTTATATCTTTGTTTTAACAGGATACCTTTAGTATTATACCTTGGGTCCTCCCACAGTGTCAGTCGTCGCAAGGCCTGAGAAGATGGGGTGTATTTGTGTCTTTTCTTGGGTAACATAACCCACTGTGGGCCAACCAGACATGATGTCTGCCAGAGTTGGGTTGGGGTTTCCTGACCTGACTTATAGAAAGATGTTGCATCAAGGGAACAGATGTTTCCAAGTTCTCTGGTGCCTGATTCAGCATTCCTCCATGCATTGTTTTCCTGAACTGAAAAGGGTGTGAGGCAAATAGGTCCTCCTCCAACTATTTCAGCTCAGGAAAACAGTGCTGGGAGAATGCTGAAGCCCCTCCTTTCCCTGCTGTATTCCTGATCTGGAAGGCTTGAATATAGGGCTGCCAAGTGTATCTTTGCCGGGAGCGGGGGGCTCCCGGCCGGCGTCTTGTGCGTGCGCGTTCGCCTCACCCGGAAGTGACGGGAGGACGCCAGGCACACTGGGGGCGGGGCTACGGCCATACAAGGGGAAACCATAGAGTTTCCCTTGTATGGCTGTGGCCCTGCCCCCAGCGTGCCCGTGTCACTTCCGGGTGACGCGCACGTCGGGGTGGAGTTTCCCCCTGGGGCCCGATCCGGCGCCGCCGGGGAACGGGCCTCTGGGGCAGGGGTTTCCCCACCCCCCAGGGGGACTTGGGATCCCTACTTGAATACGTTAGTGCCAGACTTGGGAATGTTAGTTCTCTGATGTAAAATCTACCTATAAGTAGGATCAGGAAATCCGACCCAACTTGTGGCAGACATGACATCTAGTTTGACTGTGAGTTTGAAAGTATTCAAATGGGCAGATGTTTAGGAGCGATGAAGGTTTACTTAAGGGCTTCTTAACATGGGGATTCAAAAGGTTTCCTTTTGCTCAGGGAGGAATCTTCTGATAGTGAAAGGTAGTCTTAGGATCCATCTGATAATGTCGCCATTTTTAAAAGACACCTGTAGTCAGGTACTAGACTGATTGCTACCAGAACAACTGAAAAGAACAGACTTACAAAGAGTAGAAAAGTGATATAAATTAGTGCTGAAAGTAGAACAATAGGACAGAAAATGTATATATAAACATCTTAAGTGTTCATTCATCATTCAGTGAAAGAGTCTGCTTTTTCTTGCCCCATATTCAAGCGAGTCACAGATTATGCACAAGTCCTTTTAGATCCGGGAAATACACTTTTTAAATGTCTAGTAATGTGCAGGTATAATGAGACCTATATTTTTATGTTCAATAAAATGCTTCCTGTACTCTTTTATATCCTGTAGGTTTTTTAGTACTTAAGGGAACACCAAACTATCTCTTTTTTTACATGCTGAATGCAGCAGCAGAATATTCCAGATATGTGATGGCAACTATAAGAAATTCTGTTTTGGTCATTTATTGCTGTGGAATTGTTTATGCAATTAATCTAAGTATCACTAAACACATAGTATTAAATAGCACACTTGGGAGCCCTTATGGTAGTTCCCTGACATCCTGTATATCTGCAAAAAAGACACAGTCAGGTAACATCCAGTTAGGCCCTCAGTGTCTTTGAGTAGTCATCTTAGGGTTGCCAGCTCTGGGTTGGGAAATTTCTGGAAATTTGGGGTTGGAGCCTGGCGAGAGTGTGGTTTGAGGAAGGCTGGGGATTGGATGTCCATAGAGTCCACCCTCCAAAGCAGCCATTTTGTCCAAGGGAACTGAACTTGGTCATCTGGAGATCAGTAGGAATCCTGGAAAATCTCCAGGCCCCACCTGGAGGTTGGCAGTCCTATTAGTGGTGTTCACTGAGCTCTGGGCAACACTAGTAATTGGCACATATCTTCAGTGTCACAGTCCATCTCAGATAATTCAGCATCTTAAGTTAACAATTCCCCCCCTTATATTGAGCTTGCTAAAGGAAATTGCTTTGCTAAAGGTGAATCCGATGCCAAGGGATATTGACTGATTGCTGTTTTTCCTTTATGGCATCTGGCTATCTAGGCCTGCTGATAAAGTAATTGTTTTCTTCTGAGTCATAGAGATTGATCTAGACTGACAGAATTACGTGACTAAGTGAAGAGGGGGATCTTGTTTTATCTTAATTTGTTTTATAATGTGGTCTCTAAATTGTATTTCTCTCTCTTTCTATCCATGTATGTAGTATAACAGGGTAGAAAGGTTTGCCCAACATCCCTTATTGGATGGTCTTTGCTTTCGTAGAGGTTGAAGTTTTCTTCTCACCCTCACCACATATGTTTGTTATACATATTTGTGATCTTCTATTTACATGTATACTCTGCTTCCAATTACTGGAGAACAGCATATATATCTATCCTGCGAGCACATAACCAGAAATGTTATGATGAGGTGAGAAGGCAAAAAGGCATATTGGAAAGCCCATGTAAGTCAGCCTGAAAAAGAAAAATCTGTCATCAAGTCACAGGCAACTCATGGAGACCCCATGAAGTTCTACTTTTTGGGCTTTTAAAGCAAGAGATAAGCAGAGGTGGTTTGCCATTACCTTCCTCTGCATAGCAACCCTAGTCTTTCTTGGTGAACTCCCATCGAAGTACTGCCACAGCCTAGCTTCTGAGCTCTGGTGAGATTTGGCTATTCTGGGCTATAAGAACTGAGCCAGTTTGGTGTAGTGATTAAGTGCGCGGACTCTAATCTGGGAGAACCGGGTTTGATTCCCCACTCCTCCATTTGCACCTGGCTGGATGACCTTGGGCAAGCCATAACTCTGGCACAGCTGTTCTTGAAAAAGAGCAGTTTCTGTCAAGAGTTCTCTCAGCCCCACCTACCTCACAGGGTGTCTGTTGTGGGGAGGGGAAGGGAAAGGAGTTTGTAAGCCGCTCTGAGACTCCTTTGGGTAGTGAAGGGCGGGGTATAAATCCAATCTCTTCTTCTTCTTCTTCTACATATTTACTGTTACTTAATTTATTAATTTGAATTTAATTGGATTTTAAGTGTCAAATTACCAAATGCTTATGTAGCTCTAGAGTTGCCAACCTCCAGGTAGTGGCTGGAGATCTCCTGGGATTATAAATAATCTCCAGGTAATAGAGATCAGTTCACCTGGAGAAAATGGTCACTTTGGAAGTTGGACTGTATGGCATTATACCCCATTATACCCCACTGAAATCCCTCCCCTTCCCAAACCCTGCCCTCCTCAGGCTCCATCCCCACAATCTCCAGGTGTTTTCCACGTGGGAGCCGGTAACCCTATGAAGGCCTTGGATTTTAGTATAACCATTGATATCCCATTCAAAATAGCAAAGGATAACATTTATTTATATCTTCCCCGAATACTTTCCCCCCCCCTGAAGTAAGATAGGGCAGGACATAAGACTGCCTCGATACTATACCACCTTCTTTCCTTTTTGCCTTGTAGAATGCTTTTCTTTAATGAGAGGTTTGGGGCTTTAAGTCTACATGAACATATCTGCCCTCTTTAGTCTTTTATCCTTAATCCTAGATTTTGTGCCAAGTGAGTTTAAGGGTCTGACAGTTTATTCTTGCTGAGTAAAATGCAGTCTGCTAAAGTTCAGAGGTATGCAGTCCTTCACATAGGCAAACTGCAGTCAGATGGCTTGCAGTGAGTGATTGAAAAAGATACCAGGCATCAGTGCTCCCTCTAAGCTGTGGAGTTGTGTGAGCAAAAATTCTACTTTGTGAGCTACTGGCATTAAAGTTGTGAGTGAGGGTAAGGGCGTACAAGTCTTAACCCTCCTGTGTTCTTTAGAATTGTTATATTCCTTACTGAGTATATTATTTCTGAGAGGTTTCAAAAATGATACTTTGTTGGGGCAGCTTGGTGTAATTTGCCATGATTTATTAATTTGTTTATTTTTCTAATTGTTTCACTGCCCTTCTTGTTGCTGTGTTATGCCAATAAAGGTTTATGTATATGTGTGTGTGTGAGTGAGCAATTTGGCTACTGCATAAATTAGTTTGCTCTGGAGCTATCCTTCCTGTGAGCTGGAGGCTAAAAAACTGAGCTAGCTCACACTAACTCAGCTTAGAGGGAACACTGCCAGGCTTGTGTGATATGGGTCTTATGTTCACCTCTTACCCTCTTTCCGTAGCCCAATGTATTCTTGGGTAATTACCTGAATGAAATAGGATTGTTAGGTTCCCCCTGGCCACTGGCGGGGGATGGGGAGGAGGAAGAAGGGGAGGAGGAGGAGATTGGATTTATACCCTGCCCTTCACTACCCAAAGGAGTCTCAGAGCAGCTTACAATCCCTTTCCCTTCCCCTCCCCACAACAGACACCCTGTGAGGAAGGTGGGGCTGAGAGAGCTCTCTTGAGAACTGCCCTTGAGAAAACAGCTCTGAAAGAATTTATGACTGACCCAAGGTCACAGCAGCAGCAGCAGCATGTGGAGGAGTGGGGAATCAAACCTCGTTCTCCCAGATTAGAGTATGTACTCTTAACCACTACACCAAACTGGTACGCCTGCCAGATCTAGGTTGGGGAACTCCTGGAGATTTGGGGATGGACCCTAGGGAGGACAGGGACCTCAGTGGGGTATGATGCCATGGAGTCCACTCTCCAAAGCATCCATTTTCTCTAGAGAAACTGATCTCTGTAGTCTGGAGATGACCTGTATTTCCAGGAGATCCCCAGGTCCCACTTGGAGAGTGGCATCCCTAGAACGAAAACTCTGGAGAATTCCAAGGATCTTATTTGATTTTATGACAGTGACAACTGAAGTAACAAAAAAAGTCTAGGTCTTTGGGGTTCCCACTTCTAGTTCCGGTGAGATATTTTGAAAAGTCATTTCTGATGCTAAGAAGGAGATAAAGCAAGAAAGAAAGAAGGCTGAGGTGCATAGGGTAAAAGGTCATGTAATTGCAAGAATGAGTAAAGTATTAATGGATGCATGGCAAAAGCCAGCTCTAGAATCATCTTGCAGCTTCCTGATCACTTTCAAGGAAATCAAGGACAAGGGCAAGAAAACTAGGGCCAAACAAGATGCCCCTTGTGAATGGATCTCTAAGCATTCTTTTATTTCGTTTTCATCATATCTATGGAAAATATTGGTATGGCTGTAAAAAGGTAAAGGTAAAGGTTCCCTTGCTCGAAAGCCAGTCGAATCCGACTCTAGGGTTGCGGTGCTCATCTCCGTTTCAAAGCCAAAGAGTCAGCGCTGTCCGAAGACATTTCCGTGGTCATGTGGCCGGCATGACTAAACACCAAGGCGCACAGAACGCTGTTACCTTCCCACTGAAGTGGTACCTATTTATCTACTTGCAATTTCTTGCTTTCGAACTGCTAGGTTGGCAGGAGCTGGAACTAGAGACGGGAGCTCACTCCGTCATGCGGCACACTCGGGTCTCGAACTGCTGAACTACCGACCTTCCACAGCCTCCAGTTCAGTGTCTTAACCACTTGAGCCACCGCAGCTCAGTCCAAAAATCTTAAGTTCCAGTGTTCAGTGAACAAAATCCAATTTATCACACATTTGTTTGATAAGGGTCTGTCTGCTTCCCTTCCCAACCATGCCTCCCTATACCAGTCCCTACTTAGGTTTGGAGTTTTCAGTTTCCATGCTTTAGGTATACACGTTCTCTCACCCATAATGAGGTTTATAATTAATTCTATATTGTTTTAGACAGATTTTTCACAATTCCTATAGTGCTGTTTCACACAGTGCTTGGGTTCCAGGAACATAGCCCACAGTCTTATAGGAGGTATTATTGTAGATAATAAATTGCCTTAGAAGTTCAATCAATTTCGATACAAATCAGCTCCAAAGAATCAGCAAAAATAATAAGAGAAGAAATAGAAATAAAATAAAGGGATAAAAAGGTCAGGGGAACATGTAGTGCAACAGGGACATAACATTGACCACAAATTATGGGTTGGGTTGGCAAAGAAATTGATTCTGGCTGTGTAGCTTTCATTCCATCTTATACTAAGGAGAGCCAGAATAGGTCATAAGCATAGGGGGACAGGCTATGGAAAAGAAAACATGGCCACAGAGACATTGGAATGGGGAGCTCAAGGGACCTTGTCCTACCTGTCCAAAATTCTCTGTCCCATAGGTTTGCTAACCTCCATGTGGAACCTGGAATTCTCCTGGAATTACAGCTGATCTCCAGACCACAGATATCAGTTCCCCTGGAGAAATTCCCCTGGAGGTGAAATCCCTCCCCAAATTTCACCACCCCAGGCAGTACCCCCAAAGTAAAAGGAATTCCCAGGCCACAGTGGCAATCCTGCTTGTACCATAATATTGTTTTGGGTCATATATTTTAATAATCCTTTTCAGAAATGGCAGAAATCTGCAGAGATTTTTTTCTTCTCTGTGTTAATATTTTAAAATGGGAGGCCAAGTTGCCCTTTGAACTAATAAACCAGTGAGAAGTCATCTGGATAACATATGTCAGTCCTCTCATGTTGCCACATTCTATTTTACTATTTAATTTTTGGGGGAGACAAATGGCATACACTTAAAAAAACCCTCAACATAGGATTGGAATCCTCAGCAAACATACACTGCCAAGGCATTCTATTCCTCTACAATGTGAAGTTGGAGTGCCAACAATTTGCTTGCAACATTTTGAAACGTTTGGGGCAATGTTTAGCATCTAAGTCGATTTTATCCCATCTTTTCTTGATTATGCAAGTGCTGTAGTTTTTATTATCTGAAAGCATTAGATAATCTGTTCCTTAGGTCCAAACCAGCCTGTGGAAAAGTTCTTCCATGCTACTAATAATCCCAATTTGTTTACATGAAGCTTTTATAGTTCTCATTTCTGGGCCTCAGTAGAATTCTCTCCCATCTCTGTACAACTTTTTAGAATCTGTTTTTAATATATGGTGTAAAGGTAAATGATTGTGATCTGAGCCTTAATATACATAATGGATAAATAAATCAATGTGTTCTGGACTAGTGGGTTTCCCTTGGCTTCTTCTCGAGAGGCCAGGTGGGAACGTTGAAGAAATCTGTTCAGATGCAGACAAGAAATAAAACTTGCCAGTCAAATTTGGTTGGTCACCTGAAATGCAAACTGAGCCCATATATTCAATAGAAGGTCATCAGATTTTTTTTTTCTGGCATGGCTCCTATGCCTACAACAACAGTCCCACACGACAAAAAAATGTGACAGCTTTTCCTTTCAATCCATTTTATTGTGCTAATGATACAGGAGCACTCTTATCTCTAGTTTAACATGCTGTGGCCATGGTATAGGGTGACAAATTCATGTAGGTGAGAAATTACATCGCAAGAGGAACCCACACTTAGAAGGATATGTTACCTAAAGAGTTTTTACTTGGAGCACAAACATTTTTAAGTTCCAGTGATTTAATTGAGACTTAAATCTTTGCTAACTGATATCTTAAAACAAAACTGCAACTTAAAACAAAAATCTTCACTTCGGCAGGATTGTGCCCACTTAACAAGGCCAAGGATCAATTTACAGTGCAATAGTAAACATTCACATACTTCTTAACCACTGACTTTGATGGTAGGAGAAGGGGTGTAACTAGGGATGCCAGATTCCCAGTGGAGTGGGTGATCTCTCACCCTGAGCTGAGAATGCAGAAGTGACAACAGTCCTCTTTAGGAATCACTAGAAAGTCTGCATAAAACCATAGAGTTTCTAGCAATTCCTAGAGCAGACTGATGTCACTTTGGGTTTCCCCCAGAAGTGATGCAATGCTGTCATGCCAAATATGCCCCCGCAGATTCCCACCAGTCGCTGGTCACTGGCTAGCAACACTAGGAGTAACTCTTCTTATGATTGTGGGGTTAGTCTATTACTATGAAGACTAATCAGAAGCAGCTCTCTTGAGGTCATGCTTGACCCTATTACAGATCAGCACAACTTGTTACTTGTAAAGCTGCCATGCACCAGTCATGCATCATGGTGCTGCTGAATGCTTGACACGCTTTGCTTCCAGTTTTCAGTCTCACTTGAGCAGCAAAAACAGGAGATTTATTGAGCCCCTGATAGGATATTATGTGGGACTAGTGAACTGTGTTCAGCTTGAAATTACATGGTGATAATTAGTCTTTTATATCCTTCAGTGGCCTGGAGTCAAAGAGAACTATCATAAACAGGTCCTCTCAGAGTCCTACTTGCATATTTAGTGGGGCTTACTTCCAGGAAAGTGGTCTTAGGATTGCACTGATAGTGACCATTATAAATTAGATCATTGGGTGCCACAAAATAATTAAATGTGCAACTTTATTGCCTCCTAGAACACCTGTATGATGCCATTTAAGCCACTTATTTCTAATCCCTCTTGAAATCTTTTTCCATGAGAATTTCTCTAAGGAACCCCTTAGTTCCTTCCATAGTCTTTTTTTTTCTTCAGTTTTTGGACTGTAAACTCTTCTGGAAGGAATCTATGATGCTTCTGAAAGCATCATATAGATTGATGGTGCTAAGAGAATAGTTATAATACATAATTCCATTCTATTTCACATTAAGAGGACCTGGATAAGCAAAATCCATAATGAATTTAAGGGCAGTATCCAAATAATCTTGTGTGTGCTTACAGTGCAATGCTATGCAAAGTTTTCCAGTCTAAGCCATTGGATGAATTTCAATAGGATCGCACTATTAGAGTGTCAGTCAGTTTAGTAAACAGCTACAATCTAGGATGGAGTAAGGGTTTCGTATGAAAAATAGTGTTCCTAGAGCAATGGCTAGATTTTTGCTAACTGGTCATAGCTTTAGCTTGCAGGAAAATTACAACTTTGAGAATATGGGATAAATTTGAATTCTAAGACTATAAGAAAAAAAGGAAGTGGTTGTTGTTCTCAGTTCTCTTAACATGGTCCTCGTTAACCTGGTCCTCATTTGCATATCATTACAGATGTAGTCAGGGGGAGATATATAATTTGTTATTTTAGTTATTCAAAAGATTTTAGCTCACCTTTCTTAAATGGCCCAAGGCTGCTACCAATAAGGTCAAAGATCACAAAAACAATAAAACATCAAAAATGAACAAATAACACCCCCCCAAATAAAAAAATGAATGCCTATGTTCAGCCACTCTCCCCCAAATTACCCAGAAAATGTCCATCAGGAGAAGTCACATTCAGTCAATGATGGTGCCTTCTGAACCCCCCCCCCAATATGTAGTTTGACCCTAAGTACATGTATCAATTTAGCTGCAATGTGCCAAAGCAAAATTTCAGATCTGCAATATTTAAAACATGTGAGGCTGAATGGCATTAAAAATTCCAACAATTATTTAATTATTTGGAATTTGTAAAGGATGTGTGGATGTAGCTCTAGGTTGGGTGCAAATATCTCTTGAATCCTTAGTGCCTAGGAAGTCCTGTTCTGGATCCAGTAAAATGCACAGTGCATCATTTGTGGGAATGAGGGAGAATTGTCTGGTACATGCTGATTACTAATTGCCAGCTTAATTCTTCCGCTGTGTCACAGCTGGGGCATTGCCAACTGACACAGCACAGCTGAAAGAGATGGTATTGTGTTTAACTGGATTAATGACTGTACAATTACAAGTCTCCCTAAATGCTCTTCTACAATTAGAGCTCATCATATCCTTGCAACCTGGCAGGCTTTTAAAAACATAATTACAGGCTACCAGCATTATTTCTGCTCAACTTGAGGCAGCAGGGGGAGAAGGAATTACTGGGAGAACAGGGTGCCTACATGCTTAACAAGTTTTCATATTAACCTTGTTCAGCAAACCAACCTCTGCAATGAACATGTCTGTCAAAATAGCTTCTTCTCACCAACTGAAGTTTTCTTGCTATTCCCTGCAAGCATTATGTGGAAGAGAAAGAAGCAGTAGCATGTCCCCCATGGACTGGGTACAGGAAAAAGGCAATTGCTGTCAACTAATCATATGTTCTAATAGTGAAGTTGGTTAAATCTGAGAATACTTAAGAGAGAAGAAGAAGAGAAGAGATGGGATTGGATTTATACCCCGCCTTTCACTACCCGAAGGAGTCTCAAAGTGGTTTACAATCTCCTTCCCTTCCCACAACAGACACCCTGTGAGGTAGGTGGGGCTGAGAGAGCTCTTTTGAGAACTGCTTGTGAGAGAACAGCTCTGAAATAACTTGTTAACTGACTCAAGGTCACACCAGCAGCTGCATGTGGAGGAGTGGGGAATCAAACCCGGTTCTTCCAGATTAGACTCCGTGCTCCTAACCATACCAAACTGGTTCTGGTGACTCCAGCTGTGAACAGGAAGACTGATATACAAGCCTGAGAAATGGCCCAGGTTTGCAGAAAAATCTGAAATAAAGTAATGGGAGAGGGGCTTAAATAACCCCCAAATAATAAAAGAAGTGCATTTAAGAAGTGGAAGCCCTCAGGGGCTGTTGCTAGGCAAACATTCTCTAGGCAAAAATTCTCATCAATGTGGTGTAGCACTTTCAGAGTACGATCTGGGAGACTCAAGTTCAAATCACCTGTCTGCCATGGAAGTGCACTAGAATGACTACCTCACAGAGTTGTGAGGATAATAGAGAGGAGAGGAGAACGATGTATGCTGCTTTGGTCCCCACTGTGGAGAAAGGTGGTATATAAATGAAGTTATTAAATAATAAACACAGGAGAAAATGGGCGGCAGATAAAAGGAGGCTGGTAAATGTCGGAGAAGAATGAGGCAGGGAAAGGAGAGAGTATATGAGGGTTGGAAGCATTAAGAAAAAAGGAAACAATGTGGGGAAAGGAATACAGGGAAAGTAATGTACCACCTACAAGTTGCTGAGGGTTTCCTACTATGCCCAGCAGCCAGCACCACACAACTGTGCCATAGTTGTCCTAGGTAGGAGCTGCTGCCAGGGAGGGAAAGCTGAAGACAGGTTGGCTGTTGGGTGGGAAGGAAAGAAGGAAGACAGAAAAGGGGAGAGGCTATAGGGGCTTTCAGGAAAGGGTAAAAAGGAAATGAGATTCCAGCCCCCACAAGTCCTTACGAGTTCCCACTTGTTCTTTTTTGTAAATTTATTTTTATTATTATAATAAGAAAAGTACATATACAAATAACACATATTTTGTTTTACATTACTCAGTACAGTACTACTTTTGGTTATTAAGTGATAATATGTTCCCCTCGGTATATTGGTACTGATAATTGATGTAATTGTTATTCTGAATGCATCTTGGATATTTTTGGATCATCCCCCCAGTATGTGCTACCCATCAGCTTTTTGGAGCTCTCTGTAAAATATTCTGTACATGCCCCTCTCAGTTTTCCAGTGCTAGAACTGTTGCTTTTGGTCCTGCCAATCTATCTCAGCTCTTTCATATCTAGGGTTGCCAGGTCCTACCAGGCTGCCAGCGGGGGAGGGGGGGGTCTCCAGGGTCCATTCCAGGATATTCCGGCATGCATGTGAAACACATGCGCTGCGATGACATCACCCGGAAGTGACATCATCACCCTGCCGATGTTGGGGGGGGGTGACCTCTAGTTTTTGGGCAAAACTCTATGGGGTTTTTTGCCTTCAAAACCATAAAGCTTGCCCAAAAACTAGAATGTCCCCCCAACGTCGGCAACACAATGACATCACTTCTGGGTGAAGTCATTGTTTTGGGGACGTCACCTGGCGACATTCCTGTTTGGGGGTGGGGTTTCCCCTGCCGGCCAGCTGGCCAGTGGTGGATTGAAGCCCTCAAAAGCAAGGAAACCCCCCCACACGGGACCTGGGGGATGGGAGCCCTATTTATATCTGATTCTGTGACTTTTCAGGTTTCAGTGGAATTTTCTTCATACTTTCCCTCTGTGTCTCACAGTTATGCAAACCTGCTGCTTTTCAGTTCATTAACTCCATTTTACAATTCCTGTTAAACTCTGAATTGTGTTCACCCACCAACAA
Organism: Gekko japonicus; assembly: GCF_001447785.1. Classification (NCBI taxonomy): domain Eukaryota; kingdom Metazoa; phylum Chordata; class Lepidosauria; order Squamata; family Gekkonidae; genus Gekko; species Gekko japonicus. The sequence continues at coordinate 742,585 of NW_015163607.1, forward strand.
AATCAAGATCTCATGGATTTTTCACATATACTTTTACTTTATTACATCCACTGGATATTTTTGACAATATTTCGGTCAAATTGAGCATCCTCTAAAGGAAATTCAGCAGACCCAGGGATGATTTCAAATTTCTCCCCCTAGCTACTTCAACTAAAATATTCCAGTTTTGATTTCTCTTCTTCTTTGTGTGAGTGAAGCCCAAGTTTCTTCATTTTTGTGCCAGTTTCTGTTTCATCATGCCAAAATATTGCCATTAAATGTATATGGTTCTGCATCAATTGCACATAAAAGGAGTTATTCTCATGTATAGATGTGTATTATACATCTCGGAAACAGTATAAAATGGTGTAGGAAAAGAAGAAATGAAAATGGGAAAAACAAACAGGTTCACGATAAAAACATATGAAAACAAAAGAAACAAAGAAAGGCACAGTTATATGTTACTAAACAGAGGACATCTCCAAGCAGCTGCAGAAATGGTTGGAGGACTTCCTGGGTTCTCTTTCCTTGCAGTGAAAAAGGCTGAAAAAGGAATAACAGATACAGCTTCCTTGCGTATGCTCATCTATGGTATCACATCTTTCTGGTGGGGTTACCAGCCTCCAGGTGGTAGTTCAAGATCTCGTGGAATACTGACTGATCCCCAGGCTATAGAAATCAATGCCTCTAGAGAAAATGGCTGTTTTTGAAGGTGGACTAAATGGCATTATATCCAGCTGAGGCCCCTCCCTAAACTTCACCCTCCCCAGGCTCCACCCTCCAAATATCCAGGAATTTCCCCTCCTGAAGCTGACAACCCTACTTTCTGGCCTATACATTGGTACAGTTAAATCTAGAATTTATCAAAATAAAGAGATACACTTTATGCTGCTATTCCTTGAATGGGAAGTCCAATCTTTCAGCACTCCTCTACAGGGCATGTGCACATTTCCTCTGTGGTACTTTCCTTATAGGGACAGGCTTGTGAGGTTTCCCTATTGTTGGTGTGGCTGCTTATAAACCACAGCAGCAACATGGTTTCCACATGGCAGGTTTGCCACAGTTTTCTTGCACTAGTCCCCAGTAGCTGCCTTGGGATATCAGGGCCTTTGCAATTAAAAAAAGGGCACTAGAATATATTACATTGATATAACATTATACTAATATGTACTAGTCCGAATTCTCAGTTTTTGTTAAAAATATGTCTCTAGCTCCTTTTGTTGTAGAAATATGCCTTTCTGCTTTTATCTCTGCAATGGAAGGTACGAGAGACTTACTTTTTTAAAAACTGAAGCTGGGAATTCTAAGACCCTAGTACACACAATAGTATAATGTTATATCAATAGAATGATATTCTAGATCCAGTTGTTGTTTTTTTAATAAAAGGCCCCGAAGGTCACTGTGGGAACTGGGTTAGGGAAATTCAAATTTTCCCACCCACCCACATCTAGGTTTTACTTAATTTTTTCCTAAAACTCCAGAGCAAATCAGATTTAAGAAAGACTGAGGAAAAGCCAGGGAAATGCCTGGAGGTGTATAAATGCACCAAGATGCTTTGGGGAAGCAGGAAAAAAATCCCACTTCCCCAAAGCATTATACCTAGGGCAGAGAGCCTGCACAAAAAAGTCTGTTTCTCCCTCCTTCCCTCTCCTGTATCTTTGGTGCAGAATGGTCAAATGCTTGGCAAATGGTCAAATATGAGACAGCATACTCTACATGGAAGTCCTTCCTGTGTGTAACTCCTGTTATATTCCTTGTCTACTTCCTCAGCCTCTGATTCATTTCCAGATTAAGTATTTTAAGCCTTTGAAACTGCCTCTTTCCTTTCGCTAGATAGGGGAACCAGAAAAGCCTTGTAGAAGTATGATTGTGTCACCAGCATCCAAAGTAAAATTGGGGGGAGGGGGCAGAATTGTGAAGCTCTGCTTCTATCTCATTTTTTGTTTGAAAAGGCTTGGTCATGTTAATTGGAATGTTTCTGATTCTTCTGTACTTTTTGACTACCCATGATGTATTGTTGTACACAGGGGTCTTGTTGTAGAAAAAGAGCTGCCGGAGCTCATTAGCATAACTCATTAGCATAACTTATTTGCATATGCCACGCCCCCTGACATCACCGGAAGTGACAGAAGGCCACACCCCCTGACATCACCGGAAGTGTGTCAGAAGGCCCGGCTACTTACCCTCCTGCTTCATCCTCATTCCCAAACGGAATGAGGATCGAAGCAGAGGGCGGGGTAAAGAAGGGGGCGGGGCTTCACCACGTGACCGCCCCGCCCCCTAGAGGTTCTCTTCCGGAGCTCCGTACTTTTTGACTACCCATGATGTATTGTTGTACTTGTACAGCACTTTGCCAAGTGTTTCAATTACATTTATTGGGAGTGTTTCCATGAAATGGGAATGAGACATCCCAATTAGTTTGAAAAGGTCTTCTCTGTTTGCAAATATGGAGGCTTTATTTAGATAAGACAAGGTGAAGTCCATGAACAATGCACCAGAATTTGGTACTATGGCTCAATTGGCAGAGCATCTTTTTGGCATGTAGAAGGTCCCAGGATCACACAACACCTCCACCCCCCACCCCGCTTCTTTAGTTAAAATGATTTGGTAGTATGCGATATGAGAGACTCTACTTGAGACTCTAAAGAACTGCTGCCAATCAGAATAGACATTACTGACCTTGATAGACCAATAGCCTGAGTCAATATAAGGCAGCTTCATACATTCCTGTGAAACAGGCATAGCTTGGCTCCTGATAAAGCAGACACACCCTACCTCTCTGGGGTTTCCATAGAGAACCATAAAGCTCCTTGGCAAACATTATGCCATAAGCAACTTTGTAAACTGGAAGAGGACCTTCTTTTATGTGATGCAAATGATTAGAGGAAGGTCGTGGCTCAGTGGAAGAGCCTGTGCTTGACTTGCAAAAGGCCTCAGGTTCAATCCCTGGCATCTACATTTAAATAATCTGGCAGTAGGTGATGGGAAAGACCTCAGCCTGGGACCCTGGAGAGCCACTGCCTTTGATGGTCTGATTCATTATAAGGCAGCTTCATATGATTCCAAGGAAACTGGACAGGTTTTGCGTGATCTAAAGAGGCTGATAATACTTAACAGTAAAAGAAGTGATAAAATGTTTCACTCCATATTCAAAGTTTTGGAACCTGTGTTCTGTATTCCTCAGGTTTCCACACTTCTTGTCCCCAGTCACTGTCTGCCACAACTCCTGAAAATCTGCAGATCAGTTGGCTCGCTCAGTCTAGTCACTTGCATTATAGGACTTGGTGCCCAGTAATGGACACTATGGAGTATCATTCAATTTTACAGCCACTTTGAGATTTACTTCCTCTTTCAGTGGCTCAAGCTTTTTATTCTTCCATTATAACTGAGAGTCACCTTCAATCTCCTCAGATGTCTTCCATAACAGTGGCATCCTTGAGTGTCAGCATCCTGCCTCCAGCCTTAAAGTCCCTTCTATATGGTCTTTATAACACATTTTAGCTTCTGAAGGCAGATTTTTAAAAATAGGTTTCACATACTTCAATAAGACACTGTCCTCCCACAGTCAATAAAGCTTTACACTGGGTTTTCAAAAACCTGTTTTGATGTAGGTTTTTTTCCCCCTTGTTGTGCTTTAGGTGTGTAAACCCTTTTAAAAAAATCTTCTGAAGCCAAATCTGGTTGAAAGAACCCATGTGAAAGGGACCTTATTAGAATTCTTAGCTTTGGTTCAAGTAGGCGTATTTGAAATTTGCATATATTCTAAAGAAACTCCAAACTTGTAAGCGTTACTAACCTTGGTAGAGAACTGTGAGGCTTTTGTGTCTTGTAGTTAGCATGTTTTGAAGAAAAAGAAGAGGAGATTGGATTTATACCCCGCCCTTCACTCGGAGTCTCAGAGTGTCTTACAAACTCCTTCCCCTTCCCACAACAGACACCCTGTGATGTAGGTGGGGCTGAGAGAGCTCTTTCAAGAACAACTCTGACAGAACTATGGCTTGCCCAAGGTCATCCAGCATCTGCAAGTGGAGGAGTGGGGAATCAAACCCAGTTGTCCCAGATTAGTGTCCGCACACTTAACCACTACACCAAACTGGCTCTTGTTTTTCTACACATCTTCATCTCTGAATTAAGATTATGTAACCTCAGGAAATGTCAATATCTTATTTTCATAGAACTTGGTGTAGGTCATTATTAGTCCATGCCTGCTCAATAAATTTCCTACCAAGCCTCAATGCAGCCCACCCAGGGCTTGATAAACCTCCTGTTTTTGCTGTCTGCTTGCCTTTGCAAAAACAACAGGTGAAGTGCCTGGCAGGTCACTATATATGGCCACTGGGTTGTCTTTCACTTGATGATTCAATATGCTGGTCTGCCTTAATTCAAATAGCAGTTCACATTTCTGTCTCAGAGATTTGCACATGTATGCATTTATATAAGCATGCATAATTTCTCTGGCATTATATTATGCTTACTAATAATTTACAGCATGATACATTTTTCACGTAATCCTCCTAATCAAATTAGGCAGATGCTTATGTGGTATCCAGATGAACAGGAAGTTAGCACATCAGATTTAATTCAGTATGAATAAATTTTGTTTAAAAGGATTTGTAGCGTGATGCAGAGGTCCAGAGAACACTGGCTAGCCTTAAGGTGCAGCTGTAAAAACTGAATACTGAAGTTTGTACGCCATATGTTTAGTAATCTCCATCATTAATATTTGAATTTATTATTTATCTTTTTGGGGATGTATACTTATGTTGATAGATAGACAAACAGACAGACAGACATCTCAATTATTAGGATGTGGTTTCTACTAAGTTGGCTGTATAAGTTTTCCTGCCCAATAAAATAGTGATACCAGGGGATCCACAGCAGCAGTTTTTCTTCTGATTTAGTAACTTTGGGGAAAAGTTGGGAAGGCAGAGGTAGAATGAGGTTTTCTTCCTCTTCTAGTGATATTATTTAAAGTAATATGGCTGGCACTTTTGTATAAACTGAACTCTCTGTGACAACAATGCTCATTGAAGCCCACAACAGGAGGCACAGCATTGACTGTGCCAAATTCACGTCAGAAGCAAACCTCTGTTTGTCCATTGTTGTCATGAACACAGCCTGCTGTTTGCTTCCTCTCTCTTCTCCCTGTGTACAGAGTGCAGTTGAAGATACACTAGTTTCAGAAGCCTTGAATCACTCTCAGATTTGATGTCCAGTGATGACCAAATGCCAGGGCAACCTGAATTTTTTCTACCCTCCAAGACAGGATTCTAAAGTGAGATTAAACTGGAGTTTAGAATCCCAGTGTGTCAGGAGGAAGCAAAGTCCTTTTTACCCAAGTGCATGTATTTGATGCCTATAGGGTTGCCAAGTCACCTTCTCTTTGCGGCGGGGGAGACTTTGTCCCATTCTGGGACATTCGCGAGCGTTGCCCGGAAGTGATGTAATCAAGCTGGGCACGCTGCCGGGCGAAGCTCTAGCAATCACCCTAAAAGCTCTATGGTACCATAGAGTTTTCAAGGCGATTGCTAGAGCATTGCCCAGTGATGTGCCCAGCGTGATCACGTCACTTGCAGGCAACGTCATGGCACCAGGGCACATCAGCCTGATCTGGCCACTTCGGGGGTGGGGTTCTCCCCAGTGGCTGGATCTGGACCAGGAGATTGGGGGAGCCCTTTGGCCTGGGCTTTGGTTCTTCCAGTACTTGGGTCATTGACAGGGCTTCTTTTCTGGGTGCAGATGTAGTTTGCAATGTCGTGTGCTTCCAAATTTAACATTGTTTAGATCTTTCCTAGTGTCCTTTATAATGCTGGTTTTCTTCCTCCTATCGTCTCAGCTACCTATTGCCCAGTATTGGTAAAGAAGAACTAATTTGAATCCCTGGTGTTGGAGCAAAAATAACAAAAAATAATGTGATCTTTAAAAAAACACCCCAAACCCTGAGAAGTCATGATGGTATTTATTCCTTCTCATTGGTCTTTAGCAAAATTTAAGAACATTTTGAGAAAGAGCCTATGTCAGTTATCAATAGACTTAGCCTTCATATATGTTTTACTAGTAGTGCCATATGACTTATATTTCGTTAGCATTGGTCAGGTTTTAGTAATGTTATTTACAAGGTTGTTCAAAGTTTCTACATTTAGTTTGTGGCCTGGCAGTGATAATTCCTTGCAAGATGGCAATCTTGGTATTTTCAAGCATCTTTAAAATGAATGGTGGTGATTTGTGGTTAAAACAGGATGGCATCAGAAGTAGTCTGAAGTAGCAATGTAGGTACGACTAGATGGCGGAGTTGGGAAGTCCAACTTTTTGCTGCTCAAGCTGAGACAGTAAAGATGGTACACAAGGCTTTGAATATGACCTAGGCTGGGCTAGTTCAGGCTTGAATCCTGAATTTGCTCACAGGGGCAGGTGTGAAGCTTACTGCTGCCTCTTGATTCTGAACCCATACCAACTAGCTATAATTTTTATTTAGTGCACAAACATATGTTTAAAAGCCACTAAGAATAAACAGGAGTTGCTCTTTAGATATGTATTTATTTATTATGAACATTTATTAGCCATCATTTACCTTATAGGAACTCAAGGCAACTTACAATGTAAATAATAAAATGCAATAAAATATATAAAACAAGGGGTGGGACCCGCGATACTCGTGGGGGGGGGAGAGGGAGCTCCACACTTATCAAGCAGAGGAGGAAGCAGGAGGAGGAGGAAGCAGAAGGAGGGGGTAAGTTCCCCCCATACCACCGGTTCCCCCGTCTCCTCCACCCCCATCTCGATCTCCCCGCCCCTTGGCTCCGAAGTGAGGCCCGGTGGCTGCAAGCCGCTCAGGCCTTGCTGCTCTCTCCCCCCCGGCTCCGAAGCGAGGCCCGGCGGCTGCAAGCCTTCGGCCTCGCTGGTCTCCCCCCCCGGCTCCAAAGTGAGGCCCGGCGGCTGCAAGCCTCGGGCCTCGCTGGTCTCCCCCCCGCTCCGCGGTGGCAGCAAGGCAGTTTGCAGAGCGTTCCCTGCGCATGCGCAGGGGATGCTCTGTTACTTTTGGGGGGATATAAGTATCCCCCTGATATTTTTTTCAGAGTTTCAGATTTCTGTGCACACCTGGGGACTGCCCCAAGTGTGCAAAAAATCTCCCTCCCCCCCAGGTGCCCCCGATGCGTGGATTTAGGTATCCGCACGCCAGGGGGCACCTTCACTATTAGATATATAGATACATAAACCCACTAGTTAAAATCAATAATTAAACACTGCTGGCAGAAGAACTAATCAAAGACTGTCATGAATAAAAGTGTCTTCAGTTGCCTCCTAACGATCGAGGGTAAGCGGGCCCTGGGGAGGAGCTTCCATAAATCTGGGGCTGCCACTGAGATATAACTGGATATTTTGGGGGCGGAGCCTGAGGAGGGCAGGGTTTGAGGAGGGGAGGGACTATAACTGGGTATGATGCTGTAGAGTCCACCTTCCAAAGCAGTAATTTTCAACAGGGGAACTGATTTCTGTCACCTAGAGATCAGCTGTAATAGTGGGAGATCCCCAGCCATCACCTGGAGGTTGGCAACCCTAGTTCCTAGGCAGAAACATAAATAAGAGCTCTGGTGGTGTGAGGGACCAAATGGTGATATCAAGGCAAAGATCTACTTACCACTTTAAGAGAAAACAACCAGGAGAAAACAAGCAGTGGGCTACAGTGCCCTTCCTTTCTCACCTACATACACCCTATTGTATTTTATACTGTATTTTAGAATTCCCTTGCAACAAGATATGTTCCTCTTTTTCTGGGCTTTAGTAAGCTTCATAGTCTTCTCAGGGAGTTCAGTTTATATACAGCAGCACTATCCATATTACTTTAAATAAATAATCCCATAGAAAGGGAAGAAACTTTCATTTCACCTTTCGTTTTTCAACAGGTGACTTCTCAAAGGTTTGCTCCTCCCCGCCTCAATCCTCATGTTCAGCTACACCCAACTTCATTTCAAGAATCTAAAGAATCTGTGCTTCATTATTTTTGAAAATTTCCTGAACATGAAGCCTTCAAAAGTGCTTGGCTAGCTTGCAGAAAGAAAATAATGAAAGGTGCCCTAAATATGGCACAAGCCCACCCAAAATTGCACCATATATTATAGTTATTATTTTCTTACTAAAACCTTGTTTCAGAAACAGCCAACGTGTGGTCTTTCCTTGTGTATGGCCTAGGAAGTTCATGCTTACAAGAGATGGCTGAGGTTTCTTATAAAGGATCAAGAAATTGGCATTGGGCCACCACTTCTTTTTGAGAGAAATTCTAGTTATAGAAGAGAATGTGTTTTAGCTTAGATTTAATAGAATTAAATACATGGAAGGATGCAGCTAATTATTAGCTTTCTGGTCAGTTCTTTCAGTCCTAGGATTTGTCTACACTGCAGTTTTATTATCATTATTCAAATGTGCATGGTGTTACTTTTTCTGTGTCACCTTTATATTTGACAATGTGTTGCTTTGACTCTGTTAAATACAAACACTTAAATGCTATATTTGGTGAGCTTGACAACACTCCACCACCATGTTTTGAGATCCGTAAAATGTGAGCAGCTTTGGGTTCTGCTGCCATCTGAGAAAAGCCTAGAAGTGACTAGAAATAGAACTTTTTGGGTGCGTTCAGACGCGCCATTTGATCTGGTGTTGTCATGCTTCAGCAACAGATTTTATCTGCATGATCACACAGTCAACATCTGCCTCCTGTCCCCAGCTGTTGGTTTCTGGCTCAAAACTGCTTTAACCCGGAGTATTTTGTTACCAGGTCCCAAAGTGGTGTTTTCTCAGCTCTCCCGTTTAAAGCCGCATTCCCCCCCTGTGTGTTTGTTCCTTCGGTGTCAAGCTACTTTCGGTTTAAACCCCCTCCCGCTCGAAAGCTGCCCGAGGGTTCTGCTTTTTTGCCCACCATTTTTTTAATGCATTGGTGGTGTGCGCATAGGTGGAGCTCTGCCACTGCGTTTAGAAAACCGACATTTAAACGGTCACTTGTTTTAGTGTTTAGATGAGTTCGGGATCTCACGGAGGCCATTTTCAGGTCAAACGTTTAAAGGGAAGTCTTTTGTTGGAGGGGTTGGATTGATTCGCCCTGGTGGTTTGGCACATGCGCCATGGTAGTTTCACCACCCCCATTCTATGGAGGGGCACCTATGCGCATGCACAAACTGAGAAAAAATTTAACAAACACCGACACACGCTCCCGTACGTCAGTCGTGTAGACACTGGGGAGCAACGTGACTGTGCGCTGAGGTGGGATAAGGGAGGTATGTGTGATTGCGATTATCCAGATCAAATATAATCTGGTTAGAACTGGAGCAGTTTAACCCGCTCTCAGCACAGCGTCTGACCGCACCCTTTGAGTGGCACTGCCCCTTGTATGAGAAAATAAAAAACTGATCTCTTCCATCAGCCCTTCCAGTTTGTGAACTAGTTTGATGTGTTAATTTGATTCCTCTGCTTGTAATTTCTTGCGTTGATTTTAAAAATGAATAATAATTGTATTTTATAGTGTGTGTGTGTTGCTTTTTGTGTGTGTGTTGCTTGAGTGAACGTGAGCCATTTGAAAACTTCAGGGCACTTTGGTTGTAGTTTCTGATTCTGGAGTCAAGACTAGGAATAAAAAAACACAAAAAACAATGCACGCTATTTCATGGGTCTTGCTCTGATGAAATAAGAAACTTAATGGCTTTACATATTAGTAATTCACACTTGACATCAATCACTGATCATACAGCATCATATCGTTCAAAATCTAGATACTTGAACATAGAGATTCAAGGTGACTGTGTAGTTAAAGCTACACTATTTGAATTGGCAGATTGTGATTACTATGTATCTAGTTCTCAATGTCCTTGACCTCGATATCCTTGACAACCACAATGGTATAATCACTGACCTCAAGCCAGACATCCTGGAATGTGAAGTTAAATGGGCCTTAGAAAGCATTACTAACAACAAAGCTAGTGGAGGTGACGGTATCCCAACTTAGCTATTCAAAGTCTTAAAAGATGATGCTGTTAAAGTGCTGCACTCAATTTGCCAGCAAATTTGGAAAACGCAACAGTGGCCACAGGATTGGAAAAGGTCAGTATACATTCCAATCCCAAAGAAGGGCAATGCCAAGGAATGTTCAAACTATCGCACAATTGCACTCATATCACACGCTAGCAAGGTCATGCTCAAGATCCTACAAGCTAGGCTTCAACAGTACGTGGATATAGAATTGCCAGAAGTACAAGCTGGGTTTCGAAGAGGTAGAGGAACTAGAGATCAAATTGCCAACATTCGTTGGATTATGGAGAAAGCAAGAGAGTACCAGAAAAACATCTACTTCTGCTTCATTGACTATGCTAAAGCCTTTGACTGTGTGGATCACAACAAACTATGGCAGGTCCTTAAAGAGATGGGAGTACCAGACCACCTCATATGTCTCTTGAGAAACCTGTATAAGGGTCAAGAAGCGACAGTTAGAACCGGATATGGAACAACTGATTGGTTTAGCATAGGAAAAGGAGTATGACAAGGATGTATATTGTCACCTTGCTTATTTAATCTATATGCAGAATACATCATGCGAAATGCTGGCCTGGATGAATCACAAGCGGGAATTAAGATTGCTGGGGAAAAGATCAACAACCTCAGATATGCAGACGATACCACTCTAATGGCAGAAAGGGAAGAGGACCTAAAGAGCCTCTTGCTCAGGATAAAAGAGGAGAGCGCAAAAGTGGGCTTGAAGCTGAACATCAAAAAAATTAAGATCATGGCATCCGGCCCCATCACTCCTTGGCAAATTGAAGTGGAAGTAGTGACAGACTTCATGTTACTGGGATCCCAGATCACCACAGACTGTGACAGCAGCCATGAAATTAAAAGACGCCTGCTCCTTGGGAGGAAAACGATGGCGAACCTAAACAGCATGATAAAAAGTAGAGACATCACCCTGCCAACAAAAGTCCTCATGGTCAAAGCAATGGTATTCCCAGTAGTCATGTATGGCTGCGAGAGTTGGACTATAAGGAGGGCCGAGCGCCGAATAATAGATTCTTTTGAACTATGGTGCTGGAGAAGACTCTTGAGAGTCCCTTGGACTGCAAGAAGATCAAATCAGTCAATCCTAAAAGAAATCCACCCTGACTGTTCCCTGGAAGGCCAGATAATGAAACTGAAGGTCAAATACTTTGGCCACCAAATGAGAAGGGAGCACTCACTGGAGAAGACCCTGATGCTGGGAAAGACTGAAGGTCAAAGAAGACGGGGACGGCAAAGGATGAGATGGTTAGACAGTGTCATAGATGCAACAAACATGAAATTGAGCAAACTTCAGAGGACGGCTGAAGACCGGAAGGCCTGGCGTGTTCTGGTCCACAGGTTCGCGAAGAGTCGGACTCGACTGTGCGACTGAACAACAACAAGTTCTCATATTAAGTTCTGTATTTTTGCAAGGGGGTTATTTATTTTTAAAATGTTTATGCCACCAATGTTTATGTTTATTTTGTTAGCCCTGAGGTGGCTAACAAAATAAAATAATAAAAATAGAACACTAATAGATTTTAATTAAAATCCAACATTAGGGGGGGAAACACAGCCTATTATTTATTTTGCTTTGCCTAAATATCTAAGACTGTCTTTCTCTACTGAACATAAGTTTTAGTTCTTTAGCACTGATTAATTATCACAAAGGCATAGTGAAGCAGTTTGGTATAAATGGATCTTTCTCTCCCGCTCCCCATACACAGAATGCCTAATTTGCTAAAATTTACTAATTGGAAGCTAGTTTTGTGGACTTGACAAACTACCGTGAAATCAAAGCTGAAATTAATAACATATGTTCAGAAACCTCAGCAGAATGAGACCAGTTTATTTCCCTGGAGCGTCAAACCTATTTCTCCAAATTTAGCCCACTGAACTCATTAGGGTTTCTTTGGACAAAGTGCTTTCTGATGGAATTGACAATGACAGTGCATAGTGGTACCATTTATTTGGAACAACTGAACTGTCAGGCCAGGGCAAAACTTATAAGCATGGGGGCCACAGCTTTTTTTGTGTGGTTGTCCCGTGAATGTGGTATTCACAAAGATCAGAATGACCACAAACCACACTGCTTTCAAACAAAGTAAATGCAGACTTGCTTGTCTGAATTAGCTTCCCCACAGAAGTAAAATGAAATGAGCTAAAAAAAGATTGTGTGATAGGAAGACTTAGGCTGCAATCACACACACTAAACAATCCACTTTCAATCCACTTTCAGTATACTTTCCAACCTGATTTTACACATGTGTGAACTGGCAAAATCCAGTTGGAAAGTGCATTGAAAGTAGAAGGGGAAGAAAGAGGCTGAGTGAAAGATATGTTAAGATAACTGAGTCAGGAAAAGGAAAAAATTATGCATACATTGAGATAATATGAAAAACAGCTTGGCTGTACTATTCATATTTCATGATATAAATTTACCAAAGAGACAAAGGAATGTAATTTAAATGAGACACCTCAGCTCTTGTTCTGGATTTCATGAGCCATAGCCTAAATAGGGACAGGAATAATTACTTAAAGCTACTTAAAAATATATCCTGCTTTCCCCCATAATTGGGGCGCACAGTGACTTATCACCTCTATGACACCCCGTCTACTTCCCTCCCTCCAAGGCAAGATTTTCCCTCCATTTTTCCTTCCAATTTATGTCTAAGCTACTCTAGTAATCAGTTTTCTTCTTTCCTGAAGAGTTCCCGTCACAGTGTAATATTTTAGCTTTTTGCTCAGCCCAGGAACCTGAGGGAGGGAGTGGGAGCCCCTTTTAACTTAAATGGCACTCAAGAAGTTTTTATATTCCAAATTAACAAAATATTTTATTAAACTTTGAGGGGAAAGGTCAGATGAAATTAGGGGCAAAATGTCTGAGGTAACTCAATATAGATAACTCTGAGGTAAAATCAGTACATGCACAGACTTTAGTCCTTATATTTCAAGCTAATGAGAGTTTCTTAAGCTTTTCACAGTGACTTAAATCTTTATGTTGAGAGACTTTTGTTCCAGTGTTTCCCCCAAACATTTTGGTACACATTCTTTGGGTATTCTCTAACTCTTTTGGTTTCCAGAAGGCTGGTACATTCTTTCCAGTACCCAAACCCCTTCTCTTGAAACACTCGTCTTGAGTTTTTAACTTAAGGTTTCTACAGGCAGTTTCTAACCACACCAGACCAGAGATATCTGTACTCTTCAGAGCTAACTCGCTGTTTGACTGGGTAGGGAAATTCCTTCTCTCATTAGAAGATCTATCCCCTTTCTTTGGTCTGAATGGGAGTCTCTGTCTAACTCCCCACTCGTTATTGCCAACTTTCCCCCAGTTCTCCTGTCTGTGTTAAACTGCTCTCAGTAGGGTTGCCAAATAGATTTGACTCACCGGCGGGGGAGGCTACTTCCCGTCCGGGAGTCTTCCGTGTGTGCGTGCGCGCGTGCTCGAAGCGCGCGTGCGCTGCCGGAGCGTCACCGGAAGTGACGTCACACGCTGGGCGGGGCCACACCATTTGAGGGGAAAACAAAGTGACACGCATGCGGGGGTGGCACGCATGCGGGGGTGGGGTTTCCCCGGGCCCCCGATTCCGGCGCGCCGGGAATCGGGGCTCTGAAACGGGGGATTCCCCGCCCCCCGGCTGCATTTGGCAGCCCTAGCTCTCAGTCAGGGCTGAATTCCTAAACTGTCAGTACTTGACTTTTCTCAGCTAGGACTGAAATCAGACAGAATTCTCCTCAGCATCCAGTTCAAAAGTCTTTCTCTGTTCAGCTGATGCTAACAAAATCAGATCTCTTGAAGCAGCCTGTCACTCTAGGTTCTCTGATTCTGTGAATTAGCCCCTTTACAGTCCTTCAGCTGTTTGTGCAGCACTTCTAAGCTTTTAACAAGTGCAGTCCATCACAACCTCATTCTCCCCTTTTGTACTTTATCCTCAAAGCAACAACCCTGTGATGTAGGTTAGACTATGTGATGGGCCCCAGGCCACCTGGCGATTTTTTGTGGCAGAATGAGGGTTTGAACCCAGTTGTTCCAGGTCCTAATCCAATGCTTTAAACAGAACACCATGCCAGCTCTCATATGTAAGGGCCAATCATGTAAATATCACTATTGCATGACAAATCTCCACAACAGTACCATGTACTCCTGTGGGCTACTGATGTTGCTGGGGAGACTTTCCATAACAGAGTACATAGTGATGAAGATAGCAGGGTAATCTATGTAGTAAGTTTTCATGCATTTATATCTATTTGTGGAGTTCCCATAATTTAGAAGAGGCTTTTGGTAGCACTCACACTGCAGTCTTAACCTTTGTTAAAATTCATGTAAGATGACCTATTTATTGATTTTTAAAATTTATATCCCATCCTCCTTGCAAGTGGGCTCAGTGTGGGTAACAAGGTAACATAAAAGTTGTGACATTAACAGTATCAAATTCAAACAACATGTAAAAACCCATAAGGTTAACATTTAAAATTTAGTACCAGAAGACCAGATAACCAGAGTGAAAGTAGCCTTGGTAGTGATGCTTGGATGGAGCCTTCTAAGTGGTGGTGTCGGACATCAAGGCACTGACCACAAGGCCAGGACTGTCTGCGGGGAGGCCAAGAAATAGAAAATTTGGATGTCTGCTGCCTCAACTGAAAGCTCAGTGGAAGAGCTCTATTTTACAGGCCCTGCAGAATTGTAATAGATCCTACAGGGTCCTGATCTCAATTGGGAGCTTATTCATCAGGCTAGGGCCAGGACAGAAAAGGCCCTGGTGGCCCTAGTTGAGGCCAGATGGATCTCCTTTGGGCCAGGGGCAACCAGAAGATGTTGATCAACTGAGTGCAAAGCTCTGCAGGGCACATATGGGGAGAGACGGTCCCGGAGATATGCAGGTCCCTGGTCACACAGGACCTTAAAAGTCAGCACTAGAATCTTGAACTGGATCTGATCTGGTACTTTATAGGCAGCCAGTGCAGTTGGCGGAGCACTGGCTGAATGCACACCCACACAGGTGTCACCATCACCACGTGAGCTGCCACATTCTGCACTAGCTGCAGTTTCCATGTCAAGTTCAGGGGCGGCCCTGTGTAGAGCGAGTTACAATAATCTAGCCTCAAAGTGACCATTGCATGGATCACTGTAACTAAGTCCTGGGAAGTGAGATAGGGAACCAGTTGCTTGACCAGCCAAAGTTGATTGAAAGCTGATCTAGCAACAGTGGCAACTTGGGCCTCTATAGAGAGGGAGGAATCCAAGATAATCCCTAGACTCTTCACCCTCGGTGCCAGCACCAAAGGCATCCCATAAAGGGTTGGGAGCCAGATTCCCAGTCCAAAATCCCCATGACTCAGGTCCAGGACCTCCATCTTCATTGGATTTAGTCTCAGTAGGCTTTGTTTAAGCCATCCTGCCACAGCCTGTAGTGCCCTGGCTAACACTTCTGGGGCAGAGTCTGACCAGCCATCCTTTAACAGATAGAGCTGGGTATCATCAGCATACTGATGACAACCTAGCCCATACCCCTGGGACCAGTTGGACGAGGGGGCACATATAGATGTTAACACTGGGGAGAGGATTGCCCCCTGCAGCACACCACAGTCAGGACAACTCCCCAAGTGCCACTCTCTGTCCCCAGCCATAAAGGAAGGAGGAGAGGCTTTGCAGGGCAATTCCTCATATCCCAACGTTGGCGAGGCAGTGGGTCAAAAGATAATAATTGACCATGTCGAACACTGATGTTAAATCAAGAAGCAACAGCAGCACCAACCTGTCTCTATCCACATGCCTTCATGTAACATATATCTGTCAACAGCCATAATAGCTAAATGGAACTTCCATGTACAAAATATGGCATGCCAGGCTCAATCCATATGGAAAAGTCGTTACCTTCACATCCTGCTTGTGACTTTGAGCTTCTAAAGGCCAACCACTATTGGAAATAGAAATAAAATGCTGGTTTAAATTGGCCTTGGTCAGATCTGGAAGGAATCTTTATGATATTCACTGTCCAGTTGGCTGCTAAGATATTAATTAGGATTTGAGTAGGATGGTTCTGTTTGCATCTTATAATGAGCTCCTGGAAATTGCAGAGCTGTTGAATTGTTTAAAATTAGTTTGTGGGTGAGACTAAACTGATTGCTTATTTCTAACCATGTCTTGTACTTTCATTTCTAAAAAGGAAAAATGTAGATAATTGTTTATATATATTCTGTTCTAGCTTTTCACCTAAGTGCTCAAGGTGGCTTAATATAAAAATCTGAAAGCCAACAATACAACAAATCATAGAATTCAGTAAATAAAGCGCAATGAGAACGACATCAGTACCATCAGCAATAATAATTACGGATCAGCAGCTTTAAGAAAAGGCATGGGAGAACAGAGTAATTTTTACTTGGTGGCTAAAGATATAGGCAAGACTACCACATGAACTCTAGAGCACCAAAGCACCCTGGAGAGGGAATTCTAATGAATGGACATCATCTAAAAAAGCTCTATTTCCTATCACTACTTGCCTAAACTGTGGAGGTCAGAGCACCTGAAGCAGAGCCCTTCCTAAGTGAACAAGTGGTAGAGTCACATGGGAAAAAACAGCGCCCCCCCAGCCATTTAGAGACTTAAGTAGTGAGCTACCACAGCCCAGGAATCATCATTATGATCCAGAGATAAACATACATTTGAAAAATAATCTCTATCCTTCTCATCTATTATGGACTGTAGAATAAATATACGTTCTGTCTCAGGCACCAGAAAATTAAAATAAAAAGTTTGATCAGATCCCCATCTTAAGGACAGAATTTCACATAACAAGGCAAGCAGGGGATTCCTTAACTTCCCTTTGCTTCTTAGCTTTCGTGCATGGACAGAGGAATTAATGTGTATCACAGGGGGCTTAAATCCTTCCCCTGACTATTGATTCTACCCCTGTAAATGCTGACCAAGCTGATTTTGAACAAAAGGACTGGCAGACATGGAAGGTGGTAACCCATTGTTTCTCCCTTACAAAAGCTCCTTTCCCCACATTAACGAATGTGGGTTTGGGAATACATGTTTACCTAGATGACATAAGTTTTGCCACGCCAATAGGTGATGTTCTAAGTTTAGTGTTACTAACTTAGTGCTCATTTCATTTTTTAAAAACCTAGTATCTGTTTTCTTTTTTAAAAAATGGGAAAAAACACACAACACCCTGAAGGATGAAACCAACTAGTCAGTTCTCTTGTGGTCTTGTGCAACTGTCATCTGTTTCAGTGGAGCTTGCAAGGAGAATTTTCACTGTGGCTGTTGAGATAAGATGAGTGACAAGCATCATTGCACATAACTGTAAAGAGAATATAATAAGAGATAATATCTAATAATTAAAAAAAATACGCATACTTCTTAGGCTGATTTTTTTCATCAGATATCATTATTTTCTTCACTGTCTGCTTAAGTCATACATAAAACTCTCTCTGGTCAATGGCAATTTTTTGCTCATTCTGCTAGAGCCATTGAGAGTTAGACTGCATGACCAACAGCCTTATTCTTGTTTGGGATGTTACTGAATTTTAGGACAACCCTGGTTTAATTTGAAACTTTTAAGAATCTTTGGCTGTGGTCACACACACTAAATAATCCACTTTCAATCCACTTTCAAACTGGATTTTGCCAGTTCACACAGTAAAAACCCAGTTGAAAAGTGCACTGAAAGGGGATTGAAAGTGGATTATTTAGTGTGTGTGACCGCAGCCTTCTTGGTTTTTCTACACTTGGCTTGGATCCATCTAAGGATTTCTGTGAACATAAGGAAGGACAAGTTCTGCCTGTTACCCGGTCCCCCAATCCCACTGCAGACCTCTGTCTTTCCTCTCACGCTGTTCCTGAATCTGGGTTTTTAAATAACTGTTATTAAACATATCAGTTTAATTATTACATTTTCCCAGTGGTCTAATGGGAAATATGTTTTTAACTGCTGGATTAGAGTCCAGTAGTACCTGATGAAGGGAGCTTTGATCCTCGAAAGCTTATATCCCCAAAATCTTGTTGGTCGCTAGGGTGCTACTGGACTTGAATCCAGCTGTTATACTCTAGACCAACATGGCTACCCTCTGAAACTATCTTCATGGAAGGTATTTTTAAACTGTAACAGTATTTTTTTCTCCCAAACAATTTCTCAAGAATTGTACCCATCACTCACAGAATCTTCCCTGCCATATTTCAAGCCAATAGGAGAACTGAAATTTTCACTTTCAGAGTGGACATAAGGGGAGTGACAACACTGATGTTTAGGTGAATGTTCACTCCTTTCCTGGGATCCTCGGTCTGGGTCATTTGGAGTTTATTTTTAAGCCGACTAGAGTCAGGCAAGGGGAACCCATAACATTGTGGTGGGTTGATTTCAGCATTTGATCCTAGTCAGGCCAACGTCAGATATCAGAGCTGGGCTTGGAGAAAAATGCTGTAGGCATTCAACCATGGTATGGTAGGGTATGAGATGGTGTGTAACACTACAAAATTCACAGCAGTCATGTTCCGACATGTTCAACTTTGGTGATTAGATGTGAGCTGATTACAACCAGTCTGTTCTATTAGGCACCAAATACTGGAATGCCTGCTCAACAGGTTTGCATCAGGTTTTGCAAATCTGTACATGTGTGAAAACACTGTTGATCCAAACAGATCAGGAGCTATTCATGTCACTGATACTGATTTAGGTGAATGGTGAATGATAGATTTTTTTTTAACATAGAGCATGTATTTATGACTGATATTCATGATTTTTTAACACAGGAATAGGAGGTTACCTCCATATAAGAGCTAATAGCAGCTTGGATGACTGATGGTGATAGGGATTTGTATCAAGGAAAGCAACACAACTGCTTTTATATCTGCTCGGCAACAACTTGCCTCCTCAGTTCCAGAGAGTACAAACAAAATGTTTGCACCTGTCCTGCCATGCAAATGTGCTACATGCTAAGGGGGTGGGAGATGATATCTCTGCTTGTCTCAACCTGTCCCCCAGTCTGCAGCACTTGCCTTTAGAGAATGCAAGCAATGGTGGGAGGCATAGCATCATAGTATAACAGAGAATAGAACTGCAAGCAAATATATAAAGTCATCCCTAAGCCAGTGATGACTGTCACAGTGAGCATTTAGACATTTAATCCTCCATGGCAAAGTATTGGCAGTGCAGAGCTGACAAACACTGAGTTAGTCAGGTGTGAAGAAATGCATTTTTTCTTTGGAGGTTTTAAATGAACAAAACCTTTACTCGGGGTTTTAAAATCTTTTCCTCCTCTCTGGGCAGAGAACAGGCAGGAAGAGGGGAGGTCAGTTCAGTTGCTTTCCAGACTTACCTCAGCCCACCTTCATACAAATGCTAATAGGTTTAGACAATGGGATGGTCAAGCTCCCCCCCCCCCCAAGCAGGGAATAGAGATTTGGACGAATTAAATACTAGAGAGACTTCAGGAAGGACATTTCTGGAAATGTCAGGAAAAGCTTCCTTATAGAAAGAGGGACAGAGGAATTGTGTTTTACCTATTTCTTTTGAATCCCGTGCTCAATCTGGTGCTGTGCTAAAGATATGCTTGTGAACATTTTCTTTTTAATAAATACTTTATAACTTTTGATGCTGGTAGTGGTTCTCTGTACGCCACTGTCTTGGACACACTATTTTAAAAGGAGCACTGAGGGAAAGTAGTCATTTGGCAAGTGGTTATTCCTCCAGGGGTGCACAAGGCAGCAAATGATCCCTGTGGTGACCAGGTGTTGGGCAGCGGGAGACACTGAGGCAAGGTCTCAGAACTTGGAAAGGAAGCTGGGTGTCCTGACCCTCCCCATGGGTACTTCCTGCAAAGGTTAGGTGGTGGCAGCAGGTTACCAGAGAGACAGAAAAGCCTCTCCAGATGTTTGGAAAACCTTGAAGGGCAGGGTGGAACAGGGCCTGCAGGTCAGAGCAGGCCTGTTCCACCACAGTAGACAAAATGGACAAGGCCAGGCAGCTTCCCCTCCTCTATGCATAGGGTTGCCAACCCCCCCAGTTTGCCAGGGGTCCCCCGTTTTGGGGGGGTTCTACCCGCTGTCGGCCAGATGGCCAGCGGGGGAAGCCCCACCCCTAACACCCACAGCCACCCCTCCCTTTAAGTGTGTGAAACCCGTGTTTCCTTCCAAGCCTGTGTTTCCTCCCAAGCCTGTGTTTCCTCCCAAGGGTGGCAATAGGGGATCAGCGGTCCCGGAGGCATCCCCTGGAGTGTGGGGTGCCTCAGGGGGCCGTGTTGTCCCTGATGTTGTTTAACATCTACATGCGCCCCCTTACCCAGATTGCTCGGAGGTGTGGGCTGGGTTGCCATCAGTATGCTGATGACACCCAGCTCTATCTGATGCTGGGCGGCCGGTCGGGCTCTACTCCCGATGACCTACATCGGGCGTTACAGGCTGTGGCTGGTTGGCTCAGGCTGAGCCGGTTGCAACAGATTTGAAAATCTCCTTTTAAAAATGTATAAGAACACATAAGAAAGTTGATGAATGAGGGATGGAGAAAGCATCAATCTTTAATGTTTGAAATACAAGCAAGCTTTTTCGAGTTTTGATGGTCTGGTGTGCAGTCTGCAAAATAAGAACATGCATTGGTGTATAATGAAATTCCTATTTGTAATGCTCAGTACATTCATGCCACTATTGTCTAAAATGGGGATCTTCAGCCTGCACCATTGCCATCATTCCATGATGTGAATAGATTCAGAATTGTGCGTAAACACTATGGAAATGAATGGCTGTTGTATAGCATTAGCACTGGGTGAATTCTTCCCTAAGGACTAGTCGTTCAGATCAACTCCAATCTGTGCTAAAATAACATTAACATAATCTGACTTGCAGTGTTTGCACAAAAACATCTGGAGTTTGGTGTAAGCACATAACCCGATGCATGAGGACACTGTGGCAAAGACACTTGATGTGGAAGCGGGGAAAGTTGGTGATCAAAAGCAAATATTCTGTAAGCAGGGCAAGCCAAAAATTATACTAGAATGAAGCATGGTAATCTGCACCACAGGTGTGATGTAGATGGCCCAAGGCAATATACTTTGTATCTTAGCATTCATTTTCCTCTAGTATTCTATTTGAGCAATCCCTGTTTTATCACAAATGTATACTTAGCAGAATGGAGAAAGCTATGGATTTTAACAAGGGAGAAGTTTGAACATAAATATTCTTAAATACAAAACTTATGGGAAGAAAGGAGAATATTGATGCAAATAAACAGAGTGTTTTTCCAAATCCATGAAAGAGACATAGGCAATTCCACTGGGTTACATAAAATCAACTTTGCTTTTGCTGCAGCAATATATAAAAAATCTGCCAAAATATTATGAAGAAACTTGCCAGTAATTGCAACAAGATCTTTTCCCAAGGTATTAGAAGAATTCTTCTCTTGGCAGCCGCTCTGTGAGTCATTTTAGCCAGATTCTTGTTACAATATTATCAGGTAAGTAAACTCATTGGTTACTTTAAAATAATACAGACTGTATTTGACTGTCTCTAACACTTCTATGGTTTATGTTTCCCCCCCCCCTTCAAAGTCACTATGGTAATAAGAGTGTCCTCCTTTACATGACTGGACACATTAATACCATTAATACTTTTGCCCAGTATAAGAGGTGATTATGTCAGCTTTCCCTCCCTACCTTTTATGGCAAATGATTTCTTCCTGGGGTGAACAGTTGGCTGAAGTGGTGGGTACATGATGTACACAACAACCGGAATTAAAACTGAATATAAGATTGAAAATGCCTCATAAGGTTTAGATTGTAAACTACTTGGGGTTGGGTTTTATCTATTTATTAATTTCCTTATATTATTCTCTAAAGTACCTGGATAGCCTGACCTGGATAGCCCAGTCTAGCCCAATCTCATCAGATCTCAGAAGCTAAGAGGTGTCGGTACCTTTGAACATCTCTTGCCTTGAAAACCTTATGGGGTCAGAATAAGTTAGTTGTGACTTGATGGCACTTTCCACCACCACCAAAGCACCATTAACAGTGATTGCACACGTGTGCACACATACACAAACCATATTTCAGGGTTCGATCTAGTGTATAACAATACACTAGAGTCACATTTTCTAGGATGTTGAACAATACTGAACCTGTGTTCAGAGTATTCACTCTGTTCCGCTACTAAGTTTACTGGGTCAACATAAACCTGTTTCTGAGGTTGTCAGGTGACAGGACAGGTTTAGTATCCACATCACAGTTCTCATGGAGCTACACTGGTTCACTTTCTCCCAGATAAATGTGGCTGCAGTTCATCCCTGTGGAAACATGGTGCCTTTGGGGACACTTTTGCAATGGGAACCCATGTGACCCTAGATCACACAGACAAGTGCAGCCCCAGCAAGTGTCCTTGTAATGTAGAGACCAAATGTCAAATACTACTGTAGACCATCCCAATGCTCATTTATTGCCATCGGATGAACAGTTAATTCTCCATCATTTGCTTCTTGAGAAGGCTTCTTAACCTGTGGTATGACAAGGATGGTGGATGAAAATAGCAACATTGTAACAGCTGTGCGATTAATGTACACATATGAACCTGCAGGTGTAGACACCCCACGCATGAAGTCTGCACAACCTAGCTGTGGGGAGGATCTTTCTGTAATGAGAAAACTGCAAATGGCTACCTTTTCATTTGTTGCATCACAAAAGGCAAAATACTCCTATGTTTCCATGTTCTGAGCTGGTCTGACCATGGTCTGAGCTGACCAACTCTGGAGAACAGGTATTGGAACCTGCAAACAATGGTTGGCTTGTTAGATTTTACCAAAGACAACCTTCTAAGCAACCATATTTATACACAATAACTAATGTTTTGATAGTTTAGCCTTGTCAGACTCCCTGGTCAAGTCACTCTAAAAGCACACTGTCTTTGGTAGTGAAAAGCTTTATTGAGTTATACAAGGTCCAGGCATGATCAATACTGTGTCAGTTCTAAAGCATTTTGGCGGGTACTTGCATAGATATAGAAAGTTCAAACATAGCCCCTCCTAAATCCCACACATGCATCACGTCACATACACAGCCAGGGTCCCGCGTCTCCATCCCCCCTTCTCATGGGAATATATGATCCCATTATCTACTACAGGCTGGCACTAGAAGCTCTCTGTGAACAGAGAGAGGCACATCTTGAGAGAAAGGTTGCACTGTTTAAGATAGAGCACTCACACAAGCACCCACGCACACTCCCCCCACCTAAGGAATTCCCCTCCCCCAGCATCCATGACAAACTATGAAGAGCTAGGACCTCTTTATACAGGTGCTTGTGCAATACTTCATCAAGTTCGTGAACATCCTGGGTGTGGCAGCCAACCTGAATGGCATCACCAGGTATTCAAACTGTCCCAGGGGGGTGTTGAAAGCCGTTTTGTGCTCATTCCCCTCCCTGATACGCACACGAAAGTACACAACTCTGAGGTCCAATTTTGTAAAGATCTGGCCCTCAGAGGCCTCTGCCAACAAGTTCTTAATCAGTGGGAGGGGGTAAGCATTTGATAAGCCTCCAGGTGTCCCATCATAGTGGCTACTGGGTATTCCATGGGTCAGTCGGAAAAACACCTTGTAATAAGGCATTGCTCAGAGAAGGCAATAGGAACAACAATGTTACTTGCAATAAATAATTTTTCAACTGTGGAGTACTAGTCCACAATAATAATCTCAAGCATCCACCACAAAGCCATTTCCTTAATTATTAGTACTGTTCATATTAGTACTGTTAATTGGAAGTGCTATCATGTTGCAGTCAACGTATGGAGACCCTGTAGGGTTTTCAAGGCAAGAGATTTTCAGAGGCAGTTTGCTATTGCTTTCCTCTGCATAGCAACCCTAGACTTCTTTGGTGGTCTCCCATACAAGTACTAACCAGACCCAAGACTGCTTAGCTTCCAAGACCTAGTCTTGCTAAGTCCCTCCGGGGGGCGGGGAAACCCCTGCCCCAGAGGCCCGTTCCCCGCCGCCACCGGATCGGGCCCCAGGGGGAACTCCACCCTGACATGCACGTCACCAGGAAGTGACGCGACCATGCTGGGCACGCTGGGGGCACGACCACGGTCATCCGAGGGAAAACTCTATGGTTTTTCCTCGGATGGTCGTGGCCCCGCCCCCAGCATGCCTGGCGTGGTCACGTCACTTCCTGGTGACGTGGATGCGGCGTGCGCGTGCTCCAGGATCAACACGGGAGTCCCCCGCTTCAGGATAAGGTACGACTTGGCAACCCTACCAAGACCCGATGAGATCGGGCAAGCCTGGGCCATCCAGGTCAGGGCACTACTCTTAAAACTAGTACTGTTAAAGCTATTTTTATTCCTCCTTCTTCCAAGAAACTTTGGAGGATCTACTTAGTTCTCACCTTCCTGATTTTATCCTCACAAAACTCTGTGAGGAAGGATGTTCTGAGAGAGAGGACATGGCTTGCAAAGAAGCAGTCTTGTCACTGTGTGCCTACTGAAAAGGGGGCAACTGAATAGTCTGTAGAAAGTATAGTGGCAAGTACGTGGATCATGAAAGAATGTACTTGGTAACAATTTTGATGAGATTTATCTAAAACTCCATAGCCATGCTGCAGATCTGCCTGCCTCTCTTACATTAATCATTGCTTTTTTCCTGAAATTAGGTTAAAAGACAGTTGTAATCAAAAAATTGTTTTGCAAACAGCCTTTTCACACAACCAAAAAACTCCCTGCACCTGTGCCAGTTTGGTGCAGTGGTTAAGTGCGCGGACTCTAATCTGGGAGAACCGGGTTTGATTCCCCACTCTTCCAGCTGCTGGATGACCTTGGGCAAGCCATAGTTCTCTCACAGCTGTTCTTGAAAATACAGTTACTGTCAGAGCTCTCTCAGCCCCACCTACCTCACAGGGTGTCTGTTGTGGGGACGGGGAGGGAAAGGAGTTTGTAAGCTGCTCTGAGACTCCAAGTGAAGGGCGGGGTATAATTCCAATCTCTTCTTCTTCTGTGAACTGAAACTTTAATTGAATCATTTAATTCAAGTATGACTCTATGGTTTAATATTCCCATTCCAGCATAAAGAAAAGTGGAGGGTAGGTAGATAGCCTTTAAAATGAAACAGACTGAGAAAGACATGTGCTTTAGTGCCAGAGAGTGGGAGCATGCTTGCTTCTACAAACCAGAGAAAAACTGCTTAAAAAACTCCTTAGCTGTAGTTTTAAAACATTCCAATTATTAATGTGGTGATATTTATTTGATGCAGTGCTTGGGAATGATGCACAAGGTAACGCATCTGATGGTTTCCATTTACCTCCTGGCAGCTTTTATACCAAGTGTCTATTTTAATATAAATACAGATTTTCAAAAGTTTAGAAGGATGTCATGTTGGGAGTAACTACATGCTGACTTCCAGTTAGAGCTGTGCTTTTAATTCCCTGAGTGTATCTTTTAAAGTCCTTCCAGAGGACCCATTCCTGCAAGCAATTATTCACATGAGTAATGCTGTACATGGAACATGTCCAAAATCATGACATTCTGGTCTCACTGGCTGCAGGGAGACCTCTCCTGCAGAGAGATTTATTCATATGTAAGGCCAGTTTATGTTCTTTTTGCCACTATAAAGCAAATGGTCATTTATCTCTACATAAAAGTTTTTCTGTATTCACTGCAGAGGTGGGATGGCGGTAAAGAAAAAATCTTGTCAATTTCATCAGTGCACATAATCATCTTTTTTTAAAAAAAGGAAGTATAGATAAAATTGACAAGGTATTCCCCTCTCTGCTTGCTGCTAGTAGAAAGCAATCCTAAAGAGAGTGATCCTAAGTAGGTATACTCAGAATCCTACTCGTCTGTTCACTGGGGCTTACTTCCAGGAGTGTTCTTAGGATGGCACTGAAAGTGATAAAGTGAGTTTCACTGCTAATGTTATCAGTTATTCTGCTGCTTTAAAATTTTTTAATAATAATGGTAGGAAGTCAGTGCATGGATAGATGCCACTGGCTTGGGAGAAAGCTGACCTCTTCTAAAATGGCCATCTTCCTTTGCCTTAGTTCTGTGGTCATACACACTAAAAAATAGACTTTCAGTCCACTACAGTGCACTTTCCAACTGGATTTTACTGTGTGAACTGGGAAAATCCAGTTGGAAAGTGCAGTGAAAGTGCAGTGAAAGTGGATTATTTAGTGTGTGACTGCAGCCTTAGAGTGAGACTAGACAGTATCAATTGCCTGTTACTAGATAATTTATTTATTTATTTATTCGTTTGACTTCTATCCCACCCTCCCACCAAAGCGGCTCAGGGTGGCTTACATACAATTATAAAACCAACATAGGTACATATATAAAATAACTCGACTCAATACAACAATAAATACAGTTAAAACCAGCTAAAACTATTTAAGTATGGCGGTGTCATATAATAAAGTGCAGGTGCAGCTCAACCGATATAATGTCATTCCAACTGAAATGCCCGGCGAAAAAGTTCTGTTTTCACGGTCCTGTGGAATTGCTGGAGGTCCCGCAGGGCCCTGATCTTTCTGGGGAGCTCATTCCAGAGCGTCGGCGCCACCAGGGAAAAAGCACTGGTCCTAGTTGACACCAACCTGGCGTCCCTAGGCCCAGAGGGGCCCAGCCGGTTTTGTGTTCCAGATCTCAGTGCTCTCTGGGTAACATGCGGGGCAAGGCAGTTCCTCAGGTAGGCAGGCCCCTGACTATAAAGAGCTTTAAAGGTCAAAACCAGCACCTTGAAGTGGATCTGGAATGCTATTGGCAGCCAGTGCAGCGACTTTAGCACAGGTTGGATGTGCTCCCGCATGGGAAGGCCCATCAGCAGCCTGGTTGCCGCATTTTGCACCAGCTGCAGCTTCCAGAATTGCCCCAAGGGCAGCCCCATGTACAGAGCATTGCAGCAGTCCAACCTCGAGGTGACCATAGTATGGATCACTGAAGCCAGATCATTGCGTTTGAGGAAGGGGACCAACTGCCTAATCAGCTGGAGATGGTAAAAGGCTTTCTTGGCAGTGGCTGCTACCTGGGCCTCCATTGTCAGGGAAACATCCAGGAGCACTCCCAAACTCCTGACCCTCGGCGCTGGCACCAATGGCGCCCCACCGAAGGCCGGTAGAGGGACCCCTAACCCCAGACCACTTTGATTCAGGCATAGGACCTCTGTCTTCGTCAGATTCAATTTCAATCGGCTCAGTCTAAGCCCTCCTGCCATGTCCTGCAACGCCCAGTCCAGATCTTCCTGGATAGAGCCAGACCAACCGCCCAACAGATAGAGCTGGGTGTCATCCGCATATTGGTGACACCCTAGCCCATGCCTCCGGGCAATCTGGGCAAGGGGGCACATATAGATGTTAAATAGCATCGGGGAGAGTACTGCCCCTTGTGGCACCCCACAAATTAGTGGGTGCCTTCGGGACAGCTTCTCCCCAAGTGCCACCCTTTGTACCTGACCCTGGAGAAAGGAGACAAGCCATTGCAAGGCAAGTCCTTGAACCCCCATGTCGGTGAGGCAGTGGGCAAGCAACTGATGATCGACCATGTTGAACGCCGCCGACAGATCCAACAACAGCAGCACCGCCATCCGGCCCTGATCCAGATGCCTCTGGAGGTCATCTGTGACGGTGTCCAGTGCTGTCTCTGTGCTGTGACCCGGGCGGAAGCCGGGCTGGAATGGATCCAGTATGGAAGTGTCATCCAGAAAGCTCTGCAACTGTATTGCCACCGCCCTCTCGATTAATTTGCCCAAATAGGGCAAGTTGGAGACTGGCTGATAGTTGGCCAATTCGGCCGGGTCCAGAGATGGGTTTTTTAGGAGAGGGTGGACCATCGCTTCCTTGAGAGCCCCTGGGAACAGCCCCTCAGAGAGGGACTTGTTGATAATGTCCCTAAAGGTGCCTTGAAACCCCTCGCGGCCTGCTTTAATTAGCCAGGAGGGGCATGGATCAAGGCTGCATGTGGTTGGGTGTACCGTTGAGATCAGTCTGTCAACTTCCGCTAGGCTGAGCGGACCGAAAAAATCGAGAATGGGACCAAAAGACGTGCATGGAGCCTCAACTTCACTCACTGTCTCAAGTGTGGCTGGGAGGTCGCAGCGGAGCAAAAGCCTCACAGCCTATGGACAATAACCACTGAATCAAAAGTTCCCTGTTTTGTTGTGGTCATCAGGAATCATCTAATGATTTACCCAAGCTCAGTAAACTGAAATTGGAACAAGATATAGCACTCAATTCACTATGCTCACCATGGTCACACTGAGCACATGAGCTTTGGATCTTGTGTGGCATTATGTCTTGTGTGGCACTGCCACAGGAAGTGGTGGCAGCTACAAGCATGGATGGCTTCAAAAGGGAATTAGATAAGCATATGGAGCAGAGGTCCATCAGTGGCTATTAGCCACAAGGTACAGATAGGGGCTCTGGGGCAAGTGATGCTCTGTCTTCTTGGTGCTTGGGGGGGGGTCAACAGTGGGAGGGCTTCTAATGTCCTGGCCCCACTGGTGGACCTCCTGATGGCACTGGTATTTCTGGCCACTGTGTGACACAGAGTGTTGGACTGGATGGGCCTTTGGCATGATCCAACATTGATGTCTCTTATGTTCTTATATTTTCTGTGGGGTGCAGGAATACTGGTTTGTTGGAAGTAATGTGACAAATTCCCTTTCACCAGCTGAATTTCTCTAGCCAGTAGTTGCTAGAGAGCCCTGGCAAATCTACATGTTCAAAATCCTTCAAACTATCTGATTTGAAGACTTAGGGAATTAAAAAAGGACACTTTGTTGGTTGTGCTTCTGGATTTCTAAACATTCTATGAAGTTCACTTCACAGTTCTGAAACCAGCGGCTTAAAAAAACCACATAACATTCTGAGTTAAGCTGAGTCACACATGCCATTTCTCAGACTTTCTCAAACAGAACGGCCATTGTAAATAGGTATCAGGTTTCCGAAGTGTGAAAAAACAGAAAGGCAGTTTTAAATGTGCTTGTACTGAGATTCTGTATCAAGCGATGGCAAGATTTATTTACAGTTAGATTCCAACTTTCCTGCCTTCACAAAGCAGGTATGATTTGGGACTTAATCTCATTAGTTGGGATACAATCTCAAAAATGACAGAATGATTTCGGTCCGATTCCAAGGCAAACCATTCAACATCACAGTAATCCAAGTCTATGTCCCAACCACTGATGCAGAAGAGGCTGAAGTGGACCGGTTCTATGAAGACCTACAACACCTCCTAGAACTAACACCAAAAAATGATGTCCTCCTCATCATAGGGGACTGGAATGCTAAAGTAGGAAGTCAAAAGGTAACCGGAATAACAGACAAGTTTGGCCTTTGAAAACAAAATGAAACAGGGCAAAGGTTACCAGAGTTTTGTCAAGAGAACACACTGGTCATAGCGAACACCCTTTTCCAACAACCTAAGAGGCAACTCGACACATGGACATCACCAGATGGGCAACACCGAAATCAGATTGACTATATAATTTGCAGTCAAAGATGGAGAAGCTCTATCCAGTCAGTAAAAACAAGACCTGGAGCTGACTGTGGTTCAGATCATGAGCTACTCATTGCAAAATTCAGACTTAAACTGAGGAAAATTGGGAAAACCACTAGGCCATTCA
>NW_015163607.1:772471-772600 GCF_001447785.1 Gekko japonicus
GGAATAGAGGAAAACAATAGAATGGGAAGGACTAGAGATCTCTTCAAGAAAATTGGAGAAATCAAGGGAGCGTTCTATGCAAAGCTGGCCATGATAAAGGACAAAAACGGTAGGGACCTAACAAGAGCA
>NW_015163607.1:773748-788798 GCF_001447785.1 Gekko japonicus
GGGGACGGCAAAGGATGAGATGGTTAGACAGTGTCATCGATGCAACGAACATGAAATTGAGCCAACTTCAGAGGACGGCGGAAGACAGGAGGGCCTGGCGGGAGATGATCCATGGGGTCGCGAAGAGTCGGACTTGACTGTGCGACTGAACAACAACAACAACTCATTATTTGAAACAAGTCCTGGCCATGATCTAGTGAAATTAAGCGTAATTCAGTCCCACTGGTTTTAATGGTAGTGATTTAAGCATAGGTTTAAATCAATAGGACTTGGTGGATTGATACCAAAACATCAGTTGAGATGGTTTTTCTGTTTGACATGGGATGTGATAATAATAATATAGGACATAACCAGCGTTCCCTCCAAGCTGTGTTAGTGTGAGCTAGCTCACAGTTTTTTAGCCTCCGGCTCACACATTGTTGCCTTAGCTCAGGAAGGATCGCTCCAGAGCAAACTAATTTATGCAGCAGCTAAATCGCTCGCTCACAGCTTTCATGCCAGTAGCTCACAAAGTAGAATTTTTGCTCATAAGACTCCACAGCTTAGAGGGAGCATTGGACATAACTGCGTCAACCCCATGATATTCAATAGCATTGAAAAGTTTCACTGAAAACAATGGAAATTCAAAATGCATAACTTGGGGCTGGATGATATCCATAATAGTTTCCATGTGCCTGAAAGAGTAGGCATAATATAAAGGTAATTGTAACATGGTTTTGCATGGCAACTTTTCGCCTTTGTTAAAACAGAAGTGCATGGCAAATTATGAATGAGTGTAGGAACACCACTGTATTAGGTGTGGATTAGCTATGAATTTAAAAATCCATGTCAATTAGTATGTGAAAAGGGGCTGGTGCTGAAATTCCCTAAGGATACAAAGGAAAAAGCTGACTCTGAACTTGTGTGTGGCCTTTATTTGCAAGAGCTTGATCTCAAGCATCCACAATTGTCATTGAAGCTGAGGAAATAAAGTCTTCCTCATTGACATCAATCAGGATTGTGCCTGCTTAATTGTTACCAAGTCCAACCATCCCTCACAAGGACTTTGTAGTTCTAAAAAACCCCAGTCAGCACTGACATCAGCCTCATCAGCCTCTTCCACATGGTTCTGTTTATAGATAGTTAATTGTTGTCAGTGTCTCAAGGAGCCTTTGAGGACTAGCAAGCTGAGACTTATAATTACTGTGAATTTCAGATGAAGAGGCTGATTCTTTTTATCATATAGGCTCCAGCCTGCAAACAAACAAACAGAAACTCTACTTGTATTTTAGTTATTGCTGGGTACAAAATGACTTGCCCTGGCACTTTATGATTTTCATTTGGGTACAATTGACTGTGTGGATCACAACAAACTATGGCAGGTCCTTAAAGAGATGGGAGTACCAGACCACCTCACATATCTCTTGAGAAACCTGTATAAGAGCCAAGAAGCGACAGTTAGAACCGGATATGGAACAACT
The DNA here is from genome assembly GCF_001447785.1 of Gekko japonicus. NCBI lineage: Eukaryota > Metazoa > Chordata > Lepidosauria > Squamata > Gekkonidae > Gekko > Gekko japonicus. The sequence continues at coordinate 775,209 of NW_015163607.1, forward strand.
GATTGGTTCAGCATAGGAAAAGGAGTACGACAAGGATGTATATTGTCACCTTGCTTATTTAATATATATGCAGAGTACATCATGCGAAATGCTGGCCTGGATGAATCACAAGCAGGAATTAAGATTGCTGGGGAAAAGATCAACAACCTCAGATATGCAGATGATACCACTCTAATGGCTGAAAGTGAAAAGGATCTAAAGAGCCTCTTGCTCAGAGTAAAAGAGGAAAGCGCAAAAGTGGGCTTGAAGCTCAACATCAAAAAAACTAAGATCATGGCATCCGGCCCCATCACTCCTTGGCAAATAGAAGGGGAAGTCGTGGAAGTAGTGACAGACTTCACGTTCCTGGGATCCCAGATCACCGCAGACTGTGACTGCAGCCATTAAATTAAAAGACGCCTGCTCCTTGGGAGGAAAGCGATGGCGAACCTAAACAGCATGATAAAAAGTAGAGACATCACCCTGCCAACAAAAGTCCGCATGGTCAAAGCAATGGTATTCCCAGTAGTCATGTATGGCTGCGAGAGTTGGACTATAAGGAAGGCCGAGCGCCGAAGTATAGATTCTTTTGAACTATGGTGCTGGAGAAGACTCTTGAGAGTCCCTTGGACTGCAAAAAGATCAAATCAGTCAATCCTAAAAGAAATCAACCCTGACTGTTCCCTGGAAGGCCAGATAATGAAACTGAAGCTCAAATACTTTGGCCACCAAATGAGAAGGGAGCACTCACTGGAGAAGACCCTGATGCTGGGAAAGATTGCAGGTCAAAGAAGACGGGGACGGCAAAGGATGAGATGGTTAGACAGTGTCATCGATGCAACGAACATGAAATTGAGCCAACTTCAGAGGACGGCGGAAGACAGGAGGGCCTGGCGGGAGATGATCCATGGGGTCGCGAAGAGTCGGACTCGACTGTGCGACTGAACAACAACAACAATTGAGTAGCATTGACTATTAGGAACAAGATTTTTTTTAAGACTATCAAACAATTACCAAGCTTCCCCCCCCCCCAAATTGTGGAAGTTCAGGAGAGAAAATACTGTAGGTGGGGCCATAATGCACTGCTGAGCAAGGGTAAGCTGAATGCTGTGGCCTGTATTATGCTGTTTCTTACACACTATGAAAACCAGGAGAAAAGGAGAGGGAACATATGGGGAGGGCTGTGGCTCTATGGAAGAGCCTCTGCTTTGCATGCAGAAGACCCAGGTTCAGTCCCCCCACATCTCCAGTTAAAAGGACCATGCAGACAATGATGTGAAAGACCTCTTCCTGAGACCCTGGGGAGCTGCTGCTGGTCTGACCTTGATGGGCCAAGGGTCTTATTCAGTATAAGGCATTTTCATGTATGTACATATGGGTTTATGAGAAAACAAACCAGTACCAACAAACAAATTATTACTGGCTGAGTACCCAATGTCTTTAGATAGCAATTTTCTTCCAGAGTGCACCACATGTGAACTGTATAAAACAGATGTTATAAATAGATATAAAATGGACAGAAATCAATAAATGTCTATAATTTAATGTTAAGACTTCTAGCAATGGCAAATGGAGAAAATGCATTCTCTGATGGAGAAAAATCTCTGTAGAAACAGGTCTTCTTCTGTGAGATAAAAAATTGGTGGAAGAGTCTGACATAGTGGAAGGAAGTTATAGGATCCAAATCATAACAAACAATTTTGACTAGAACTAAATAACTCAGTTATATCCATACTAACTTCCTTCTTATCCAAAATAATAGGGATGAAAACTTTCCCAGTTAGTTATTCTTAACAAGCTGACAGCAACAAAATGTTTTTATGTACCTTATTTATATCCCAGCTTTCACCTCAATGGGGACCCGAAGTGGCTTACATCATTCTCCTCACCTCCATTTTTATCCTCACAACAACCCTGTGAGGCAAGTTAGTCTAAGAGTGTGTGACCGGCCCAAGGTCACCCAGCAAGCTTCCATGACACCAATGGGGATTCAAACCTGGATTTCCCACAGCAGAGTCCAACACTTTAACCACATGCTGACTGAACTAAAGCACTCCAAAAAGAAAAACCACACTAGTTCAATAGGCATTAAAATAAGAGTATCGAGCTGCTAGTTTGATTTATAAGAGCCATAGTAAAAAATTCCCTAACAAAACCAGAAATGTAAGGCAAATGTAAGGCACTTACTCTGTCATTAGCAGAGGCATAATCCATTTAAGTGAAGACCATTCTATGAAAATTATCTCCCTATATTTATACGGCAGTAATCTGTCCAGACTATCTCTTTTCTCTATGATAGCCATCATTTGAGTACTCATTTACTGGGGGTCAGACAATACCATCAACAAGCTGCTGCAATCAAGTTTTTCTGTACTCTTATCTCAGCTTTTCTTGGAAATGGTTTGTTATGATTTTATTTATCTCTGAATAGGATTGCAGTGTGAGCCTTTTAGTGTGGAATGCCAGAGAGCTATTTATGTGCAAGAAGAGTACAGGTGTGTGATATTGGTTGATCTTGGGTTTTATTTACTTAATTAATTTATAGCCCACCTTTCTCACTGGGGCAAAAGGCTGGTTACAAAATATACCAAAAATTCAGTCTGACAGCAAAGACATGCAATAAACAATGCAGTATGACTAAAATTACAGAACTGGAGAACCATGCGAACAAAAACTGTCTAAGGCATGACATACCATTATGTAGAAACTGGCTGAACGGCTATTTTAAATTGTCCTGCAACACAGCCTTTTCGGCAGAAACCCAGTTACAAGAAGGGGAGGGGCTGTAAGCAGGAAGAAGAAGAAGAAGAGGAGATTGGATTTATACCCCGCCCTTCACTACCTGAAGGAGTCTCAAAGTGGTTTACAATCTCCTTTCCTTTCTCACAACAGACAGGTGGGGCTGAGAGAGCTCTTTCAAGAAGTGCTATTTTCAGAACAGCTGTGAGAGAACTGTGACTGACCCAATGCCACACCAGCAGCTGCATGTGGAGAAGTGGGGAATCAAACCCGGTTCTCCCAGATTCGAGTCTGCACTCTTAACCACTACACTGAACTGCCTAAGGAGTGCCTAACCTTTTTTAAAATTTAAAAGTGTGGAGAAGTGAACTTGCAATTTTCAAAAATACAAAGCAAACATTTGTGAATCTGCTTTAGGACAGTTGAAAGGAGACCATGCTGCTGCTGCCTGACACTCAAGGTTCCCTCCTGTCTTAACCAGGGAGTTCCAAAACAAAGTGGAACAGAGAGGCCAAGAACATCAACTGGGTCCCAGGCCCCCATGTGGCACGCACATAAACCTAAACTGGAAAGGGGAGTGTGGAGGATTTCTAGCCAATGACAAGCAGAGAAGCTGTGTATTTGTGTGTGTGTGTGTACATGTACACAGGGGACCAGGAAACATTCAGTTAAGCTGACCAGTTATATTAAGGAGAGGCAGAGCAGGAGCACCTGATTTTGCTTTGCTAATACTGTGAAATAGTGCATTTTTAAAAATAAAAAGTGCTAAGGATAAGATTGTAAAGAGATAATGATTACTTCAGAGCTTGACTTCTGTGGTGGGACAGGGAAGCAGCATCAGGCAATTAATGTACATGTTTTGCTTCTCAAGAATATGCAGGGCAGCAGAAGCAATAGGAAAGGCAGCAGGCAAAGAATATTGGATGAGGACAGAAGATGAGACTATTATTAAATAATACAATCAATTTCAATACTAAGTGAAAGAAATCAGTTAATTCCTGTTGCAACAAGTGAGTCTTACTCCTGAGTATGCATTCTTAAGATCTCACTGTTGTATGGACTGGTAATAATGTATTGCAGTATTGGCACTAGGACACAGCACTGAATAAGATGCCATTTGGAACCACTACCATCAGAACCATTCCAGGTGATTGTGGAATGGAAATCCCTCAGCAGTGCAAAATGACCTTCATTTGGATTGCTTACAGAGGAAACATAACTTTAAGACTCCAAACACAAACAGAAATGGAGGGATATTTTTTCCTCACAGACATCAGTAGCCTTTTTTATGTTCACTGAATGCAGAGAAAGGGGGTGGAGGTGGCATGCTGTCCTCTCTCCAAACCACCATGAGTTCAGCCTAAGGTCAAAGTGGAGTTTAAATGCACACAACTGTGTGCTTGCAGGGCTTTCTTTATGCAATCAGAAGCTTGATTTCATAATGAGTTTGTGACTAATTATGACAGCTGCAAAATTCTGTGAAATTATTGCATGCTTACAGGAAAACTAAAACTAAGATTTTACAGTGAAATTCTGTGCAGAGTTACTTCTCTCTAATTCCATGGGATTAGACTGAAATAACTCAGCATAATATTGCACTGTGTATATGGTATAGAATTTGTTTTACATTTTTTGCATAATTCTGTTAGTCAGAGGAAGGTCAAGAGTGTTCTTTGTTGACTCTTATTCTGTAGCCATCTAAGCTTCTGAGAGTTCAGGCACAGTTACAAGTTCATAACTATAAAGGCTGGAAACTGCCTAGAAACTTGCCCAGTACAACATTTTGAGTTAGGTCATGGAATCACCGCTTGCCCACAATTTACGCTTAGGGGATAGTTCAATCTAAAACCACCTTGTTTCTAACACACTCCCCCCCCCCCGTTTTTACTGTCATCAGAACAAAAGGACTAAATCGCTACTTCTCTGAGTCAAAGCTGGCCTTCATGTGCTTCTCATTGACCTTCTGTCTCTGCAGTATAACGGGCTTGTGCAATCTCTATACATGCTCATGGACAAGGCTCCCTATAAAGAAGCAGTGGGCCAATGTCCACCAAAGAGACAAGGGATGCTGGGCACTGTATCAGAAATGGTGGAAAGTGCTGTCAAGTCACAGCTGACTTATGGTGACTCTGTAGGCTTCTCAAAGCAACAGACATTCAGAGGTGGGTTGCCATTGCCTGCCTCCGCATCACAACCCTGGTGTTCTTTGGAGGTCTCCCATCCAAATACTAGCCAGGGCAGACCCTGCTTAGCTTCCGAGATCTAATGAGATCAGGCTAGCCTGGGCTATCCAGGTCAGGGTGATGTATCAGAAATGGGGATCGATAAATTTAACTGGGGGAATCCAGTCACAAAGCATGAATTCTCAGCCTGGTTCTGTATTAGTGCTGTAAGGGAGAAGAGATGGTAAAACTCTACATAAATTTGTAAAGATACTCGGTGACTTTTCAGCAAACAATGAGCCAGTCATGTTCCCTCTTGTGTTTCTAGAGAGCCATTCTCCGTTACAATAAATATTTGTTTTTCCCCGAAAAGTTGTGCTTTCTAATTTCTCAAATGAAGAATGGGAATGCTCCTGGTGGAGGTTTAATTCCCCCAGATATCTTCAGAATGAATATCTCATGGTAGAAGGATATATTGGCAACTGTATTAACTCAGATAAATGCAACAGGAGTTATGCCACTCGCTTGGAGACATGCTATCACAATAGCAGTTTATAAGAAGGGGAACAAAACAGATCCATCCAACTACAGGCCAATCAGCCTTTTATCAGTGGCCGGAAAGCTTTATGCTTTATTACCGACTTGTGGACAGGCTGGAGACTAATAAAGTCCTGGGAAGAGAACAGGCCGAATTTAGGCAAAAGGCTGATACAGGCAATCATCTTCTGACATTACAGTTCTTAATAAATATACAACCAAGAGCTGGGGGATCCTTGCTGCTGCCTTCATGGATCTGAAGGCGGCTTTTGATACTATACCTATGCCAGATTGTGGCACAAGCTAAAACGAACACCTATTGACAAGAGACTGTTGGCTTTGATTGAGATTCTGTATTCTAATCCCACTGCACAAATCCACTATGGGTTAGACAGATAACTTTCCAACATAATTTCACTACAGCAAAATAAAGTGCTGGCCCCTTTATTGTTTAATTTACATATCAATAGTATGATTTCTGGTGTCTCTGCCCAGGACTGTTATTCTTCATCCATTACTAAAGTTAAAGTTTCTATCCGACTTTTTACTGATGATGCAGTTCTCCTATCAAGAACAACATCAGGACTGTCCTTTCTGATACAGGCTTTTGTCTCTTACTGTCTGGAAGAACACCTGATAGTTAACTATAAAAAATCCAAGATCATTATTTTTTGGGGGAAATCTCCTGTACACCATAAGTGGAAAATCCATGGTAATAATATTGAGGAGGTCTCCTATTTTAAATTCTTAGGGGTCTAGTTTGACCAGAGATTTACTTGGTCAGTACAAACTGCTCATGTTAAAACATTGGCTACAGTGGCATCAAGTAGTCTGTCATTTCTTTTATTCATCTTAGGCTCAGTATATCCCATCTGCCATCAAACTGCTTAATGCCAAGGTGGCCATGCAAAGTTTATATGGGGATGGCATCTGGACTTACAAAATAAGGGAGTCCTTTGATTCAGTTCTTCTTAAATTCCTACATTCCATCTGCAAAATTCCAAATTGTGTAGCAGGGGTAACCCTCCAAGCTGAATTAGACCAACTATTTCTTGAAGCTTGGGCTTGGTTGAAGGCTTTTCCACATAAAGTTAAAATTATACACTCTGACATCCTCGGCTTAGTTAGAGAGGACTCTTATGTTTCCTACCGGGATTTTCAAGCAATGACTACAGTTCCTCAGTCTTTCCTTGGACTCCTTTTATTCAGTTACCAGATAGGAAGCCATAAGAATAATTGAGAAATGCCTATTTAAGTACGATTATAACCATATAATCTGTAGATCACAATGTGTCCATTCTTTTACAATATAATAGCAGACTTTTCACTGCGAAATTTTATGCATCTGTGATAGATTTTTGCAGCCCTTCAAATGGGGTCTAGCTGTTTCTATATTTTAGTAATCTTCTTAAAACTAATAAGTTAAGAAGCAGTATGAGGTAGAATATTTGTGTTTTACAAAGGTTGTGCCCATTCACAAATAAGTGAGAACCTACATGGTACCATTTCCTTGAGAACCTACATGGTACCATTTCTCAGCTGGTTAGGACATTGAGGTAGATGATTGTGGTGACATGTACGTTTTTGTTGTTGTTCGGGTCAGGCAATCTTTGTGCTACAGCGCTATCATTGCAACATAAAATACCGTATATAACCAGAATAGTACTTTGGAGACTTATGTATAACCTGAATAAAACCTGTCAATTCCAATAAATATAGAATCAAAGATTGAATCGTATGGGAATGTGTGAAATGGATCCATTTACTGCAATTGAATATCATGCTGTCTATGGAAAAGCACAGACAGCAAGGCAGTTTGGAATAATTGTTACACATCACATGCCTCCCTAGCTTAATTGAAAAATAGTGCTCCCAATTAACAGTGCCATTCTAAGTGGAATTACACCTAAGTGCATTGGAAGTGCATTGGAAGTCATTCGGTTTAGAAGGGTGATTGAGGTGGGTAGCAGTGTTGGTCTGAAGCAGCAGAACAAAGTTTGAGTCCAGTGGCACCTTTGAATTTTGACAGAAAGTGCTTCTAGAAATGGAATGATGGAGCCATGCAAAAGAGTTCTCATGTGAAATCAGTTCTTTCACATTAGTAGTATTAGATAACTTTGGAGTAGCATATTGTCCCATTCAAGAGCATAACCTGGGTTGAGTTAAAATGTAGGAATACATATACATTGCCGGTTTGTTTGTTCTGAATACCAAATTCCCCAGAATTTAAAGCAGTTTTTTCAGAGGCTTCTGAGAATACTCAACTTGTATTTTCCCCTAGTTTCTTATAGCAAAGAGTTGGGAATTTTTCAGTGGAAACAGATTGAAGTCATTAACATTTGATCAGTTATTGTATTGTTTTTTGAGCACCACTGCAACTTATGAGGCTGTTTTAATAAAGAAACTGGTCATAATCCAACCCAAAGTTGCCAGAATGGATGTAGGGAAGTGTGTTTCCCACACAGCTTTCCTTCAAAAACTGCCTGCTTCCTGCCTCCGAACGTTTGAAAATGAGAAGCCCCAGCAAGCATCTTCTTTCCTACATATCTTCATTTCCTCCTGAGTAGTGTAGGCCAAAAACCACAGCATAGATATTCCTTGACACAAACAAACACAAGCTTGCCTTCTTGGGTAGATAAAGAATGCCCTGTTGAATTATAATGTAACATGTCATAGGACTTCAAAATATATGAACTACTTTGGGACAGGAAATTGTATGCAATGCTCTGCTTTGCCTTCTTGGGTTCAAGCAAAAACATACCTTAATCTTAGCAAATAACATGCTTCCATTCCAGTTGTATTGATATGGTTTATTCATGCCTTGGTGGTGGTGGGTGTTGGGAGCCCAAACTGCTTCTGTACATGTAAATATAAATCCACCATATGTACTGATACAACCATAAAAACAAGAAACCTTGAAAACGGGATGCCCACAAATACATAGAGGAATCCTAAAGTAATGGGGCCTTGTTCATATGCAAAAGAAATTTTACCATAAATAGGAATATATTCATAAGAGATCATCAAGATTTTTCCAGTTTAAGGAGAGCATGATTTCCTAATATTATAGTGATATGATTTAGCCAATAAAATTATTTTCATTTGTTGTTTCATGCTACCTTTTGGTCCTGAAGTTTGTCTTCCATCTCTCTGTATTCTCTCTCATTGTACTTAGAGAATATCAAGACAATAATACCCTATATCTGTCTGACCAGGGAGGAAAGTTCCCATTGGGACTTTTTTCTGAAGGACCACGGGTGGCCAGGAGCAAGCACAGCCAAGCCTCAGAAGTTCTGCCAGTCCTTTAGGGGTGACTTGGTTCAGACCCATCAGCGGCAATGAACATTTGTATCAGCTAACCAATTGCCGTTTTCTGGTGGGGGATGGGGAATAGGGTTGCCAGATCCAGGTTGGGAAACTCCTGGAGATTTTGGGAGGAGCCTGGTGAGAACAGGGACCTCGTTGTGGTATAATGCCATACAGTCTACCTTCCAAAGCATCCATTTCCCCCAGGGGAACTGATTTCTATTGTCTGGAGATGAGCTGTAATTCTGGAGGATCCCCAGGTCCCACCTGGAGGCTGGCATCCCTATCTGTACCCCTGCCAATTTTCTGATCTGTATTCCCACAGGAACTCTTCAGCTTGCTCCTGGGCCATTTTCTCAGCTCACCCCAATGTCCCTCAGAAATTTTGGTGTCCCACTCAGTTCATCCATATTCTGATTATATGCTATGTGATAAAATAACTTCATAACAAGTGATCATTTGTTTCTTTTCACCTGAATGTTGATCCATAGCAAAACTTAAAATTGAAATATTGTTTAATACATAACAGGATTGTGATTTAGGGAAAACATTGTGTGGGAAGCAAGTTTTTACTTCATAATGGGCATCAAGCACATAGGTGACATGGCAGCTAAGCACTTCTGCAGACTTTACTATTAAGCACGTGTAAGGTAGGATTGTTGGTGTCAGAAAAGGAATAGTTTTGAACATTTTCTTTCAACAAGGACCATTTGGTTTCTCAATGGCAGTTGTACCATAACTAACGTACTAGAAAAATATAGTGCTAAGGAGACACTTACCGCGTTGGGTATAGTACTTCTGCTTGGCTAGTCAGGGTCAGATTGGTAGGATACTGAGGAGAAGGCATATCTAGCTTCTTAGTTAAAACATTTTTTATAAAAAATATTCATGTACAAGATTTACAGTCTGCCTTTCTCAGCATTAGAGATGTAAAATTTCCTGAAATTCTGAAGCCATGGGGAAAAAAATGAAATTTTTCAGAAAAATTGAAAAAAATGCAATATTACTGCTCTTTACAGATTGAAAGTTACTTTGTTACATCATATTACATATATTACATATTACATATATTAAAAGTATAGCTTATTCAGAAAATAATAAAAAATGAATTTATGTTTTTAAATTTTATTTTTTGTTACAAATGGAACTACAAGGTTGTGAAATGTAAAGAACACCTGAATGATAAGGAACCTCTTTTGTCAGTTTATGAGAGCATGCAACCCCCCCCCCAAATAAAAACTGAATTGTATCCTCAGTATTTTCTCAGTATTCTTATCCTCAGCGTACAGGAATTGCAATGATCTGATACTTTACATAATCTTACATAAAAGTCTTCATGTTACATAGTTTTTAGAAATAATATTGGAGGATTAAATATATGAACACCTTGTCATAAACATGTTATTTATCATTGTAAAAGAAAACATTCCATAATCCATTTTTTCCCAATTTTTCTGGAAAAAAAACAGCTTTGGAGAAAAATGGGAAAACCCAGTCCCTGTGCCCCCCATTTTCCTGGTTCCCCCCCTTCCCGGGCCTTCCCAACTCTACTCAGCAGAGGCTCAAGATAGATCAAAATGAAAAATTAAAATGATAATATTTTCTTGCAATTTCCTTATTTCCATGAGGCTTGAGAAGAAAAATTCTCAAACAGGGAAGAGAAGTAACAGAATGTCCTGCATAAGATCACCTCTCTTCCCCTTCTCTCGCAGTGGGGAAGGTATGTGTTCTTGAGGCACAAGTCATATGAGCCCAAACGGCTCCTTCCTTCTGCCCCCCACAAACAGTCTCAGGTCAAAGTAGTGAGCAGTATCACCCCCTCCCACCCAATCCTGGGTGGAGAAGCAACCAACTGAGAAGGCATCTGGGTGGCCTGGGTTCTGTGTCCTGTGAGAAGGGGAAACCCCCCTCCCCAATACCTCCTGATGAAACTAGAGCTCACAAATACTTTGCTGATGTCTGGCTGGACCTAGAGACTCAAAAGGAAAGGAGCCCTGTAACCAAGGAAAGAACTCCCAAAATAGGAAACTGCCAAAGGAAAAACAGTGTGGGGAAAACCCAGAGCTTTTTTTCTGGGGGAATGCGCTGGAACACCGTTCCAGAAACTTTTTGACGAAATTATTTTTAAAATTTTTAAAAGTTTGTGAGTTTCTAGTATACAGATTGAAAACTTCATTTCCCTCTTGAGAGTTCCGGTTACCTCTTTTATTTTTTATTTTTTTAAGCCCTTCTTCTCAGACATGTTTTTGGATAAGCACACAGGTCTAGAAGAAGTTCTTGGGAGAAATGTTTGGCAGAGTAGTGCCCTGTTACTGGGACCCATCCTGGAACTACTTTTGAATATTCCAGAGGTGACAACTGCATTTAATTGGCACTGTGGGAGGAAGGGAAAATATGTTTTATCTGTAAGTTTCTATTCTCACACGTGGTAGGGGGAAGTTGTCACCCCACTCTACTTTCTGAATTATGTAAATCTGCTCTGAAATCTTGCTTCTTTCATGTTCTCAGTATTTTCTTGTATGTATTTTGTTCCAGAAAGGTACTTATAAGATAAGTGTAGCAGGGCTGAGGGGTCTTAGTTAGCCTCTTCCTTTGGTATCCTAGCAATGTGACATTACCTAAGGGACCGTCTCTTCCCGTATGTTCCCTCAAGGGCACTGAGATCGGGGAATCTCCATCGCCTTGAAGTTCCAGGCCCCCGAGCTGTGAGGCTCGCCCATACCAGAGCTAGGGCGTTTTCGGCGGCGGCTCCTGTCTGGTGGAATGAGCTCCCGGAGGAGATCAGGGCCCTGCGGGACTTGCTTCTTTCATGTTCTCAGTATTTTCTTGTATGTATTTTGTTCCAGAAAGGTACTTATAAGATAAGTGTAGCAGGGCTGAGGGGTCTTAGCCTCTTCCTTTGGTATCCTAGCAATGTGACATGCCTGCAGCCAAAACAGAAGTGCTATCCCCTAGATGTGGTAACCTTGCTATTGATGACGTTTTTGAATGGGAATTTATGCATAAGCAACATTTCCCAATTCTGCTTTAAACCATACTATGAAATCATGTACATTTTTAACGTTTTTGGAATGTTCATATCTGATTCTACTGAGGAACTGAACTAACTCGGGAAAGAGCTGGTAGGTAGACCATGACCTGAGTAGAGCTAAAAATTTAGGCCTCACTGAGAAATTTGCTATGAATTTGGATAAAGACTATGAAGACTATTCCCTGTACCACTGCAGTCTCTTAGACTGGTGGAGACAAGAATTTTTACTTGTGAATACTTTTCTCACTGACTGAAAGACATCCCAGTGTGCTGACTCCAGAGGCAATCTGACAGCCAGCTGATCAGCTAAAGAGTACTGATGTAAACCTGGAACCCTGTTGGCAAGCAGGTTCTGATTAGGTTTCCTCTTAAGGGGGGGGACGCTGCAGCTTCTGTCCTTTAGGAATTAAATCACCTAGATGGTGGCCTGCATGGCCTAGGAACCAGTGGGAGACTGGGAGTCCAGGGATGTGGTAGTGAAAGTGATGTTATACCTCTCTAGGAACATAGTTTTACTTTTACCATAGAAAGTACTATAGAGTTTTACATTGGGATTACCAGCAGTCACATGGCAGCCTGATGCCTTGTGTTGTGAAGAATTCCAGTCTAGGTGGGAACCCCCATTGCCAGTGGAGTGCTTGAGAGCTAGTGCCCCCACTCCCTAAATAGAAGAGGGTGTCTATTTGCCAGTAATCCCTGTGTTTCTCTTGTGAAGCCAAGATATGCAAAGAGCGGCAAAGGAACTTAATATGGAAAGAAAAGGTCGGGAATCAAAGCTCCACCCCCACCCCCCACTGTGTGTATGTGTGTGTATTCATGGCAAAAAAAGAACATGTATTTTGTGCCACAATTAATGAAATTACTGTGTAGATGTTTGTTTTGAAAAAAATATCATGCCCCCAAATTTCTGTTTGTTGAGATGATTTTACTACATCATTGACAGTGTAATTCTGAGCCTGTTGACTCTGCTAGAATTAAGTTGCGGATCAATAAGGATGCATGTATTCAGGTATGTAGTACATCTATATATTTCCAAAGCAGTAACTGAAACTAGTAACTCTCTCCCTTGTAATTTTTTGTTGCATATACATTTTGTCCAGTTATCACATAACATCTTTGAAAACGTACTGGCTTTGCCTTTCAATTAACTTTAAATCTCTGGTTCCCAAGCCCTGCTCTGTTTTATTCTGCAGACTTGGAAAACATCAGCCAACATCCATCTGTCTTCAAAGCTTTTCATTCTTCAGATAGTTTCTATCTGGGCAGTTTCTAGCACTTGTTCCTGGATGTTTACCCAGAACAAAAAAAAAATTCTGTGTTGTTGTAACTAGACAAATTGAAAAAGAATCCAAAGCTGATCTGAGTCGCATGTGCGACTATCACTCTGTGGAGTCCCTTCAAAACATCTCTTGCGGGCAAGATACATAAATCTTAGCAAACAATCTCTTGAGCATTTAGGCAGGATTGGTGTGTTCTTAAGAATAGATTTTTAAAAAACAACAACAACAGTATCCTTGAAGTCCACTCCAGGGGCATTTGCCTGCCAAACACGTCTGAAGGATTTTACAGTTGCATCATAGGACAGCACAGAACTCTACTCTTTCGTGTGTGCCGTTGCTCGCTGGAGCCGAGGCTGTGCTAGTAAACTGACCAGGCACACTCTGCGTGTGCTGGGATTCCACTGCCGGCCTTAAATATCTTGGTTATTTTTATCCTCCTACGTAACACTGCAAAAGGCCATCCCACCAGCAGCCCGGGCAGCGAGAGCTACACAATGTTTCCTTTTAGTCGGGAGGGGAAATGGAAAAAGGCCAGGCTTCCTGATCACATGGTGCC
>NW_015163607.1:788843-792710 GCF_001447785.1 Gekko japonicus
AGTCCCTCCTGCTGTTTCGTTTACGTACTCTGCCCCCCCCCGCGCGCGCTTTCGCCTTCCAAATTCTTTTCTAATAGCTTGGTCCACTCTAACCCTTGGCGTAAAACATAATCTTAGGGAAGGCAGCCTGGTTGGGAGAAAGGCCAGAAAAACATCAGTGGAAAGAAGGGGGGAGGGCATACTCTATAAACACAAGTTTGCTGGAGTAATTGGCGGCTTGGAAAATGCAAAGGAAATGCGAGGCTTGTACGAAATATCAGCAGACAAGAAATGGGGTGATGTCAGACGGCCGTCCAGGATTAGAAACCGTTAAAAGCTCCCAAGCTCAGAGCTGCTCCTGCATAAAGAAGGAGCCCTCCGCGGTGGAAGGAAATGAGAAAGATACAAGCTAAAGGCATTTTTAAAAAACAAATTCCGTTTCCACATTTAAAAAACGAAAACAGGTCTTAAAACCAAGTTATTTTTATCATTGCTTATTTGCTGTCAGGGTATATAATATTTGAATCGATGTGTATTTATTTGTATAACATGGTAGTATCAGCTAACACAAGCTGTTTTACATTAGCAGAGGGTGTGCTTTGATTTTTATATAGACATTCACATAGAAATAATATAGAATAATCAGCAGCTGCAAAAACCAATGGTTTGCTTCACTAGTTTAATACTTATTCTGCAGGTTTAGGGGAGAAATGTTCTTATAAAATTCAAAGAATTCATAGTATGAAGATAAAACCCAATACTAAAATCCCAATGAAACAGCCCAAATATAAAAATAACCGTAGAAACATAAACCAGAACAACTCTGCTGACCAAGGTTCATCTAGTCCAACCTCATCTTGTTTGCCACAATGGCAAACCAGAGGCCCTTGAAAAAGCCTATAAGGAGGGTAGAGGGACCAAACTGTGCCCCTGTTGTTTCCCCTCCCCCAGCAAGCAACTAGTATTTAGAAGTACACCGGCTGTGAACAAGGGCAGTGAGTGCCATAAGTTAATTATGGAAGGCATGTAAACAAGTACTTCTTTTTGCCAGTCCTGAATCTGCTGTTCATTGTGGGACCTGGTTTGCAGTATTATGGGAATGAAAGCAAAAAGTCCTCTCTACTTTCTTTACATCCAGCATACTTGTATGCGCCTATTAAAACCACCCTCTTAGGTGTCTCTTTTTTTAATGAACAGAAGAGCCCCAAACTATGTAGCATTCCTTGTGGAGGAGGACCCTTGACATATTTTTGCATCTTTGGGTGCCACTGAGAAGGGCATAGGGTTGATAGCTGAGGAACTCCTGCTCCCAGGTCATTTCTATCAAAGAAGGAATGTGAAGCCCTACCTCCTGATCTTAATGAGTAAATGGGTTTGTTTAGCACAGGTGCTTCCTCAGGTGGACCTCAATGTTCCCTCTAAGCTGAGTTAGTGTGAGCTAGCTCACAGTTTTTTAGCCTCTGGCTTACATATTTTTGTCTTAGCTCAGGAAGGATGGCACCAGAGCAAACTAATTTATGTAATAGCCAAATCCACAGCTTTAATGCCAGTAGCTCACAAAGTAGAATTTTTGTTCACAACACACACACACACACACACACACAAATCTAATTCAGAAATGCCTGTGTAATTTTTTAAAAAAAATCACAAAATAGTGGCTTACCTCATAGATTTGACTTGGGATGACCACATTGGTTGCTTTCTGCTTGTGTTGATGGTGCAGCTAAAGATAATTGGGCTGTTTTGCTCGACAGGTATCTCCACTGAAGAATATCATCTGTGGGCACGGTGGCATGAGATCCCATCCCATTTGGCTGTGCCCTCAGGATGCTGCAGGTGAAGGAACGGATCATTAGTCAATTGTGTGGGTCAGTATAAGCAGCCTCTCCATAAATCAGGTGGCTGGTTGAGAAATCACCCACTAGTCAAGAACTAGTCCAGTGTTTACTCCTACCAGTGGAGGGGGGGGGAATAACACTGTCCATTGTTCTCTTACATTGTCTCTCAAATTCAGGCTGGGGGGCAGTTTTTAAAACTTTGTCATAACAAATCACAATATATATCGGTACCACGTTGTAAAAAGGTAAAGGTAAAGGTCCCCTTGCTCGAAAGCCAGTCGAATCCGACTCTAGGGTTGCAGTGCTCATCTCCGTTTCAAAGCTGAAGAGCCAACGCTGTCTGAAGACATTTCCGTGGTCATGTGGCCGGCATGACTAAACACCAAGGCGCACGGAACGCTGTTGTACTCAGACTATTCATGGAAGAGGTGGGGAAATTTCCACCAATTCCTTCTTTCTGCTGCAGACCCCTGATTTCTCTCATGTACTATTCCTGAGGGTTCTGCCCCCCCATTCCAGATAGATCAGTGGGCTGGAGTGGAGCGGGTGAGGAGGAATGTTCTGTTTCACTGAGACCACTACCTTGGTGTGAGTAGAAAATTTAGTCTGGATCCAACCCTTAACTTGGAAATCGTGGGTTTTAAAAAAATTAGCCTTCCCAAGACAAGATTGTTTTGAAGCTGAAGGGCTGAAGATGCATGGATACTTCACTAGAGCTTCAGATTGCCCCCTGGTGAGGTAGGCATGGCAAGCATACATTCAGCCCCTAGAGCAACATCTGCCTAGGAGGTCTGGCCAGCCAGGATGACAGGGTTCATTGGACACATGTTGCATAGCAAAAGGGTATTTTCTGTTTGCATAGGAGTGTCACATATCCCCCACTGCGAGGAGTTTACTAAAAAAAAAATGAACCTTTGCCAACCATCTGGAAAGACTGGATGTGCAGCTCTGCTTTCTGGCCATGGACTATATGAGGGATGTCATGTGTGGGCTTATTTATATGAAAATCTGCTCCATTCAGGATGGCAATTACTGTATTGCATAGTTTTAGAAGTGTATTTAATAGTATTTTGATACCCTGTGCTGAGGGTGTGTAATGTAGAGGAACAAATTGCTTGTATCAAAAGAATTACTACCCAAGAGAGCCAAAAAGGGTGGGAGATTCAGAATTTTAAAAAACCCTATATATTTAATACAGATGATAGCAAAATTCCCTTTCATTATGCTACGCTGAGGTAAGGTAAAGGTTTCCCTTGCTCGAAAGCCAGTCAAATCCGACTCTAGGGATGCAGTGCTCATTTCTGTTTCCAAGCTGAAGAGCCCAGCACTGTCCAGAGACATTTCCATGGTCATATGGCCGGCATGACTAGACACCAAGACGCATGAAACGCTGTTACCTTCCCACCGAAGCGGTGCCTATTTATCTAATTGCAATTTCTTGCTTTCAAACTGCTAGGTTGGCAGGAGCTGGGAACAGAGATGGGAGCTCACTCCATCTTGCGGCACTCAGGTCTCAAATTGCTAAACTACTGACCTTCCAGTCTGCAGTTCAGTGTCTTAACCACTTGAGCCACCACAGCCCCACCAGGCTGAGGTAGTATGGGGTGTATTTTAACTCATCCAGTCTGAGGATGTGGATAAGGTTTCTCGGAGTTTGAGGTCTCCCACCTGCTTGTATGACCTTAAATCTGCTGGAGGTGTGAACTGGCAGACTGAGGTTAAGGTACAGTTCCATGCTTCCCTGAAAGGGTGTGGTTGCCCCTGCCTTGAAGTGGGCAGTGGTGTGTCCACTCCTAAAGAAACCAATGCTGCACCTAGGAAAGTTAAATAAATACTGGCCAGTCTCAAGTGTACCATTTTTGAGCATAGTGAGTGAATGAGTGGTGTCTGGGCAACTTCAAGGATTTTTGAATGAAGCAGATTGTTTGGATCCATGCCAATCTGATTTCTGGCCTGGTTATGGAACTGAAACAGCCTTTGTCACCCAGGTGGATGACCTGTACCAGCAGAAGGACTGGGGACTACAACTATGGCCCCGGTCACACGGGGG
>NW_015163607.1:792830-802649 GCF_001447785.1 Gekko japonicus
ACGCATTGTCGCTCTGTAGCGTGAGCTGGTGGCGGGGGGGGGGGGGGAAGCCACAGGACGGAGAGCGAGGCAGCTGGCTGTGCATGTGCGCGCATACGCAGTTTGGCCGGGAGTCTCAAATGCTGCGGAAGACAGGCGCGCTGGCGATCCCACGGCCGCCCTTGCTGCGGAGCTTCAGTTAGGTAGTACTCTTTTCTTGGGGGTTTTTTGATGTGCATTTTCCCTTGGAAAGGATGGATCGGGGACGGGCGTGCTTCACTTCCCAGATGTTGTGGTGTGATCATGCCCGTTTGATGCGCCCCTGATCCTTCCCTCTTGCGGGGCAAAACCTCCCGTGTGTTAATTTTCCTGGACTTCCCAGTGGCTTTTGATACCATCAATCATGGTGTCCTTCTGGCCCTGACCTGGATAGCCAAGGCAAACCTGATCTCGTCAGATCTTGTGAGCTAAGCAGGGCCAACCCTGGCAAGTAATTGGAAGGGAGACCTCCAAGGAATACCAGGCCTTGGGATGCAGGGGCAGGCAACCAAGCCACCTCCCTTAAAATGTACAAACTGCACTAGGGGTCACCAGAAATCACCATGACTGCCAGGCACTCAAGCACACACACACACACAAAAGGGAAAAAATGGTCTTCATCTGGACCACCATTTGAAGCTGGGACTGGGAGGCACTATCCTGCAATGGTTTGGGCCCTACCTCAGAGATTTGGGCTGATTGCCACCAATATGCAGGTGCCGCTCAGCTCTGCTTTGCTGTTCCAGCAGATCCCAGGGAGACTGTTGAAACTACATATAGGTGCCTGGAGGCAGTTTGGGGTGGATGATGGCTAACAAACTAAAACCTAATCCTAACGAAATGGGAATAGTTTGTGTGGGAATAGTTTGACCCAGGATTTGGGATATTTCCTGTTCTCGATCAGTTTGCACTCCCTCAAAGAAGCAGGTTTGTAGCTTTGGAGTGCTGGGACCTGGGCCTCCTGTTGGATAAAGAGGTGGCAATAGTGGACAAGGGTGCTGTTATGTATGCGGTCCGCCACAAGGCGCCCGCAAGAAAGACTGGAGCTTGGCTCCTCAGGACAATAGGACCTTGGATCCTAGTTCCCCACCCTAGTTGACCAATGGGCTCCGTGGCGGGAAATTCAAACCCTCCAATGGAGTGGGAGGCCCGGGGACGGGGGTGTATATAGTTGGCCTTGCAGGGCCGTTGTTGTTCTGTTGTTAAGTACTCAATAAACGTGAGCAACCGCATGTCGTCGTCCAAGTCCTCCATGCGGCGAACCCAGTACTTTTCAGGTGCCTCCCCCAGTTTTGGCTAATGAGCCAGCTGCAACCCTTCCTGGGCAGGAAATATCTTGCTATTGTGATTTTTCTCCCTCTCCCAAAATGTTAGAACTCATGGGCATGTAATGAAGCTGATAGGCAGTAGGTTCAGGACAGACAAAATTAAATACCACTTTACACAGAGAGTGATTAAAATGGGGAATTTGCTGCCAGAGGATGTAGTGATGGCCACAGCAACAAACAACTTTAAAGGGATTCATGGAGGATAAGTCTATCAATGGCAAAATGGCATGGTGACTGAGGGGAAACTCCACATTCAGTGGCACTAATCCTCCAAATCCCAGAGCCAGGAGGCAACATCAGAGGAAAGCCTCAGCCTCCAAGCCCTGTTGTTGGCTGTCCAGAGGAACTGGTTGGCCACTGTGTGAGGCAGGGTGCTGAACTAGATGGGCTATTGGTGTGATCCATCAGGGTTCTTCTTATGTTCTTATGCCCAGGTAACATCTACATTAGACTATTGCATGCACTGTACATGGGACTTTCCTCAAAACTGTCCAGAAGCCACAGTTGGTCCAGAATACTGCAGCTGAAACATTGCCTGGGGTGTGTCATAGGGACCATATTACTCCAGTTTTGTTTCATGTCCACTGGCGCTCAGTTTGCTTCCGGGCCCAATTCAAGGTGCTGGTATTGACCTTTTAAGCCCTCGGAGCCAGCATACTGTAGGACCACCTATTGCCATATAAACCTACCTGACCATACCAGTCATCTTCAGAGGCCCTGCTTTAGCTGCCACCACTATCTAAGGCTAGATAGGTAGCAACCAGAGAAAGGTCCTTCTGTGCTTTGGTGCAGATAACTTCTATGTTATGGTGGAACTCTCTCTGAAAGGGTGTTACTCCACTGTCATTGACAGACAGACACACACACGGTTGTCTTATCGTGTGTGTTTGTGTGTTTATATATTTTATTGAATTGTTTATACTTTATTTTAAATACTGATTTAATATTGAAATATTTTAAAGTTTTGATGTTTGCTGTCTTGGGGACCCTATTTAGGTGGAAAGGTGGCACAGAATTGTTTAAAAAAATAAATAAAGATAAAATAAATAGTGGCAGAATGAGACTAGGCCATCAAGTTTAAGATACAAGGGGAATGCTTACCCTGTACCACAACAGCCTTTCCAAGTGTAGTTCTTTGTATTTTCCCATTAAAAATGTATAGCAGCCATAACCAAGAAGTATATTTGGGAATATTGTTGGGGTGGATGTTATAACTATGGCTGGGTTGGAAGGCACTTTTAGAGCCAATGTAGTGTAACGTTAAAGTGTTGGACTAGGATCTTGGAGACCTGGGTTCGAATCTCCACTCGTGCCATAGAATCTTGCTTGGATTACTTTGGGCCAGTCACACACACTCATCCTAACCTACCTCACAGAGCTGTAAAGATAAAATGAAAGAGCAGAGAATGCTGTAAGCCACTTTGGGTTCCAGTTGGGAAGAAAGAAGGGGTATAAATCTAAGTAAGAAAGTAAATAAATAATAAACAAATTCTCCTCCAGCAGTTTTGTCATTTTGATACTGTTTTTGCCCCATATATGTAATCACAGAAGGTAAGTGACCTGGAACTGGCCCACCCTATGTCTGACAATCAGTGTTTTCTGGAGAAGGCCAAGATAATAATGAATGTATTTGATATATAATAATGAATATGTTCATTAAAAAAAACTTTTAAAAAACTTGAATACAGTGTGTATGCAACTAGGAGAAATGTGAAGTTACCGACTGAAAGAATTTTAGAAAAAAACCAAACTGTTCTTGTTTAACTCTTAACCAGTAGTTGGCATCTATCAACATATCTTTTTTGCTATTTTGTTGCATGTGGCCTCATTTTTGTTACCTGGAAATGACCTCAGTCTTTTGAATGGTTACTTTTTGTCTTGCACTTTCAAAACAAATGTCCTGAGCTTGCCAAAGGAAAAGGGGAAAGAAACTCCTTGGACTAGCAGCTTCCCCTTTTGTTACACAGTACATAAATCTTGATTTACCATAGGTCAACCTTTCCGGTCACACTAACATCATTGTCTCTGGCGCTGATCAGAGCTAACTTTAAACCAATGCTTCCTGACTCTTCCTCTCTCTCTCTTTCTTTTAAAACCCGCAATATTTTTTTTAAATGCTAAGATTTTTGCAGCTTTACCATTGACTGATTATGAAAGTTGACTGATTATGAAAGATTTTGAACTCTGTGAAGTTTTGCAATCAGAATTGCTTCTGCCTTAGGGTACTTTTTCAAACGGATCTGAAGAAATAACTGTCTTGGTACTGGAAGTGGATCCATCTACTGAAATAAGGACTCACTTGTAGCATCGGCACTAGAAGTTAACTACAAAAAGTGGGGGTGGGAAGCGTGAGGATGTCAACTTTATTTATTCCAATTATACCTCCCCTTTCCACAGTGAGACCCAAAGAAGCTTACATTATTGCCCTCTCCTCCATTTTGTCCTTACAGCAAACCTGTGATGTAGTAAGCTGAGAGTGTGTGACTGGCCCAAGATCACCCAGCTAGTGTCCATGGCAAAGTGGGGATTTGAACCTGGGTTTCTGAGATCCTAGTCTGACACCCTAACCACCATACTACACTGGTTTTCAGGAATTAAAGGAATACTGGCTGGAGATCCCCAGAATATCGAGTTACAACCAAGCTTTTTACTACAGAAATAATAGAACAATGTGTGAAAAAACTAAAATGCCTACAATTGTTTTCTGCAAATAGGGCCACTCCCACTCAGATATTTGCTTTGGTATATCCTCACACCATCCAGGCTTCCGGATTTAAACATCATGTGAAGAAGACTGGCTTGGTTCCTGGGCCTCTGAGAGGGATCCCTGCCACTGGAATTTTGTCCCCCTAATTCTGCAGGCTTCAGTGGCCCTGTCTGTTTATTCATGTTGAAAAGAAATCATAGGACACACCAATGACATACGTGGTTTCAGACAACTGCCAATTAAATTGTTTCATGGCATCCTTTAGAATTAAAACTCAAGTTTTGCTCTTTGACAGTGATGTCACAATGTTTTCGCAAACAGGAACAATATTTTGCAGGATAAAAAATAAATAAAGAGTGACCACCACCACCATCAGATTTCATTATTATATTCAAATGCTTTCTTCAGTAGGAGCATTTTTTAAAATTATGGTTATAATGCTTTTTCAAAACAAAAATTCAAATCTGTTGGCTTAGTTCTGAGTAAGCATGCATAGTGCTGGATAGCAGAAATAGTACTGCTACTACTGTTTTCCCCCCCGACTAGAGCCCTGGTTATAATGCTTTTTCAAAACAAAAATTCAAATCTGTTGGCTTAGTTCTGAGTAAGCATGCATAGTGCTGGATAGCAGAAATAGTACTGCTACTACTGTTTTTTGCCACAAAAATGAAAAATATCACCCCACTTTCACTATGAAGCATTGTTTCAGGCTGTTCAGATTCACACTGAATGCACTAACAGTACAGTCCTAAGAAAGCTTTCCCTGGGGGGTAAGCTCCACTGAAAAAAAACATGAGTAGGATTCAAAGTACACCATCTTAGGATTGCTCTGTAAATGTCAGTTTGTTTCTGCCTGAAAAGCCTTATTAATTGCTAATATTCCTTATTCTTAATTTTCTTAGGAATTTGGGCCAGACTCCAAATATTTTTATAACTAGTTGCCAGTGCCTGCGGTATAGATGTCAGAGAGAGGGCTGCACTTGTTTTTCTTGAACAACAGTTCTTCTTGCCACATGTCAAACTGCTTTTGAAACATAGGGGTCTTTCAAAGGTAATTTGTGGCCCCGGTCACACGGGCTGGAAAATGCAGGTGGGGGGGAGTGTGGCTGTTTGCCCCGGAACAAAGTAATGCATGGCAGCCCGATCAGACGTCCTGTTGAGGTCCCGTGGTTAGGCTGTTAGGTGCCGATCACGCAGCTAGTCTGCAGCGCGGCAAAGAAGCAGCCTGGCGCGTTCACACCAGCAATCACGCTGCGCCACTTCCGTGGCAAACGGGATTTTTTTTTGTCTCGCCGAAGTTTGCGCATGTGCATGATTGTTTGTGCGCATCCTGTGGAGACTTTAAAAAAAACCCATCCGGTTTGCAATGGGACATGGGTGGGCGCCGGATGCCACGGGTTTCCAGCGGAAACGCGATCAGACGCCCGTCCTTGCCCTTTGTTTTCCAAAAACTAGTACATCGTATGTGGTGTTTTTTTACTCCGCATCTTCGGCAACAAGCCACGGGTTAGCCACGGGTGCACTACGCTTCCCAGATGTTGCTGTGTGATCGCGCCCGGAAAATCCGCCTATCATCCGTGTCTTCAGTGTGGCAACTTCTCCATGTGAACGGGGCCTGTGATGTGGTATGAGGGCCTTCCATTCAAAGGAGAGGGAAAGTTTCAAATCCCAATGGCATGCCCAAGCATTTGGGTAGATTCTTAGGACACCCAGGCATTTAATATAACATTTGCTAACCAAAAGTTAATTTTTACGTGTGTGCAAGAGTTAGTCCATTGTATCTGTTTCATTCAGTGACTCTGTTGCTATGGGGATTTTCAACTTGTACATTCATACCTGCAGCAGAATCTGATCATGAGTAAGTAACTGTAAGTCCAGCTGCAATCCTAAGGCTACTTTCTTGAAATAAGCCCACTGAATGACATGGTACTTACTTCTGAGTAGACCTGTTTAGGAGTGTTCCCTCTGAATTACATTCAGAGATGAATATACCTTTCTGTGCTAGGGTTTTTTCTGTAAATAGAGCAGGCAAACTCATTTTGTGGGTGACTTCTCCAGAGAAATATGTATGGCAATAAATGGCTGAACGTTTCTCTCCACTGAATTATCCCACAACTTGTTATCATGAGAAATGAAGCTCAAATGCTTTGGGGTATTCTATCCTGCAACGAGGAACTGGGATCCGTCTGGTCTCTCTGCCACTAGTAAGTAAGGACTGCATAGCCTGTGGAAGCCAAGGAGGCTTTAGCAACTGATGTGGAAAGACTCCCCATTTCAGAAGAAATGCTTAGTTCTGGGCAATGGAAATGAAACTTGTGACTTGGTTAGATAGGGCCATCTGCAACCGCAGCTGTGTATGTTGCACAATTTTCTATTGTTGGCCTGTAACTGACTCTCTTCTCATCTTGAGGACAAGCCTTTGCTTGACGAAGAAGCTAGATCTGATCTTTGTAAGCTCAGGTCATTCTCTGGTTTGCTGTGAGTTGCTCTTGGCTGTCAAATTGACATCAGGCCTGTAGTATGAGATACTTTCTTAGGGTATCACATCATTACAGCAGTAAAATCAATAAGTTAAAACTAGCAAAACAACTAAAATAGGTTATTAGTTTTGGGCGAGGTTGTAATTTTACCTCCTTTGAGGGGCTCACTTCTGGTTTTTTTCTCCTTGAGCAAAACTACAGCCATAATTTCTGATCTGTTTCTTAAGATTTCTATTTTTTCTTCTTCTGATTCCTACTTGATCCTCAAAGTACTTTGGCCAAGCATATCTAAGTGTATTAACTGAGCTAACTATTTAAAAGAATTACAGTTCAGTCTGTGCAGAGTTACTCCAATCTAAATCCCTTGATTTCAGTTGCTTTAGACTTGAACAACTCTGCATACGATTCTACTGCAGATTTGAGTAAATTAGATTTTATATGTTTATTTGCTAATAAGAATGATTTTATCACCTTCATTTTTATATTTATTTATCTGAGAGGGGTTTTTAAATGAGTTTTTCAGCAAACATTTCTGATACAACTTATGGTGTGTAAAGTGTGTTCAGTGCGATCAGTACTTGGCCCACTGCTTTTTAACTTATTCATTAATGATTTGGAGTTGGGAGTAAGCAGTGAAGTGGCTAAATTTGCGGATGATACGAAGTTGTTCAGGGTGGTGAAAACCAGTGAGGATTGTGAGGCACTCCAAAGGGATCTGTCAAAGTTGGGCGAGTGGGCGTCAACATGGCAAATGGGGTTCAATGTGGCCAAGTGCAAGGTGATGCACATTGGAGCCAAAAATCCTAAATATAAATACACATTGATGGGGTCTGAACTGGCAGAGACAGATCAAGAGAGAGATCTTGGAGTTGTAGTAGATAACTCACTGAAAATGTCGAGACAGTGTGTGACTGCAATAAAGAAGGCCAATGCTATGCTGGGGATTATTAGGAAGGGTATTGAAAACAGATCAGCCAATATAATAATGCCCCTATATAAATCAATGGTGAGACCTCATTTGGAATACTGTGTGCAATTCTGGTCACCACACCTTAAAAAGGATATTATAGCTTTGGAAAAAGTGCAGAAAAGGGCAACTCGAATGATAAAAGGGTTGGAACACTTTCCCTATGAGGAAAGGTTAAAGCGCTTAGGGCTCTTTAGCTTGGAGAAAAGACGACTGAGGGGTGACATGATCGAGGTTTATAAGATTATGCATGGGAAAGAGCAGGTAAAGAAAGAGGTACTTTTCTCCCTTTCTCACAATACAAGAACTCGTGGGCACTCCATGAAACTGCAGAGCGGTCGGGTTAGAACGGATAAAAGGAAGTACTTCTTCACCCAAAGAGTGATTAACACATGGAATTCACTGCCACAGGAAGTGGTGGGTGCTACAAGCATGGACGGCTTCAAAAGGGAATTAGATAAGCATATGGAGCAGAGGTCCATCAGTGGCTATTAGCCACAAGGTATAGCTAGGGGCTCTGGGGCAAGTGATGCTCTGTCTTCTTGGTGCTTGGGGGGGGGGTCAACAGTGGGAGGGCTTCTAATGTCCTGGCCCCACTGCTGGACCTCCTGATGGCACTGGTATTTCTGGCCACTGTGTGACACAGAGTGTTGGACTGGATGGGCCTTTGGCCTGATCCAACATTGGCGTCTCTTATGTTCTTATGCTCTTCCCTTCCCAATACAATTTGCATAACTATAAAAGATAATATGAAATACAGTTAAATCAGTAATGAATGGGATATTTAAGTAATTACTGTCACATCTTGCTTTAATACAAAATGAAGAAATGTAAGGCTGAAAGGGTCTTTAATCACTGGAAAACCAGTGCAATCCTAAACAGAGCTGTACTCCCTTAAGGTCATTTACTTCAATGAACTTAGAATGGTATAACCCTGTTTAGGAGAGTGCTGTTAATAAAACAAACATAGCTGCTCCAGTTGAATATACCTTTAAGCTCATCAGACAATTACATTTTAAATGAGCTTGAATATAATTATTGTTTACTTATGTAACAGTAAATATATCTATATATATGTATATGTGTGTATATATGTGTGTGTGTGTGTGTGTGTTTGTGTGTATGAGATATTGAAAAAATTAAGAAGGAAAGTCCATCTGTAGTGTTTTCTTTGAAGAGCCAAAAGCATCCAGACCTACTGGTTAAAACTGCCCCTCCCCCCACTGATTAGTAGCCTAGCACTTCAGTTGAAACTTTTACAGGGTTAGGAAAAAGAAAAGTTTCAGAAATAAAATTTCCTGGAACTTAAATACTCTGGTTTGAGGTCTGTGACACCAATATGCTGCTGATGTCATCACTACTCTGTTGTAGAACAAAGTTTGAGTCCAGTGGCACCTTTAAGACCAAGGTATAAACTTTTGTGTGCAAGCACACTTCTTCGGGTACAGTGAAACAAAAGTTGAAGAAGTTTTGTTTCACTGTATCTGAGGAAGTGTGCTTGCACATAAAAGCTTATACCTTGAATAAAACTTTGTTGTTCTTAAAGGTGCCACTGGACTGAAAATTTGTTTTGCTGCTTCAGACCAACATGGCTACCCACCTGAATCTACTCTGCTGTAGTTAATTGATATCCTAGCACATGAACCTGTTTTATACTGAATCAGACCACTGGTCTGTTCTCTACTCAGACTGGCAGTGGCTATCCAGGGTCTCAAGAAATAAAGCTCTCCCTACCTTTGCAACAGATGTGGAATGAAGCGTGAGTGTAAATTTTTTGTTGGCTGGTTATCCGGCAAAGCGTATATTCAAAGCCTCGAAGGGTATCGATGGAGGGGGGAGGGAACTAGCTCACGTCTCCCCCCCAATACAATCTTAAGCGAATGTATTCAACGAGAGGGGCTAGGAGAAACACCGATGGTTGATTGAACCAGGCAAAGTACAAACTTAATTAAAGTGAACTTTTAAAGCACCTTTTGCTGACTTTTGAAAATTTTGAAAACTTTCCTTGAAATATAAACAATGGCTGGGCGGGAAGAAAAGATGGCGACGAGACCGAGACACTCTCCTGGAACTACAAGATCAACACTTCTGGCTACTAAACCGGAAGTAAACATTGACTTTTCGAACATATTGGCTACTGCATTGCACCCCCTGCTGGAGTAGATGACTAATACCAACAAGAAGTTGAATGAGATCCAAAAACAGCTTAAAGAGATGAGTTTAAAAACAGAGGAGATAGTAAAATCAGTGAAAAAGGTTGAAGCCAAAGTAAAAGAGACTGATCAAAGACTGGAGGTGATGGAAAAACAAAGATCCTCT